>NC_139148.1:100547052-101064318 GCF_964270905.1 Leucopleurus acutus
TAAAAATTGTACAGATATTCAAGTGTTGGTACTATACAAAAAGATATTAGCAAGTGTTCACCTTTATCATGATTTTTTAAAACTGACTACTTATTTTACAGGAGTATTGATTCGGGTTGTTTGACAAATATGGGAATGACCCATCCTGTAGGACCAGATATCATGAATTTTTTCTTGAAAATGGATTCTAATTGTGCTTTTATAAGTTTATTGTTCTTCTGTAAACTGGATTTATATAATAATCCTTATTGAAAAGTGCACTGAGAAATGAGCCCTGACTTTATTTTTTTTTTACATTATTATTAACTAAATACTTTATTCAGGTTTCCTCAGGGTTTTTTAAATTGAAGTATAGTTGATTTACTATATTGTGTTAGTTTCAGGTATACAGCAAAGTGATTCGGATATACATTCTTTTTTGGATTTTTTTCCATTATAAGTTATTACAAGATATTGAATATAGTTTCCTGTGCTATATAGTAAGTCCTTGTTGCCTATTTTACATATAGTAGTTTGTATCTGCTAATCCAATACTCCTAATTTATCTCCCCCACCCAAGTACTAACTTTAAATAGTTGCAAGACTGTCACATAAATAAGGTTTACAGTAACTCTTGTAGGAGCGCCAGAGGATAAAAGTAGGAACAGGAGTGGAAGTGCGAAGAGTCTGGACATTGCCTTACAGACTTATGGTGGCCAGTAAGGATCAGGTATCTCTGGCATAAGTGTCAGTGAGTTTAAATAGTTAACCAATGCATCATACCCTAAGTGCTTTCTGCTAATTTTATGTCACCACTCTCAGATCAAAAGGTGTAGACTGAGACTCAATTATTTTATAACTAAGAAGTACCTAATCTGATCCTAATTAGTCATCTCTAAACGAAGACTTCACCCTGGCCTTTTAGCCTTGCAAGACAAGTTAAGTCACACAGAAAAGATATTTACATGGACATCTTGATGACCATACAAAAGAAATGATGTCATTAATAATATAGATCCATTTTTTTTTTCACCAGGCAGTTTTCAAGACTAGGAAGTGTTGGGACTTCCCTGGTGGCGCAGTGGTTAAGAATCCGCCTGCCAGTGCAGCGGACATGGGTTCGATCCCTGGTCGGGGAAGATCCCACATGCCACGGAACAACTAAGCCTGCGTGCCACAACTACTGAGCCTGCACTCTAGAGCCCCCGAGCCACAACTACTGAGCCCACATGCCACAACTACTGAAACCCCTCACCTAGAGCCCATGCTCCACAACAAGAGAAGCCACCGCAATGAGAAGCCTGCATGCTGCAATGAAGAGTAGCCCTGACTCACCACAACTAGAGAAAGCCTGCACACAGCAATGAAGACCCAATGCAGCCAAAAATAAATAACTAAAATAAACAAATTTATTAAAAAAAAAGAATAGGAAGTGTTCTATTTGTTTACACATATTAAAGTTTAAGGGAAGATCCTGGTGTAGGAAAAGACATTTTTTTCTGAGCCTTTTCAAAGAAAAACTAGCAAATCTTTTCTAGAGTAGTTCTTTTATTTTTTAAAACAGCCTCTTAACTAAAGAGAAACTAAAGGAACACATTTACTGAATGCCTACTCTGTAAAAAAATGCTGTAGTATGAGCTTCTCATTTTATCCTCTTAACAATCCTCGAATATTAATAGATTTCTATTTTATTGGTGAAGAAACTCCTGGTTACAGCAAGCACTAATTTGCCTAAGGTTACATAGCTGGTAATTGGTACGTGAATCCAGTGTTTCTGATGTTATTTGCTTTGCTCTTGCCATTACTTATTTGAGTTTTCCTGAGACTGTATTCAATTGTGTCATAAAGTATTTTCCCAGGTGGTCTTCCATTTTAACTCTAAGGTGTTTTGATTTTTCACTTCCCAGGTTTTTGGTCCTTTGGATAGATATCAATCTTTAGCAGGGCCCATAGCAGCAAGTGCAAGATTCCATTAAGGAGCTTTTGCTACCCAGGAAACCTGTAGAAAGCAACCAGGAAATCTGGGTTCTGACTCTTGACGATTGATACTTACAAAGCTACTGCTGAGTTCAAATGAAACCAAGAAGGCAGTGTTACTTAGTCCTCTGGAAAACAGGTACAAGTAACATATGTACGGACAAGGGTGTTCAGCACAATGCTGTTTATGATGGCAAAATTTGAAAACAACTTGCATTATGGTACATCAATATGAGAACAAACTCAGTCATTCAAATTGATAAAATAGACCCATATTTATTGACATGGTCATATACTCACAATACAAAAAAAATTTAATTTTTTTAGCAAGGTATATTCTTTTTTTTTAAATTAATTAATTCATTTATTTTTGGCTGCATTAGGTCTTAGTTGCTGCACACTAGTTGCAGCGAGTGGGGGCTACTCTTCGTTGTAGTGCGCGGGCTTCTCATTGCAGTGGCTTCTCTTGTTGCAGAACACGGGCTCTAGGTGTGCAGACTTCAGTAGTTGTGGCACGTGGGCTTAGTAGTTGTGGCTCGTGGGCTCTAGAGCACAGGCTCAGTAGTTGTGGCGCACAGGCTTAGTTGCTCCGTGGCATGTGGGATCTTCCTGGACCAGGGCTCAAACCCGTGTCCCCTGCATTGGCAGGTGGATTCTTAACCACTGCGCCACCAGGGAAGCCCCATAAAATTTTGTATAATGGAAAATCCTAACATATTATCCAATAAAATGTAGCATTATATTTAAAAAGATAATATATCCCAAATAGGTTTTTATTTCAGAAATGCAAGAGCGGTTTAACATTTTCAAATCAATGGATGTAATTTGCTGTAACAGAATCAAGGAGAAATTCATATTTTATCTCTCTAGACGTTTGATAAAATCCATTCAAGATTAAAAAATAAAACATAGAGAACTGGGAAGAGAGGAGAAATTGTTTAGTCTGATAAGGAGTATATATCAAAAGCCTACAGGAAACATGTTTAACAATAAAATATTGAAAGGCTCTCCCCCAGTACACACCAAGATTGGGGATGAGATACAGATGTGCATTTATCATTGTACCAGAGGTCTTAGCCAATGCAACAAGATAGGGAAAAAATGGTGTAAGTATTGGAAAGAAAGAAAGCTGTCATTATTCACAGATGAAATTGTGTATGTAGAAAATCCAAGACTATTAACAAGCTATTGCAATTAATAAGTGAATTATTAAGGCCATTGACTACAAGATCAAATATATAACTGTATTTATATGCCAGAAACAATCATAGAAAATGAACATTTAAAATATAGCATTTAAAATACCATAAAAATAGCAAATATCTAGGAGAAATCAAATGAAATCTATTCAGATCAATGCACAGTAAACTACAAAGATTCACTGAAAGATATTAAAAAGACCTAAATAAATGGAGGTATATACCAGGCACATAGTTTCGAAGACTCACTATTGTAAAGATATCCATTTTTCCAAATTGATCTATAAATTCTGTAGCAGGCTTAATTAAAACTGCAGCAGGTGTTTTGTGGGAATTGAAATGCTTATTCTAAAGTTTTTATGGAAATGGAAAGGACCAAGAATAATCAAGACAAAGAGAATAAAGATGGAGGACACGGACTGCCAGATAATAAGACATTATAAAGTTACAAGCGTTAAGAAACATGATGTTGGCACAAAATTACATAAATAGAGCAATGGAGGAGAATAGAGTTTGGAAACCCATTTGCACATATATGGTTACTCCATGTATGACAAAAGCGGTACTGCAGTGCATCAGAAAAAGATGACCTTCTCAATAAATGGTGCTAGATTCATAGCCTATTTGGTTAGATATAGAAAAAAAGGAAATCTCACCTCCATATATCACCATATACAAATCAATTCCAGATGGACTGCCAATCTAAATGAGAAAGATAAAACAATAAAGTTTCTAGCAAAAACAGGACAATATCTTACTGACTTTGGGCAAAGATTTCTTAAACAGGACACAAAAAGACTATTAACAAAAGATGATGCTGTAAAATTGGACACTAAATTAAGAACTTGTGTTAATCGAAAGCATCATTAAGAGAATGAAAAAACAAGCTACAGGTTGGGAGATGTTTTATAATACATATAACCAACAAAGTTGGTGTAACCAGAATATCTAAAGAATTCTACATATCAACAATGGCAGACGACCCAATAAACAAAAGGGTAAAATACTTGACCAGACTTCACAAAAAAGGATGTCCAATGAATTTATGAAAAGCTACTCAGCATCATCAATCATCAGAGAATTGAAAATTGAAAACAGGTTGAGACACAAATAGGCATCCATTTGCAGAGCTAAAATGGAAAAGACAGATAATAACAGGTTTTGGTAAGGATGTAAAGCAACTAGGATGCCCATGAATTGCTGGTGGGAGTGTAAACTTACACAACTTTGGAAAACGGCTAACATAGCCTATGACTCAGCAATTGCACTTTTAATTATGTTTAGAGAAATGTGAACATAAAATGCACCGAAGATATGTACAAGAATACTCTGAAGTAGCACTATTCATAATAGCCAAGAATTGGAAACATTCCAAATGTTCAAGTATGGAATGAATAAATAACGTTGTACGCTCACACAATGGACTTCTGTACAATAATAAGGGTGAGTGATTATTGCCACATGCAACGACTTGGATGAATCTTATAATAAAACATGAAGGAAGCTAGATACAAAAACAAGTGCATAGTCTATAATTCCATTTACGAAGAGTTCAGAAACATAAAAGTAGTGAACGGTGGAAGAGGTCAGGGTAGTGTTTTACCTTTGGCAGGGGTAGTGTGGCTGGGAGGAGGCACAAAGCACCAGAAAACCAGTAATATTTTGTTTCTTTACCTGGTGATGATTACATGGGGCATGTTCACTTTGTGAAAACTCAGGCAACTGTATACTTAAAATTTGTACATTTATCTGTAAGTATGTTGCTCTTCAAAATAATATATATATATATAATAGATAAGGAAAAACACTCGTTAAAAGAATTTATCAGGTGATCCTTTATTTGCTTTTTAAAAAAATACGTTATCTCCATAGAAAAAGTTTCAAATCATTTATGTACCAAAATGTTACATTTTGGTGGATGGGATTATTGATGATTTTGATTTTCTGCTTTGCACTTTTATTTATCGGGGGTAGGAGTAATGTAGAAAGAAACACAGGGACATTGGAAAAGTATGGTCCAGTCCCTGAGTTTCTATACTATGTCTATACTATGTCTTGAAGTTGAACAGATTTGAATCAGGCTGACAAGACAGGCAAATGCTAGAGAAATATCTCAGGTTCTCCTTAGTTACAATCATGACACCAGTCAGCAGAAGCTTTTAGGTTTCAAGGTCTGTGCAAGAGGCCATTTTCAAAGTCTCAGTGTACATCTCTCTCTGCTGGTAAAAACTTCTCTTTCTTGAAGCACTGAGGTAGTGGCTGAGTTAATATTGACGCTGAAACTTAAAGGAGATTTAGGGAGGCTGACAAGAACAGAACATTTTTCACATTATTTTCATGGCTCTTAAGGGATCTTAGACTTGGTATCTAAGGGAGGGATTGAAAGATATAGGAGATATTTATAACAGAACTTCTGACTGCTAAATCTCTATGTGCATTGAAATCAATTTCCCTCTTCATTTTCTCTTCAAAGGCATAGCTGCCTACTTTGTAGTTGGACCTTAGATATTAAATTTGTTGTGATTTAAGGGAGAGGTACATAAGCTTGGTCTTCGATGTTTTCAATTCAATTGGTAAATTTTTCTTAGTCATCCAGGAAAGGTCAAAGTTTTGGCCTCATAGTTAAATGTTTTGTCACAAGCCAATTCAATCACACATGAACCAAACAGGTCTAACATGATTTTACTGGTCAAAATCCAGCCAGCCTCTGCTGCACTGTCTCTTACTTCACAAACTTTGAATAATCCTTGTAGTGGTTCCAGAATGGCTGAGACTCTCTAGTTCCGGGTGCATGTGTGCATAAGAAGTGCAGGTCCTTTGGGCAGCTTCGGTGGTTCCGCTGTTGTTCTAGCCTATTCTTTAATAATCATACATGGATTAAAAGTTCAGGAAATCATTTCCTTGTTAAAAATAAGAAAGCTAAAATTCCATTTAAGCAGGAAGATTATTAGAGAAATTGTTCAAGGAAGTTTCTATGGGTTAGCTCACAAAAATAGGTATAGTACGTTTTTTGTTTTTTTTTTTTTTTGTATTTCCAAAATCAAAACATCAAGGTGGAAAAAGAACTAGTCAAACAACTTTCTTTTTTTTTTCTTGGCTGTGGCATGTGGGATCTTAGTGGCCCAAGCAGGGATCGAACCCGTGCCCCCTGCAGTGGAAGCGCAGAGTCTTAGCCACTGTACCACCAGGGAAGCCCCCAAACAACTTTCCAAGAGTCTTTTTATGTTGCTTACCTAAAAGGAGTTACCTTTTTGGGGTGCTTTCCTTGTTTTGCCCTAATAGGCACTTTATTTCAATCTATTATTGAATCGTCACAACAATCCAGTGAAAAAAGTGCTATATTATTGTCCACATTTTACAAATGAGGAAACTGAGACATAGGATGCTTAAGAAACTTGTCCAAGGTCATTCAGATAGGAAGTGGCAGAGCTGGGATTCCCATAAAGATTCATACTGTTGTACAGACTAAATTCTTAACCATTCCAATACATTTCCCAAATATATGTGTTATCTATTAGTGCAAATATAACTTTCTTGATTCTTTTTTGAAACAATCCAGTAGGGAAGAGGTTAATATTTTATGTCCTTGTAGATATACCCTACCCTCTTGACCACATCTCCCCAACTCAAGCATTTTCCTCTCTATAGCCATTTCTTTTTTCTTTACCTTAATCTCAAGCTCTGAGTGGAAATCAGAAGTAGCACCTCACTACAAAGAAGTTAAGGACATTGTAGTGAGAGCAGCGGTTCTCAACTGGGAGAGATTTTGTCTACTACCTTCCACCCTCAGGTACTTTTTTTTTTTTTTTTTTTTCCCCGCGGTACGCGGGCCTCTCACTGTTGTGGCCTCTCCCGTTGCGGAGCACAGGCTCAGCGGCCATGGCTCACGGGCCCAGTCGCTCCGCGGCATGTGGGATCTTCCCGGACCGGGGCACGAACTCGTGCCCCCTTCATCGGCAGGCGGACTCTCAACCACTGCGCCACCAGGGAAGCCCAACCCTCAGGCACTTTTGAAAGTGTCTGGAGACATTTTTGATGATCACAGCTTGGAGCAGGGGGAGTGTTGCTTCTGGCACCTACTGGGTAGGAGTCAGGGATGCGGCTGAACATACTATGAGCACAGGAATCCCTCCCAACAAAAGAGAACCATCTGGCCCAAAATGTCAATAGTGTTGAGGTTGAGAAACCCTGACTTGGAGGGATAATCATAAATTGCCTTACAAGGCTTGTTAGTATGAGCATATCTAGGACAATACCAGTTCTGTAACTAGGCGCTATCTTGTAAATTCCAACCGCTTTAACGTACTCAGGATGGCTCCTGTGGACAAAAGAATCGTCTCAGAGATTGTTTCCCAAACATTTATAGGATTCTCATACAAGTGGTTAATAATTTATTCAAAGAAACAAGAAACAAACACTTGAAATGCAAGCCGTTCCTTTTAAGGGAAGAGGAGGGAGAGAGATGCTCTGAAAGAAGTTGATTCATACATTAGATTAGTTCTGACCTCATATTTAGTAACTTGTACCTTGACCTACAGATTAAATTCTGTGTGGCATTTGTAGACGTCTGCAAGACTTACAATGAAGGTATCTGAGGATAAATATTCTCTCCCAATATTATGAAATAAGAAAGTGCACATCTACAGATAAACTAATAGACAACATTAAAATTGGAGCCAAAGTCATTCTTACAGCAGCTTCAATGTCATATACTTTATATAGGTGTGTTGTGTTATTGGGTGGCTGTATTTAGCCTTCTAATGGGCTCTGCAATCACTTATTGATTCATTTTCAGAATATTCCTGGGGTAGTACTAGTTTACAGTAGAAGGGTTTTGGATGAAAATAGAATCAAACATAGTAAAAGTAATGTAAAAAGTAGCAAAAAGGTGAAAATTATTGATCATAGGAAGTGATATTTCTGTTTCAACTTACCTTTGACAATGTCACATGGGGAAGTGGAAAGAGTTCCAGCTGTGGTGTCAGATAGACCTGGGCCTCATATGTGGTTCTGCCATTTCCTAGTGGTTGGAATAGAGTTACTTAGACTCTCTAAGCCTCAGTTTTCTTATCGGTAAAACAGCACAGTGAGAACTTCACCTAAGAGCTTTGTGAAGATTAAATGAGATTATTCATGTAAGGTGAGAAGCACACACTCCCTGCCACATGATACCCCTCAAGAAATGTTAGGCTTCTCTCCTATAACGTTCACAGGAATTGACTGAAGTTAATTAAAATCAATAGACAAAACATTAGGGAATTACACTTTATATTTATTTAGTGGCTTGTTTCATCATCTGAAATCACATTAGCTGCCAGTAAAATTTTCACATGGACATTTGTCCTGTAATTTTTATTACATTCTGATGAGATTTAGGATGTAAGTGGAATTCACAGAGAAATGTAACTAAGAGATAGGTAACAAAACCACCACTAATTTGACTTCAAGGTCATATTAAAAAATGATTTTTCCAGGAACTTTCCTGGTGGCACAGTGGTTAAGAATCCGCCTGCCAATGCAGGAGACACAGGTTTGAACCCTGGTCCAGGAGTATCCCACATGCTGCAGAGCAACTAAGCCCGTGCACCACAACTACTGAGCCTGCGCTCTAGAGCCCGTGTGCCACAACTACTGAAGCCCGCGATCCTAGAGCCCGTGCTCCGCAACAAGAGAAGCCACCGCAATGAGAAGCCCGTGCATCACAACGAAGAGTGGCCCCCGCTTGCTGCGACAAAGATCCAACACAGCCAAAAATAATAAATAAATAAATAAATTTAAAAACAAAAGACAAAAAATAAAATACATCCCCCTAAAACTTAAAAAAAAAAAAAAAGTGATTTTCCATAAAGGTCCATAGAGAGTCTTTCTGATTATAGGTAGGAAATTGCAGTAAATGTGGGATGCAAATAAATAGGTAAGACCCTTGCATACCTGGGACTGGGTCAGGGTTCCCAAACCATACTGAAAGTATTGGCCCATAATTGTCATGTGCCAAGAATTGCCAAGGTTCTCTGATAGACTTCCGGAGGTAATGTGAATTGGTACAATTTTGGATGGTAATTTAGAAATATGTCTTAAACCTTAAAGTAATTTCTGATTTCAAATCACACTATCCTGAGGAAATAATCCTCAATAGTTTATAGGCAAATATGATTATCTAAACATTATTTATAGCAATGAAAACTTAAAAAATTATAAATCACCAAGAATAGGTCAAATAAATTGTCATACCCATGAGAAAGGGATGCTATGAAGCCATTTTTTTAAATGTTGACCCAAGAAGATGCTCAAAATATAACACTAGGTGCAAAAAAAAGGGGTGTAAAACATTTTTTTACAAAATGAAACTGATTTATTTTGTTTATATAAATATACATATATACTTATAAATACATTTTTAAAAATATTTATTTATTTATTTATTTGGCTGTACCGGGTCTTAGTTGTGGCACGCAGGATCTTCATTGCTGCATGCAGGATCTTTAGTTGTGGCATGCAGGATCTAGTTCCCTGACCAGGGATCGAACCTGGGCGCCCTGCATTGGGAGCTGCAGAGTCTTAACTGCTGGACCACCAGGGAAGTCCCTATAAATATTTACATAGATACAAAGTATATGTCTGAACAACAGTGGTTGTATCTGGGTGGAGGTATTATGGATGATTTTTGGTTTTTTTATACTTTTCTTATTTTGTGATTTTTTACAACAAAAGTATTGCTTTTATACTCAATAGGTAAAATAAATACTATATGCTATATAATTTTGGAGTACTTAAAAAAGGTGCAGTTCTACCTCAGCCCTGAGGGGTGGGACTGCTGGTCTGTCAGGAAAGTAGAGGGCCAAAGGAATGAGCTGTCCAGCTTTGGAGAAAAATCTAGACCAACAGCCTCTTTAAGGGCCTAATTAACATGTAAGCTGTGCCGAGCTAATTTAAATAATAAGCCTGTGTACCTGCAATTTGCCTAGCCTGTGGATAATTTATACCTTGAAATTACCATGCTCTGTCAGTAGTTTTTTCGCTCCAACTGGCTGACTGAGCATGTGTGAGAAGTGGACATGGGGCAGAGGAGGGAGACAAGGAAGAAGGAAAGAGGAAAGCCCGTGGGCTATAGGGGCATGGAGTTCAGAAAAGACCCACCCTCCCTTCTGCTATCCAGGCATTACCTCCGATGATGTCAGCAGAAAGCCAGCAGGGAACTGCATCTTTTAGGTTAGCAGTCATATTTCTTAATACTCCCAGTTACTGCAAAGTTGGGAGGAAGTAAACACTGTCAAAGTTGCTAGATTCCATTTCCTTCATTTTTTGTTTTAAATTTTACACCAACTTTAAGGACAGGAAGCAGAATAGAGGTTTAGACTAGAATTCAAAGAGATACCCAGGCTTAGAGCTACATATACCACTCTCCCCTCCCTGGGACATTAGAAAGCAGACAACCATCTGAATTGAACTCTTTCTTTAACCTTTTTTCTGTTGTTATTTGCATGAACAGTCATACTGGGGCAAGAATGTTAAGTTAAGGGAGTAATTTGCAGGATTACTCCAACAATGGGCTTAGGGTACCTAGGCATAGTTCATAATACCTATTGATATGTTCCTCCATTACATTGAATCTATTGTCACTTCCATTTCTCTGTCCCCTTTCATTTATTTTTCTTTTGCCTCTGCAGAAAGGATGAGAAGATAGATTTAAAAAATAAATTCAGAAAGTATAGTTTTTCTCTGATTATAAAAAATATATGTGATAATTGGCAATATAAATTATTATCTCATCACCTGGAGAATCCCCTCCCTAATATTTTAGCATAATTTCTTCCAGACTTTTTCCAGTCTATTTGAGTACATGTTTACATTTTTGTATGTAATTATTCTACAACAGAAATTTTCTTGGTTGAATTATATAAAATTAACTGAAACATTCACAAAATATTTAGTTATTTGGTGCGTTACTAGTTTTTCCCGATTATGCTAAATTTTTGTTCATATCTTTGTTTCCTTAGACTACATTCCTAGCATTAAGAAGTACCAGGTCAAAGGGTATGAACATTTTTCAAATTTTTGATACATGTTGCCAACTGCCTTCTGAAAATTTATACCAATTTATAGTCTTATCAACTGTGCAAATAAATTTAAATCTAGATTTTCAAGCCACAAGAAATTACACAACTATTATAATAAATTTGATTCTGACGACAGCCAAAAAACTAAAAATGAATACTACTTTGGTCATTCCTTAGCCTCATTTCATGGACTGGGACTGTTGTTTTGCCCTTATCTACTTTGAGATATTCTTAGATAGAATGAGGATGTAGGATGAAGCCTGGATACAAAAGAAAATGTGAAATATTTCTAGAGGCACTTTGTGAAATGCTCAAGTGATTCTATTATTGATAACGCCAAAGCCTCCCTCTTACCTGCAAGGTGGAATTCAGATTCAGGCATCTCTGTTCTCAGGCTCAACAAGCAAAACATATTTATTGAGCCTGCTATGCTCCAAGCCTTCTTCAAGGCACCAGGGATCCAGCGCTGAACAAGACGAGGTCCCCTCTTCATGAACCTTGCAGTCTGGTAATCCCACTGCATTGAGCCACACAAAATTGTTTGCTTTAGTCAGACCTGTATTATGCTGCTTTATGCTCATTCCTGCCTGATTAGTTAATCTTGTCCCGTAAACCCTAAGCCTTATCAGTCAAGGCTTATCCTAAGTCTCCTGTGACACTCTCTCCAGCTAGTCCAATCAACCAAGCACTTAAGTCTGTACTCACAATTTAGCACTTGATGAGTCATTTTCTTGTTCAACTCTCTAACACACTCCTGAGAAAGACTGCAAGCTCCTTACCCACAGCTTCCCCAAAGCACCTAGTGCAGTATATGCGCCAAGTGGCCCTTTCTTTACCAGAATGTTGCTTTAATATAGTAGGATGACACACTGAATAAGGCTTCTCTGTCTTGGACCAACCCTGTCCAAGAAGATTTCATTACTTAGGTCCCAAAGGTCAGTTTCATTGCAAGGATAAGTCAGAGCCCCTAAAGTGAGGGTTAGAGTGGGGCTCCAGCAAAGAGCACAGGTCTGGGAAGCAGGGAACCAGAGTTCATTCCTGGCTCTGCCACTCACATAGGTGTCCTTTGAAAACACAGTATCTTGGGAGAATCCTATGCTCCTTTGTGTTTTCGATTCTTTTGTAAAATGGGGTCAATGATACATTTGCTACCTATTTCATAGTGTTATTGGGAGGATCATACGAGAAGTTATATGTAAAAAGTTATATGTGTGAAGTGTTATAGTTTTCCTCTTTTTTAAATTTATTTTTTGAGATATAATTGACATATAACATTATGTTAGTTTCAGATGTGCAACATAATGATCCAATATTTGTATATATTGCAAGATGATCACCACAATAAGTCTACCTAACATCTGTCACCTGGCATAGTTACCAACTTTTTCTTGTGGTGAATACTTTTAAGATCTACTCTCTTAACCACCTTCAAATGTGCAATACAGTATTATTAACTATAGTCACCATGTTGTACATTACATCCCCATAACTTACTCATTTTATAGCTGGACATTTATAACTTTTGACCACCCATTTTGCCCAGCATCCTCAACCCCTGCCTCTGGCAACCACCAATTTGTTCTCTGTATCCATGAGCTTATTTTATTTGTTTGTTTTTGTTTTAGATTCCCCGTATAAGTGATATTATGTGGTATTTGTCTTTCTCTGCTTGACTTATTTCACTTAGCATAATGCCTTTAAGGTCCATCCATATTATTGCAAATGGCAAGATTTCATTCTTTTATATGGCTGAATAATATTCCATATATATGTACACGTATAATATTTATCCATTCATCCATCGATGGACACTTAGGTTGTTTTCATATCTTGGCTATTGTAAATAGTGCTGCAATGAATATAGGGGTGCATATATCTTCTCGAGGTAATGTTTTTATTTTCTTCAGCTCAATACCCAGAAGAATTGCTGGGCCGTATGGTAGCTCTATTTTTAATTTCTTGAGGAGCCTCCATACTGTTCTCCATGGTGGTTGCATCAACAGTGTGCAAGGGCTCCCTTTTCTCCACATCTTTGCCAACACTTGTTATTTCTTGTCTTTTTGATAATAGACATTCTAACAGGTGCGAGGTGATAGCTCATTGTGGTTTTAATTTGCCTTTCCCTGATGATTAGAGAAAATATCATGTCATCTGCAAATAGTGACAGTTTTATTCTTGAGGTGTTTTTAAGGGTCAGGGCACACAGATTCAACACACTGTGGTTAAAGGCAATAATCAGAAAAAAGTTACATGTGTACCCACCACTGTTCAATATACTGGGTATCAATATAAGTATTTTTTCTATTTCCTGAAGGACATCCTAGTCAGAATAGGTAATAAGATTTAATACTTATATCATAGAATGTTGCCATTTTTCCTAGCTCCATAGATTTTTTTTTTGCATCAAGAAGTTATGAGACAGCAATGTGAGTGACTTTCTCTTAACAATTTAGAAAAATGGGACTAATACACATTGCACCTATTTCACTTAGCATACCTCATTGGAATAAGCAACTCAAATTGGTAAAATGATTCAATGAAAAGGTATTACATAAGAGGTGGTGTTTTAATTTTTCCTGCATTTTCAATAATATTTCCCAGTAAGTCTTAATCGTATAGCTCTTTCATTTCTAGACACAAAAAATCTAAAGAAATGAACCAGTCTGTAACCCACACTGAGGCATTAACTGGTGTCATGTAATTACAAGACAGGCGTATCAGCACTCCTAAGCCTGAAAACAACAGCATCCCAATAACATAGGGTCATGGGCAGCCTGAAATCCTGACCACCAGTGACTGGTTGCTGTACCCCACAGCTGTTAACAACTGGAAGAGTACCGATTATGGAGCTGAACTCCATTTTATTTACAAGCCCTCCCTCCTATGTGTATTGGCAGAGGTCTTGGTACTGGTTTCATAAACTGATCTCTGGTTGTAGCAAGTTCATGGAACTGATCCAATTGGCTTACACACTGAATCACCACTCCTCTCCCAAAAGAGATCCTGAGCTTGGAGAAGTGAGATATCTGGCAGGTTTAAGGTATTATCTGTTCAGGCTGGTGATGAATACTAATGACACTTTGTTGTGTTTTAAAGAGAGACTGACTGAGAGGGGAGGGATAGAAGGAGGGGAGACTGCCAAGAAAGGGAAAACAATTTGTAAGAAGGACTGGGTTAGGCATGATATAGTGTAAAGGAAGGAGAAATAAAAATAAACAACAAAAGGGAGGAATGCTGAGAGGAGGAAAAGAAGTTATAGAATAATCAAGAAAGGCTGAGGTGGGAAGGAGAAGCCTCGTAGTATGATTACTGGTTTTGTTAGTTAGGTTTTGTTAACAGAACTGGGTTTGAATATCAGCCCCTGCATTTTCCAGCCCTATGACCTTGGACAAATTATCTCACCTCTCAGTGCCTGTTTATTAATCTGTAAAAATAAAAATAAGAATAGTACCTATTTGGTAGAGTTGTTGTGAGGATTGAAAATAGCATAAAGTGTGTGGCATGTGGCAGCTATTCAAAGAGTAGCTGATATTATTACTGTTGTTCTGCTTATTGTTATTGTTGTTAGAGGCGATAACATTATTGTTGTTAGTAACAGTACTGTTTGACAGTAATAAAACACAAACAAATCAGTTGCCATGAAATTCAGCAATAAAAGAAAGTGCAAGATGAAGGAGGCCTCAGATGTCAGTTTTAGCAAAAGAAGCTAGAACATCGCTGTGCCTGGTGAAGGAAGAAAGAATGCATTATATTATTCACATATTAGACATTCTACTGCACATCACTTTTAATTTAAAGGACTTCAGCCAAGCAAAAAGAAATAAATCCTATACTGTATACACAGGATCGGTTTTGTTCAGAGCCCTTCTTTTTCCAGTTCTTTAGAATATGTTGTAGTGTCAACTCTCAATTTGACCTTTATTAATTAGAATAAAAGATTGAGAATTCCTGCACATCAACATAGATAGTGTTATCATGACTGTTCTTTAGTTGATTTTATCTTCTTAAAGGACCCTAGCAGGTGGATTTCAGTTAAGTTTCATACTGAAACGATTTTTTTTTTTTTTTTTTTTTGCTGTATGCGGGCCTCTCACTGTTGTGGCCTCTCCCGTTGCGGAGTACAGGCTCTGGACGCGCAGACTCAGCGGCCATGGCGCATGGGCCTAGCCACTCCGCGGCATGTGGGATCTCCCCGGACCGGGCCACGAACCCGTGTCCCCTGCATCGGCAGACGGACTCTCAACCACTGCGCCACCAGGGAAGCCCTGAAACGATGTTTTTTTTAATGCTTGCTTTTATTTAAGAAGTCAACAAGATTAGTTATTCTGTGGCTCATATGAGATGAATGATTTCCTTAGGTGGGAAAGCAAAATATTAGGCACCTGGATTTCTAAAGGACTTGATATTTAAGTGCTATAGCACATAGTTCTGATACAGTTTATTATTGTAAATGCAAACTAGCAGTATGCATGCTTTACAGCAATGATTTTAAAAGAAGTACCAGTGTATCAAGGGTGAAAACTAAATACTTCTCTCCTTTAATGCATCATTACAATAGTATCAGATAACTAAGTCAAATTAAAATGTTTATTCATTGTTACTAACAATTTAAAGAGTACCTCTAGTGGGTACATAATCAAAGTTTCAGGGTGGTAGAAAAAAGAATATTGGTGTACTGAAGGAAGACCGTCTCTGTCCTGGCAGAGAACATTCTTGATTTATTTAAAAAAAAATCCACATTAGCTCCATTGCCTAGTGTGATTCAGATATCTCTTATATTAAAAAGTGCTTTGGTAGGGCTTCCCTGGTGGCGCAGTGGTTGAGAGTCCGCCTGCCATTGCAGGGGACACGGGTTCGTGGCCCGGTCCGGGAAGATCCCACATGCCGCGGAGAGGCTGGGCCCATGAGCCATGGCCGCTAAGCCTGCGCGTCTGGAGCCTGCGCGTCTGGAGCCTGTGCTGCGCAACGGGAGAGGCCACAACAGTGAAAGGCCCGCATAACGCAAAAAAAAAAAAAAAAAAAGTGCTTTGGTAAATGATATTTTGAAGAAAAATCTGCATTGTATGGGATGGTTAGTGAAGCACCTAAGTGTTCCGTAGGCTCTAAATCCTATGTGTTTGTTACACCTTAGAGAACAATGGGTGTCCGTCTTTGTTTTGAAGTTCTCACTACTGAAATCCAGCCCTCACCCTGAACACCCAGTACTAATCATCCTCACTGTGAGTCAGTTGAATCCGAATCTCTCAGTGATGACCCTTGAAAATTGACAATGTGAAACTCCGCTGGGAAGGAAGCAGAGATGTTGTCTAAGTTGTGACTTCTCCTTCAAGGAGGGAATACAGATAAGCTTATTCAATCTCACTGAAGATGAAATTAAGCAGAGTTTCGCCTATGTGTACTGTTCTACTGGATATGGAGGGTCAATTGGTGCCTAATTACTCCATATCGCCATTAATGCTGATGGAATACCAAGCCCTATGCAGCAAGAATGCCACAGATAAAACATTTTCTAACATCTTGTCCTCATGTTCTCATAGTAAAGTGGTCCAAGAGAACAGTATTTAGAGTCATAAAGTCTGGGTTCAAATATCAGACTTGTCATTTACTAGTTGTGTAAGTTCTTTAAGCCTCTGTTTCTTCATTTGTAAAATGGGGGTTATACTCGTTTCTACCTCAAAGGGGTTCTATGAGAACTAAATGAGATCATAAATATAGATCACTTAACACAGTACCCCACTTGGTAAATAATTACTTCTTCTCTTTTCCCACCAAGCACCCTCTTCCTTCCATCTTCCTTCTGCTCCTTCCACAGCCCATTCTATTCCATGTGACCTTTAAAAATCTATGGGTAAAATGTAAAATCGATAGCTAGTGGGAAGCAGCCACATAGCACAGGGAGATCAGCTCATTGCTTTGTGACCACCTAGAGGGGTGGGATAGGGAGGGTGGGAGGGAGACACAAGAGGGAGGAGATATGGGGATACATGTATATGTATAGCTGATTCACTTTGTTATAAAGCAGAAACTAACACACCACTGTAAACTCCAATTAAATTAACTCCAATTAAACTCCAATAAAGATGTTTAAAAAAATCTATGGGTAGTGCTGGTAGGAATGTAAATTGGAAAATCACTTAGGAAAACTCTTTGGCAACATCTACTGAAGCTGAACAGGGTATACCTTGTGATCCAGAAAATTCACTCTAGCTCTATACCTAATAGAAACACGTACAGAAGACAATGTTGCAGGAAAGTTCATAGCTGCACTCTTCAAAACAGCCCCAATCCAGAAACAGACCAAATGTCATCAGTAAAACAGATAAATAAATTGTGGTATGTTCACACATTGGAATACTATACAGAATGACAATAGATGAACTACAGATCTATGTTACGGTACAGTTGGGTCTCCAAAACATAATGTTGAGCCAAACGAAGTCAAGTATAGGGTGTATATGCCATAATATTCCACTTATGAAAAGTTCAAAAACTGGCAAAACTAATTTACCGCGTTAAAATTCAAGATAGCGGTTAAACGGGAGGAAGGTAAGGAGGGGTCTTCTGGGCTTCTGGCACTGTTGTTTCTTGAACTTGGTACATGGGAGTGTTATATTTGTGAAAACTCATCAAGTTGTACACCTATGATTTGTACACATAACACTTATGAAAAGCTGTATGATATGCTATGGCGAATGTTAAAAACAATCCTGAAATTTAACAGATTCACTTTTCCTGTTTAGAAAGTACCAGTATGAAATTATGCATCAGGCGCCTTTGTTTCCTTTCAAGGGTCTCTGGCATGTTATCCTTTAGTATTCTGCAGGAAACTAGTAAGCGTTTTCTCTGTCCTTTAACTAGTTGACATAGCTAGAGAATCATTACCTCTTTGGCTGGCAGCAAGGAAATCTATGTAATTGTCTTTCCTAAGTATGTTTTACTTCCTAGGATTGAATGAAACTTTTTCAGAAATTATTAATATTTTGACTATGGGTGTAGTCAGATTTTTTTGAATAAAGTGGTTGTCTGAAACTATAAACTTTAAAGAGATAATTCATAAACACACATTTACTATGGGAGGATTTTTCCAGAAATATATTTCTTTTTCCTGTAGGTAGACTAGTAGGGTTCCTTCTCTTATACTTTCAGCTGGTGAAGTTTAATAGGGTTCTTCCAACTGAAGTCTAGAAAACAGTGTGGTTACTCAGTAAGGCACTGGGTTTGTGAGATTGTTCAACTGCCTTCTGATTTGTGCAAAATTGTCACATCCAAGTAGCTAGAAGAAAGCCTTAGTTAATGATACACTTTTATACTTAGTGACTAAAAATAAGATCGAAGGGACTTCCATGGCTAGTGACATAAATTTAATCTCAGTAAGAAGGGGAAAGAATGTGGGATATAACTACTGGATCGGTTTTTATTTTAATGTTTCTTCTCCTGGACAAAGTCATAGTTAGGAGCTGATTTTTAGTTGCTAATGACTTACTACTAAATAAATCTTTAAAATTCTGTCAATGATTTTTTTTTTTAGGCTAAGCAGATTCATGGCTGAGGTATGTGTGTCCTGGAGGAGACGGCCCATAGTTTAAAGTCCAGCATTGCACAACTTGATGCTTGAAGGTCATTCATCATAATTTTGAGGTGTTTTTGCACCACAAAAATGAGTGTGCTATGTGCGATTCCCAAGTTTACAATCACTTTTCTATAGCTTACCAGACCATGGTTTAGGCCTGGATTTAAAGGCACGTGAATGGTCACGCTTTCTCTCTCCAACTTTATTTCTAACCCCAACAAACAGATTCGTTTCATGTTCTCCCATACTATGCTCATTCCTACCCTGTGACTGAGTTTATGTAGTTTCCTCTCTCTCGTGCCTGTAACTGAGCAGGACCCTACAGGGCCTTCCTGGGACAGGTCTTTCCCCCATATCCTCTGCTTTAGCTCCTCTCTGAAGTACCTAGATAACAGTATTTAATGCACATTTCCTGAGTTGTTTTACAGATGTGAAAACCCCCCACCAAATGGAAGATATCAACTATTCGATGACCATGAGCACATGGGCCCAGGCCTAAGGACTGATAATGTTAACCCTTGTGACACAGTCCTGTTACCTCGCCAACAGCCAATCACAGAATTGTGCATCAGCTGATCACATACCCCGTGACCCCCCCTCCCTCACCTGGCTTTTAAAAATGCTTTGCTGAAACTCGGGGGAGCTCGGGAGCTTTTTAGGGCATGAATCACCCGTCTCCTTGCGTGGCCTTGCAATAAACCTTTCTCTACTCCAAACTCCGATGTTTCGGTTTGTTTGGCCTCACTGTGCTTCGGGCACACGAACTTGTGCTAACATTCCCACTCAATTTCCACACTTCTTTCAAGTGCCAAATAAATAAAAGAATTCACAAACACAGTTTGTTCATCAGTTAATAAGTCAGACCCCCAAAGAAGAGAAAATGAGCTCCTGGTATTTTATTATCTTTTGGGGATGGATTCTAGACCAGTTGTCTTTTCCCTTCTTTGACCACAAAGTTATTAAATGGCCTTTTCTGAGTCAAATTTTCTAATAAACATTTCCTGAGTGCCTGCTCTGTGTCTGTTGGGTTTTGTGCTAGGCGTTGGAAATACAGGAATGATTAAGACAGTTTCCCTGCCCTCAGAGAATTTGCAGTCTAGAGGACTGTAAGCAAATAATTTCACACAATGTAAAATGAGTATTGAGTAGCACAGGAATCCAGAGGAGAGGCATCTAAACCCAGTTTGTAGTAATAGAGGCGCAACCATTGTGGAAAGATCTGGAGGAGGTAACACCTAAGCAGAGTCTTAAAGGATGAGTAGTAGTTAGCCAAATGAGGGAGGCAGGAATTTCCAGAAGAAGAAACAGCATGAGCAAAGGCACAGAGGTGAGCAACAACATGTATGTGCATGCACAGGAAAGGACACACAAGCTCAAGAGTTTGAGGCAGAGAATGGCAAGAGATGATACTGCAAAGGTAGGAAGAAGCCATGTCATGGAAAGCCACGCATGGCCATGGGAATAATATACCCGAAGCAAGCAAGTAAACAAAGAATATATTCTCTAAAATACCTTGTATCTTAAATTTTACACCTCTAAACTTTCAAAGTTGTTAGAAGCTTCTCTACTGTATAACAGGCAGGGAAAATTGCTGGTTGTTTCCTCTGCTTACCACCTACCCCTGGGATAGATAGATTCCTAGTCTCTATTCCCACGGTTACCATCTGTTTCCAGTGCCCCATGCAAACAGAACTTTGATATGGGACTTTGATAGTTTGGTAAATGCTATTAGATTTGCTTTTTAGCTCATTCTTTCATAAAGAGGTTTATAAGTCTTCCTTCCTCTCTTCTCTTCTATGTCCAAGACAGGCTAATGTAATTCCTTCATTTTAGCCTTTAGGTCACACCAGTAGCATATAACGCTAATCGGCCCATGCACGTGCACATGCACACGCGCACACAGACGCACACACACACACACACCAGCCTGTGCTGTGTTCAGGACAAAATTAGATGAAACTTGCTGATACTTTCTCCTTACTACCTTCCCACTTCACTCGTGGACTTTCCTCTGCCTTACCTGCTCAGATTCCCCAGGGCATATTTGTATTGCAAATGGAAGAACAAAGGACCTGCAACATAGGATACAGGATTTGGCTGTAGGCTGGTTCCTCCGTGTGCAGTGATTTGTCCTGTGCTTCATAGAACTGCCGTCATCTTTATCTGTCTGATCGAGTTTAAATCCTTTGAGTTTTCTGATGAAAAGCTGCTACATTGGTAAATAGCATTATAATAATACTTTCCTCCCTGGCCAAGCTGGGATGCTTCCTCAGAGTTTATTTTCTAGGCCTCGCCTTTCTTGCAAAGTGAAGTCTTTGGTTAGGCTTAAAATTTCCCGTACACCTGCTCAATAATTTGTTTTGTTTGGCCTCTTTGAATCAATCCCTGTAAAAGACAACGTTGTCCTGAAGGCTGAGAAAGGTGCTCGAGACATGGACTCAAAAGTTGCTCTTTTCAGGCAGAGCCAGCTGAGTAATCTTATCTCAACTGGCTACTTTTCAAAGTGCCCAGTTCAGGAGCTCTCCCTCTGGGAGCAGTGTTTGCCCCAGGGGATCAAGTGCTTTCTAGTGAGTGGCAAAACTTTGGGAAATCCCGGAGCCCAGGACAGTACAGTGTGTTCAGGAGAATCTTGGGGAACGGAATGGACCCCACAGACCATGCCCTCCCCACCTCCATCCCCGGTGGAGATCAGCACTTGGCCTCAGGACAGAGACCAGACTAAGAGAGGAGGTTACGAGGAATCAGGGAACCCCAGAAAGGAGGTAAGATTGCGAAGGCACCTGCGCGGCTCTGAGTCAAAGGCTGTCAGTCATCTCGGCTCTGACTGCTCTGTTCTCTCACAGCCCAGCCCTTTCCCGGGGCCCGGGGCAGGGGATTGCTACATGCCAGCTTGCCAGGGGAAAAACCGGAGCCTCACTTTAATCCCTTCCAGTAATTGACACGACAGGGTGCTCAGGTGGGGGAGGAGAGAGCTTACCTCCATAAATGGCCCCACCCCTGGGCATGGTGGCTCACTCTGGCAGGTAGCGACGGGGGAGTGTGCACCTGCCACCAGTCAAGCTCCGCCAGACTGCGAGACCAGCAGAGCAGCCCAGGGAGCCAGTGAACCATGGACAAGTTGAAGTGCCTGAGCTTCTTCAAGTGCAGAGGGAAGGAGGTAGGAATCTGGGAGCTATAGGAGGTGTGGAGGGCTTGGAAAGGAAAAACTTAAGGGGAGGCAAGTCTCAGATTTTGCTCTCTGCAGCTGTTCCCTGTTTTCCACATTTCTGTTCAACTGCCTTCATGTGTGCCCAAGATGTCCCCATAGAGTAGAGGAAACATAGAACAGTTCTTACTCTGGTGGCTAGATGTCTTAGGGTCACCTTATCCTCTGCCTTGGGTGTGCCCACCACCTTGTGTTTTCTGTCCCTCTCCAGACTGTGTCCATATGCGGGAGGGAAATGAGAAAATGTACTGTCCTTATCTGACCTGAAGAACTCTCCCCTGTCCTCTGAAGTGGAGCGAGCATTGCTCCACCTGGTGGGACAGAAGAATTTGTCTCTGAATATTATTTTGTGGCTTTCAGAAAAGCACTGATTTTACTCTCCAAGATATGGAGAGAAGTTAAACTTCCCTGACAACTCCAAACATCAAAACTACCAGCCAGTATGAAAAAGAGTCTATGAATTTTTTTTTAATAGAAACTATATTTCATCCTTTTTCTCAAATATCTCCTCTGATTTCAAGAGCGTTGATTTTACCTAATTCATCTTTAAGAGTTTTGTATTTGAAATTTTATTTTCCCACCTTCATTTGCCCATCATGCTGGGTGCCACATGTATCCTTTCCACCAAAATTTGGATGATCTAACCCGAAGAAGTAGTAAAAATATCCACCTACAGAGCTTTTTTCATTTCATGGGATAAACGTTGTAAAGTAAAAGCAGCCATCCTCAGAAATCTCCCCAGCCTTGGAAAGTGTCCTCCTTAGCTATGGTTTTCAGGATTCATTCTCTCAATCTCTCTCTGTCTCTCTGTCTCTGTCTCTGTCTCACTGTCACTCTGTGGTTTTGTGAAATTATGCGTCTGTGGAATTTTTAATAGTAAAAAAAAACCAAGCTGTTGATATTTTCCCTTTTCTAGAAAGTGACGGCTTCATCTGAGAATTTCCATGTTGGTGGAAATGATGAGAATCAGGACCGTGGCAACTGGTCCAAAAAATCTGATTACATTTTATCTATGGTTGGATATGCAGTGGGATTGGGGAATGTGTGGAGATTCCCATATTTGACCTACAACAATGGCGGAGGTATTCCCCCCCCCTAATTTATTTCCTCTTCAGTTTTAAGTGCGGTGTTTTATGGCCTCTGAGGATATTATAACAACTGAGGAAAGGTATATGGTAATATGGGTTAGTGGGAGGATGGGAAATGAGCATACTGCGTTTTATTATTAGACTATGAGTTTCTAGCTCACGTTGGAAAGCTGGCTTCACAAGATGTTCAGATATAAACTTGATAAAAGTTGTATATTTAGCACTTCTGAGCTTCTGATCTGAAATCCCATGTCATCTTCAACTATGACTTCGTCTTCTTAATTTACACCTTCCTATGATAATCTGTTCACACTCAAGTTGTGTTTTGCCTAATTTATAGCTGAACCTAAACAAAAGGCAGGGAATTCTCGTTCTCATAAGAAGCTCAAATAAATTGTTTGCTTAAATAAAATAAGGCATTACATTTTGGAAATTTAAGTGTGGAAGGAGTTGATTAAAAAGTAATTAAATGTTTTGTACTTTAAGCTGCAATATTCAGTTACATGTATTTCAAATTGGATTGATCATGTAGAAGGTCCTTTGAAAATGCAATAGAATGTAGATCAAGGCTAGGTGTTTAATTTCTGCAAAATAATGCAGTTTATACCTCATAGATCACTAAGGAAGACTCCATTAGAACAGGAGAAAAAAATAAGTCTGAAGTGACACACAAAAGGAAACAAAATGAATTGCACAATCTTCTAGTAATGTTGAAACCACTTTTCACTTACCATATTTTATTTACTTGTAATTACAGGTTCTGTTAGAAGTGTAGAGGTGACATCCCCTTATATTTCATAATTGGTTACCAGTGAAACGATGTCAGTATAAGTATTCTTCTTGGTACAATAGGATTTTGTGTGGTGATATTTCAATCTTATATTCCTTATTAATTGGTTATATTAAACATTCGTACTGGCCTTCAGAGAGTTAAGAAAGGGGCTCTGTTTATCAAACATTTTAAGTGTTGGTGACATAAATTACCCTATCTAGAGCATACATTGTTTAATCATGGGTTTGGTATAAATTTGAGCTGGAAGATGACTCAGGAATCACCGTCTTTTTGGTGTCTATGTCCTAAGGTCTGTGTAGTGGAGAGAAGCATTCAGGCTCCTTTCCAACTTCTTATGTTCAAGTTTAGAATAGGAAATTCCCTGTGAGTTGACATCATACATAGGCCCAGTACTTACTATAAATTTCCAGGAACTATATTAAACTAGATTTAATAGAGAATTCTTAAACTTAGCTGAAATAAAATGGCATTATTTATTGTATGCTATTACCTCTTTCACCACTTCCTCTAAAAATTAATGTATCATATTGGCTCTCAGTTTTTAAAGATCACATCATTTGGGTAATGGATGATCTAGTCTCTCTCAATTGCTTCTTTCTCTTTTACCCAAGGGTAAAAGAGGAACATGAAATTCAAATTTGTCAAATGTTAATAGATTAGATTTTAAATTATGGTCAGGCTTGAAAGACTTGTTAAAATCTGGAGTCATTTTTATCTGTAGGAGCTTTTTAACAGTTTATGAAAGAGGAGTATCAGACTACCTTAGGGTCTAGGTCAGCAGGACTAACAATTGGTGACCACTATACTGGACTGATAATTTACCAGTTATGGTTGTTATTAATAATGAAATAATATAATGGGTGAAAAGCCTTATATAGCATTGAGGAAAATCCTTTTCTGTGTGTCTCTAAAAACCTATTTACACTGGGCTAGCAAAGCGTTGCTTATTGTTGTGTTTAAACAGGGATATTTTGTATTACTTTTTCTTCATATTTATCATTGGTAGGAATTAAACTTCTATTAATCATAGTAATGATGGTATGTACATTGCAATATCTATAAAAACATATTTGTCCCTATGTTCTGGTGACTAGTATGTAACAAGTACTTTATTGTCTCCTAATTTTAAAAAATTAATTAATTAATTAATTAATTTTTGGCTGTGTTGGGTCTTCGTTGCTGTGCTTGGGCTTTCTCTAGTTGCGGCGAGCAGGGGCTACTCTCCGTCGTGGTTAGTGGGCTTCTCATTGCGGTGGCTTCTCTTTGTTGTGGAGCACGGGCTCTAGGCATGCAGGCTTCAGTAGTTGTGGCATGCGGGCTCAGTAGTTGTGGCACACAGGCTCAGTAGTTGTGACTTGTGGGCTTTAGAGCGCAGGCTCAGTAGTTGTGGCGCACTGGCTTAGTTGCTCCGTGGCATGTAGTATCTTCCTGGACCAGGGCTCGAACCTGTGTCCCCTGCACTGGCAGGAGGATTCTTAACCACTGCGCCACCAGGGAAGCCCGGTTGTCTCCCATTTTTAGTAGAATATATTTTTAGGGTTAGAGAAAATGTAATTCCCAGGTATGATGTTATAGTAGCATAATAGGAAAAATATATGAGGAAAAAAATGTAACATGGCTGTATGAAATGTACATAATCCAAAGGCTATTTTTATTCACTTATCTCCACATTTTTTAATTAAACTTTGTTAAGACTTCTAGAATACTTGAACAGTAAGCTTAATATTCTGTCCCTGCCTCTACCAAAAATCTGGTCATAGTTCTAATGAATAGTATTATGCCCTAAAAGCGGGCAGAAAAAAAGTAAAATAATAAAAGGTTTAAAACAAAAACCAAAAATGGGCCTGAATAATGTAAATGTAGGAGAATTAGTCCTTATGAAATTGAAAGTTAATTCTGAATGCATCTCAATTGTTCAGATTCTTCTACCAAAAATAATATTTCTTATTAACGTTGAGTGAAGACCCTTATGACTATTTGGAGAATACTGAACTTAGCTGTAGTAACTTCCACTTTGAACCACATTTAACATTTGAACCCTAAGTCTTAAAAACTGTTTATTTTTTAAGGAGAAAGGAGGGAACTTAACTTTGAAAATATACTATGTGCCTGCCCATTTCGCCAAGTGTTTTCACATAGGCTCTGTGATTTAACCCTTACCACAAACTGATGAGTTGGCATTGTTTCTTCCCATTTATGAGGAACCCAAGGTTAAGAGGTTAGGTAATCTGCCCCAGGTCACATAACTGGTATATGATGGAGCCGGGATATAAAGCTAGGGCTACCTGGCTCCAAAGCCTGTGATCATTCAACTTCTCTGGATTGCTTTTTACGGGCTATTGTTTTGAATAATCACAACAACCTCATTAGGGAATACTAGCATCCCCATTTCATGGATGAGGAATCCAAGATTTAGAGAATCAACTATTTTCTCACAGACAGTAGTAAATTTGGAGCCTAAACCCAGTACTCTCTGACTCTACTATATCAGAATGCTTTCAAAATGTTGTGCTAGTTGTCAAAGTGCCATCCAGATTTGGGCATATAATAGTGCTTTGGTTCTTTTGTTTTTTTTTCTAGGTGCCTTCTTGATACCTTATGCGATTATGCTAGCGCTGGCTGGTTTACCTTTGTTCTTCCTAGAGTGCTCACTGGGACAATTTGCTAGCTTAGGTCCAGTTTCAGTTTGGAGGATTCTACCATTGTTTCAAGGTTGGTATTAAAATGTTTTCCTTATTGGTCTATTCCTGCATATAGCTGTCCTCATATTAAAGGCAAAAGGGCATGCGTTGCTTTTCTGACTATTTGACACTGTCGAATTTAGAAATCAAATGTTACTTTATATTTCTCTTTATCTTGGGCTGCAGGTATGGTAGGGGTTAAGAAGGATATGAGAGAGTTGTTAAGGTGTCATTATTTTCCTGTTTTCACCTTTTGAATTATCTTGGCAGAAAAGTTGAAGGGCAGGTCACTATTTGTTCTTGAACATTCCTAATGGAATAGGACACTAGGAAAGTTTTTTTTTAATGCTTTGATTGTTATTAAACATCCAATAGCCTTTCTGTTTGAAGATTAGATATCATTTTGGTATGTGCTAGCTGCTGAAAACTACTCGTAAAGGCTTCAGTGTAACATCAAAAATATATTTATAGCGAGGTGGATAGAATATAGTGCTGGAATATTAAGGAAGCTACCTCAAAAGCTAGTCTTAACATAGGAGTTACATTCAGTATGCTTGCTGTATTTTGAAACCACTGAGCTAAAGAAATTTCAGAAGTTTAAATTTGGATGGTTACTGAGTTATTGAATTTTCTTTACATGCACTTGTAGAAATGCTGTACACTCTCCTTTTAGGACATTCATTCAGAGGATTTATCTTCTACTTGTCAAAATGTTGGTTTATATATGTCCATGCCACTCTCTCACTTGGTCCCAGTTTACGTAAAATAGCTAGCTAGTGGGAAGCAGCCACATAGCACAGGGAGATCAGCTCCGTGCTTTGTGACCACCTAGAGGGGTGGGATAGGGAGGGTGGGAGGGAGATGCAAGAGGGAGGAAATATGGGGATATATGTATATGTATAGTTGATTCACTTTGTTATAAAGCAGAAACTAATACACTACTGTAAAGCAATTATAATAAAGATTTTTTTTAAATGTTGGTTTGTAGATGAAGAGGGAAGTATTGGTCAGCGAGTCAATAGGATATGAGCTTTGAATAGTTTGGTTTTTTTAATAGTATCCACCCTGACCAGAATTTACAGACTTAATAAGAAATAATAATGAACATGATTTTCCCTTATGTGAATTCGATGGCTTAATACAGGTCTTTGATCTTAGAACCTTTTTCTGATCAACTAAAAAACTGTCTCAGAAAGTCAATCATCAAAATAATTTTGAGAAGAAAGCTACTCAGACAGTAGTACTGTCTCCCCCCATCAAAAAAAAAAAGAGAGATAGAAAACATTGTTTGAACCAGTTTTCTCATTTTAAAATAGATTTTGTGGAAATTGAGATACAGCTTTATGAATTAGGAAAACAAATTTCGCTTGTTTTTTATTTTAATTGTTCTCTTCTCCAGGTGTGGGGATTACAATGGTCCTGATATCCATTTTTGTGACAATCTATTATAATGTCATAATTGCCTATAGTCTTTACTACATGTTTGCTTCTTTTCAACGTGAACTACCATGGAAAAACTGTTCTTATTGGGCAGATAAAACCTGTAGCAGATCGCCTATAGGTAAAATTCATTTATTTATTTAAAAAATATTATTAACTCTGCATCATTCTTTTATATTTTCTAAGAAGATTAAAGGGGTAAATCATTTTCTAACCAATTTAGGTTCAATTTTAAGTGAGACATAGGTTATTGATAAAAGCAGAATAAAGCATGTATAACCTGAAAATTGATTAATGCAATATGTTAATTTCTGAGGGCACCCAGTAAGGCTAAACCACTACTTGGAGTACTTCTTGCAGGCCTAAGTTGTGGGCAGCAAGAAAAGGAAGAAAATGGGAAAGTGGTAAGAGAGAAAAGCACTATTTATGATAGTAGTAGTGTTTCAGTTGATGGTTGAGTGTTGCTAATCTTTGGGACAATGTAGCATCAGTATTGTAGACTATTACCACTGGGACTGCCTGTGTATATTGGAGGATAAAGTGATAAAGTTTTAACACTTCTTAGGAATTTAAAGGTGTCATTTATCTATATAAGTTAAATAAGTCCACATATGAAAAGTTCCTTAGAGCACTAAATCCCAACTGAAATGATTGTTACTCTATAGCTATATAAATTGTTACTCTATAGTTATATAAATATAACCACAATTTAAAAAGGCAGATATTTTCATACTCACCCCCAGCTTAGTAGTAGAGAGGATTTAAGATGCTGAATGTGCATGGCTTATTCCATTTGTAAGATTTCTACTCCACCTTCACCAAGTAACAATTTAGACAGTACTTTAAATATTTCATCATTAAAACTTTTTTTTTCCAGGTAAGTACTCTTCTAAAACTAAGTATGTGTCTGTGTATGTATTCTTTTTTCTAATTTTTAGTGACACATTGTAATGTGAGTATAAAGCTAGGTGAAATCTTCCAAGTGAATAAAAGCTGGTTAGACGCCAACAATTTTACCTGCATCAATGGAAGTGAAGTTTATCAGCCAGGGCAGCTTCCCAGTGAACAATATTGGAAGTGAGTACAGTAAATTATCTACATCTTAAACGGATGTTATTAAAATTTTTTATAACAATAAAATATTGATCCGCTCTTTTCTTAACTCATATAAGTAGAAAAAAAAAGGGGGGGTGGAGTCAGAGCAAATTATACGTCGTTTGACTCAAATGTTTACCTAGCCTGTGTGAGTAGTAGTAGCCTGCAAAATTAGCTCACAGTTAACAGATTGTCGTTTATAAGTTAGTTATTAAAAGGGCACAATGTTGTCAGTGATGATTTATACAGTGCTTATTAGCTATAAGCTAGGGCATTGCTTTGAAGGAAAAATATGCAACTTTTAGACTATAATGAGCAAGTTCTAATGATAAACAGTTGGGTGATGAGTAATATTGGGGGAAAATTGCTATTTAAGGCTGAGATTCTTCATTATCCATTTTGCTTATAATTGTCATTATATGGTAAAAATAGATGTTTGGGGTTATATTTGCTTTTATTAATTTTAAATGATCTCTCTTTAATCTCCTTACTGTATACATACCCTTTACCCTTACATAACTTCTTTGACTATTGCTGTAATGAGCTCTTCCTCAGCTCCATATTGTTGCTCTTTTTTTTTTTTTTTAAGATGTTGGGGGTAGGAGTTTATTAACTTATTTATTTTATTTTGGCTGTGTTGGGTCTTCGTTTCTGTGCCAGGGCTTTCTCTAGTTGTGGCAAGCGGAGGCCACTCTTCATTGCGGTGCGCGGGTCTCTCACTATCGCGGCCTCTCTTGTTGCGGAGCGCAGGCTCAGTAGTTGTGGCTCACGGGCCTAGTTGCTCCGCAGCATGTGGGATCTTCCCAGACCAGGGCTCGAACCCGTGTCCCCTGCATTGGCAGGCAGACTCTCAACCACTGCGCCACCAGGGAAGCCCCATGTTGTTGCTCTTTGTGACCCTTTTAAAATTTGGACCTTGCAATGTTCCAAATATAAAGCTAAGAATTAAAATCCTAGATCCATATATGTCCCTAGTGGAAATCATGGAATTATATCTTTGAAAAAGGTATAAATAATGGGACCATTTAGGTTTGATAACTACAAGTATGATGAATAAGAAAATATTTAATACAATTTAAATGTTTTCTCCATCATTTGAACTTGAGAAAAAATACCGTAATAAGTAAAATGAAATAATCTGATGTAAGGTTAATTTCTTTCCATACAGGAGCTTTGAAATATTAGGGGAAAATCATAGCTAAAGGAATGAGTGGATCTTTTATTCTGGGGTTTGGAACTTTGGATTGGCTGCAGTTGACCAGAAAGTTCAGAGCCTAATTTTTCACTGAACTATTTTTGCCCCTCCATACAACTGCATCAATAAAAGAGTCACACAACAGTGATGTATTAATAAAATACTCATGAAGCTTCTCCCTGGATGAAAAATATTAAAAAATTCAGTGTATTAAGACAAGTGATTGTGTGTTCATCAAAGGGCTTATGTGTTTTCAGTAAAGTGGCGCTCCAACGGTCAAGTGGATTGGATGAGCCTGGAGTCATTGTGTGGTATTTAGCACTTTGTCTTCTTCTGGCCTGGCTCATAGTTGGAACAGCACTATTTAAAGGAATCAAGTCTTCTGGGAAGGTAATTTAGAAAACACATTAGACAGTGATGTAGCTGTTTTCCGATTTCATTGTAGTTCAATGCCAGGTATTACCAAATGCATGTTTTTTCTATGATGGGAACATTCAAATGTGTGAAAAGCTTTCTAAGTAGGCAGCCTCGCTCTAAGAAAATACATAAGAACACTGCTATTATTAAAAATAAAAGAAAACAAGCAAAAATTAGTACTACATGTGTGAAACTTCTCTAAACTTGGGCCCTTCTAGCTGATACAGCATTCTGAGGCTTGGGAGTATTTCTGTCCTACTATAATAAAGAAGCATCTTGAATGGAATTATATATTGCAATGTTTGGTTTGGAAGGTTTAGATCCTTGTTATATATGTTGTATAGGGTAACAGTGTCAGGATTCCCCTTGTTAGAGAGAGAAGGATAAAAACTATACCATTGTTCTCTTAAAGCTTGCCAAAATTGACTCAGAACCTTGTCTCAGCAGAGTCCTCTTCTGAAAAACATTTCCCACTTCATTGTTTTATCTTTTAAACTTTCAGAGAGCATTGTGGCAATTTCTGAGAACAGTATGAAATTTTCTCTGTGAGCAGTTGTACAGTACTCAGAAAAGTAAATGTGTATGTGTTTGTAACTACTAGACTGAAATTTCCTTAAAGACAGAGGACAGGAATAACTGTGGATACTATCTTTGTGTTCTGGTACAATACCTAGCACAGTCACTTAATGTTACATTGTAATGAGACATGCTGTTAGATCACACAAATACAGTGAACATCACAAAGTCAGTGGAAACTTTCCAAAATAATGTTGCAATTGCACATTTTTGAAACCTTTGGTTCCTTTTTGATGTTAATATCGAAAGAATCCATTAAAAGCCATTTACCCACGCAATTAATTTTTATTGGTCTCTGGATGACTTGTTTAAATCATCTCCTTGGACATATTATCAAACATACGACATCTATGGACCAAAGAAATCATCCACATTAATGAAAAGCCAGCCTCAAAGGCAGTCTGCTCATCTGGAACCATGTATTATCTAGGACACAAGCAGTTCACACATATATATGTGTGCTATCAAACTCTCTTAATGGTAGCTTTAAGGATAATAATAGCAAGTGTCCAGTATTCACTTAATCAACTTTCATGGAATTTGGACACCTACTAGGAGATTTTCCTTCTCCTTGGGGATTGAGTATCATTGCAAGGTTTAAAATCATTTCCCTTCCCACATCAATGCAGTAATTTACCAAGAGGTGCTATTCAGTCCCCTCAGACATTTATTAGGATACATTTAGGAAAGCGCTCGATCTAGATTCCAAGTTACCATTGCTAATGTATTGTGTATTTACAACACAAACCTGGTAAATATTGCTTCATACATCAGAGTGTTTTGAAAGTGGATCATTTGAGAGTGGTGAGAACAGGAAGAGAAAATTATGCCAACATTGGTATTAGTATTATCAGACATTAATAATCTAATGAAATCTTTGATACTTTATTTTACTAATTTCAACTGGCTAATAACTTTATTTGTATATAATTGTACACCATGATTTAAAGAGATAACATTAACTTTTGGTTGTTCTTCGTGGTAGGTGGTATATTTTACAGCTATTTTCCCCTATGTTGTCTTGCTAATCCTGCTGATCCGAGGGGCAACTCTGGATGGCGCATCAAAAGGCATTTCATACTATATTGGAGCACAGTCAAATTTTACAAAACTTAGGGAAGCTGAGGTAAGACAATTTGGATTTCAAATTATCTGAGGAGGTAAAACTTAAAAGCCAATATTGAAAATCTTTGATTGCCATTGAGTGTCATAACATAGTAGCTTGCAAAAGAATATGTACTTAAGTTTATTAGCGTTTCCGTCCCCTAGGATGTCTGATTTAACTATTTAACATGACACTAATGCTCTCTTATTGGAAGTGAGACAATCATTTTTAGCAATAGGATTTTCAAAGTAATTTTATTCAAACTGATTCTATTTGACCAAAAGGATTTGGGGCTTATTAATCTGAAAAAGAATATTTCATGCGTGAATACCCGCAAATTGATGACTAGGGCTATGTGACTTATCAGATAAACTCGTAGTAGGTTTAAAGATTATAGCTGATGGTTTAATGGTCTAATATAAATTTTAATTGTCTTCAAAAGTTAATATCAAAAGTTAATATTATGAACTTAAAACATAAATTTGAAATGGATGAAGCATTCCATAAACAAAACTGTTACTTGTACCAGACACATAAATATGTACCATGAATATGAATTGGTAACCCCTTTTAATATTAGTCTATCTCCAGACAATGGCTGTGTGTATCATAGGTATATAAAATCTTTTACAATTTTGACTGCAGACAGCATTGTCAGTAAGTGTACTCTGTATACTATGCTTCTATTGATACAGGCTAATAACACTTTCACTGTTTTAGTAGTCATGTCACATTCTTGGAACACATTAAGCTTCTGGTCAGGTAAAACCCCACGGTATTACATTAAAATCAAGAAACACTATAATATCTACCATATTAGTACTGTTAGCCAAAATGGATATTAGTTTTAGTTTGCTATGGTATTCTTTGTGGAACTCATGCTAATTTCCAGCAATTGTGACTTTCTAAATACTCACAATCCAGATATTTAATTATCTGTTGTAGAATATTACTGGTAAGCAAGTCAAATTTATCAGTTTTTAGTAATGGAAATCCATCCTTTACCTTTTTGAAAATTGAGAGGTCAATCTCTGGCCTTCAGTTACCTTCTGTGTGTCCAATTTTCACTAAATAATTAACCATAAAACCCTAAATTATTTTAGAACTATGAAATTTTATTGTTTATGTGTTGGAGATTAACATAGTTTGATGTGTCTGTAGGCCCCTGTGTTGATTTCTTCCTTTATCTTGGGCCTCATATCTTTTAATCTTGTCTGTTAATCTCTTTCCAACTAGAAGACCATTTTTGGTAATGGATGAGAAGCAAATAAAATGGAAGTTGGGACTCATCATCTTCCCTCTGTTAGGTTATTACACAAGATAAAATATGTTAATGTTCTTTGAAATGGTAAACCGTTATATAAATATGAGCACACAAGTATTTTAATTATTGCTGTTATATAATACTGTATTGTAGATGCAACATTTTCCCTAAGAAGTGGACCCTCCATTTTCTTTAAACCTCATAACTTGGAGCACAGTTGAAAAGCCCCTTTGATATTCCTTTAAGTGGCTTTTACAAGCCTCAGATCACCTGGGCTTTATAGCTCCGTGAAACTATCCTGAAAATTTTATATGACTATTTTATACTGGTCTGTGTTTCGGTGTCTCTATTGTCTTTAAAACATCAGAGCTAAGCCTAAAGCTCCTTATGAAACATGCAGTTTAATCATCCTACCTCCTCTCCCCAACACAAACACTACCCTCATGCCTTCTTTGGGTTTGCTGGCAATGAGAATTTTTTCTTAGATGCTTTTTATTCTGCTCCAATCCATACTCTAAACATGCAATCATAAGTATATATTTTTTCCTTTTCTTTAAGTATTTGAACTCTACTGATATCTCTAGGAGAGTAGAGAACCATAGAAATTTATAGCTAGAGGGGTCTCCAGTGACTATTTTACTAACTCCGTCATTTTACAGTGATGAAGTTGAGACCCAGGAAGAGTCACACTTAATTAAATTCACATAGCCTGCTTTTGCATCTTGAATTAAGGTTTCCTAATCACTCAACTAATAATCTTGTATATAGCTATGAGATGGGTAGATATAGAGATTATAACTATGTTTGGAACTATATTTCACTTTTATTTGCAGCCTAGGTACATCATGGTATGCAGTAGCATTCTGACACAACCCAGACCTGCCACACGACCTCCAGCCTCCTTCCCCCAACTCACATATGCATACGTAATGTATCAAGTCAAAGCAGCTGAGAGACCAACATAAACATGTTGTTCATTTCTTAATATGTACAACTGCCTAAGAAATAAGAGAGCATTTTTTTCTCACATGATTTTGTTATATATAAGGGAAATAACCATGATCTAGCTGTCTATCTATCCATCTATTTATCCATCCATTTTACTTCCTACTGGCTTCCTGCCAGTATATATATTATATATATATTTCACTTATATATAACAAAATCATGTGAGAAATAAGATGTAATAATAATCTAACATCAAGCTGTATTCTGAAGACCTAGTATTTATTTCACTCCTAACAACTTTATTTCAATTGAAATTGGAAATAGATTACATATCTTTCAAGGAGAAAATTATTGTTTTTAACTTCCACAAAAGAAACCGAGTATCAATTTATGTTTCTTTTCCATAAAAACAATAATAGCTATCACTGAGTATCCTACTAATTGCTTTACATATGTTATCTCATTTAATTCTCACATCCTTCCTAGGACACATAATTATTACTACTATTATTAGCATCATCATCATCTCCATTTTATAGATGATGAAACAGGCTTGAAGATGTTAAATAAATCAAATTCAATGAAAGTGAGACGTACTGGATTTAGGCTTCATTCTTTTTGACTCCAGAGCAAGAACTGTTAGTCACCATGTTATACGGCCTGCCTTCCACTGACCAGTCCTGTTTTCAGAAGGACTAAAACCACACTTTTGCCTACATATATGCCAGCCCTATTATGTGAAGTCTTCACAATTAGATTTTTCTTTGGGGTAATGTTATATCTACAGAATTTTACTATTAAAATGGATTTACCTAGGTTAGTTTCTAAGATTTATTATTGTCCTTTAGCAGAGACATAGGAGGGGTAGATCGTGAAAGGGGGAATGATAAAGGGGTCGAATTAGATGGAGAGATAAGGCCAGCCACGTGGGGCTCTAATCAAAACATGGAATGAGGGTACTGGATGATTGAGGGGATGCCTAAATGTATCATCATTCTTCAAAAACTGCCTAGTACCACCCTTGTTAAGAATTAATGTTTTTATTGTCCCCAAGTTGATATGTGGAGTAAATAGAATTCCAATCAAATTCCCAGCACAGTTTCCATGGAACTTGAAAATTTATTCTAAAATTTATGCAGAGGAGAAAAGGCAAAAAAGCAAGGTGTTTCTGAAGAAGTGAGGAAGACTTGTCTTACCAGATATGAAACAATATTATAATGCTATAGGTATAAAAATAATGTGGTGTTAGCCTAGGTATAGACATACAGACCTGTGGCACAGAATAGTAATCTCGGAAACAGATTCATGAATATATGGAACTTGATATGTGGCAGAAGTGGGGATGCAGGTCAGTGGGAAAGGGATTGACTATCCAATTGATATAATTGAAAATATCAGTTATCTTTGGACATAATTGATAATATCAATTATCTTCAGATAATTGATATTCCATTTAGAAAACAATGTGTTGAGGGACTTCCCTGGTGGTCCAGCGGATAAGACTCCACGCTCCCAATGCAGGGGACACGGGTTTGATCCCTGGTCAGGGAACTAAGATCCCACAACCCACATGCCGCATGCCACACGGCACGGGCAAAAAAAAAAAAAAAAAAAAAAGAAAGAAAGAAAGCAATGTGTTGGGATTCCTAATTTAATATGCATAGTATCAATTTCAGGTGAACTGAAAACTTAAGGATATAAGCAAAACTTTAAGTCTTTTAGAAGAAAATATAGGATAGTAGCTTTATGACCTTGGGCTAAGGATTCTTTTTTTAAGTCAGAGAAATCAAGAACAATACATAAAAGCAAAGATGAATACCTTCAGCTACATTAAAACAAAATCTTTGGTTCATCAAAGGACACAATGTTAAGAGGTGAAAAATATAAGCCACAAATTGGGAGAAAAAAACTAACATATATAACAGATAAAGGATTAGAATCCGAACTACATAAAGAATTCCTCGAGATCAAGTAAGGCGAATAACCCAAACAAAAAATTAGCAAAAAATATGAACAGGAATTTCACAGGAAAAGACTATGGAATATATACACATAAAAACATGCTACACCTTATAAAGTACTTAGGGTTATCAAAACTCATTTCACAGCCACTAGTTTGGACAGTATTAAAAATTCTGACCAGTGTTGGCAAGGATGTAGGGGAATGGGAACTCTCATACCAGCTGGTGGGAGTGCAAAGTGATACAACTACTTTGGAGCATAATTTGGCAATATTTAGTGGGGCAATACAGCAGTGGAAAAAAATGTTCTACATACATTTAATTGAACCATATGAATTTGCCTATATTCTTTCATTTTTGACTTACAAAATTGAAATTTTATATGGTTCAAATTGATAATGGATAAATCTCATACACTACTGAATGGAAAAAGCAGGTTGTATAAGTTTACATGCTTTAAGAAAACTTTTCTATAAACTCAGAAACATGTAAAGCTAAATGCCATATTGTTTAGGTTAGTAAAAATATAAAGAACATTGAAGAAATGATAAACACAGAAGTCAAGATAGCAGTTACCACTGAGGTTGGAAGAGTGATATGATGAGGAAGGGGCACAGGGAGGCTTTAATAGACTAGTAACAGGGCTTCCCTGGTGGCACAGTGGTTGAGAATCTGCCTGCTAATGCAGGGGACACGGGTTCGAGCCCTGGTCTGGGAGGATCCCACATGCCACGGAGCGACTAGGCCCATGAGCCACAACTACTGAGCCTGCGCGTCTGGAGCCTGTGCTCTGCAACGAGAGGCTGCGATAGTGAGAGACCCGCGCATCGAGATGAAGAGTGGCCCCCGTTTGCCACAACTAGAGAAAGCCCTCGCAGAGAAATGAAGACCCAACACAGCAAAAAAAAAATTAATTAATAAACTCCTACCCCCAACATCTTCAAAAAAAAAAAAACACATTAAGTCCCTGGAATTTATAAAAAAAAAAATAGACTAGTAACATTTTATTTCTTAAGCTGAGTAGTGGGTACTTGGGTATTTATTTTGTTCTTGTATGAATATTTATTCATTTGTATATATGAAATATTTTATATAAATGAAAAATTAAGAGTGTGTTTTTAAATATTATTTTCCTTGTAGGTTTGGAAAGATGCTGCCACACAGATATTTTATTCCTTGTCAGTGGCTTGGGGTGGTTTAGTTGCTCTGTCATCTTACAATAAGTTCAATAACAACTGCTTCTTAGATGCCATTGTAATTTGTTTGGCAAATTGCCTCACTAGTGTGTTTGCTGGATTTGCTATTTTTTCTATATTGGGACACATGGCTCATATATCTGGAAAGGAAGTCTCTCAAGTTGTAAAATCAGGTATGTAATGCTATATATTATTAACTTTGATTAAGTCAATATAGCTCATTTAAGAAACACTGATATATTTTATAGCAATTAAAGCACTCAAGATTTAGGGTATTGTGTTTTCTTTCTCATTTCATCTTATATAACTTGGTTGTTTTAATGATTTAATAATTCTTAGATGATCTGAGAAACAACAGTACATTACAGAACACTTGTTTAAGAATATTTTTTCCAAATTTTGTTTAATCCTTAATAGGAACTACTTACTGCACAATTGCAAGTATCAGGCATCATGCTATGCACTTTACATGCATTATCTTCATCTGTGTGTATGTATATCTATATACACATACATATATATACATGTGTGTGTTAATATGTATACATGAATATATGAGAGACTATATATAAAAATTAATCCACGTAAAATTACACTATTAGGTCTGAATTTTTAAAACGCACAAACGTCATACAGATAGAAACACAACTGACTTTGAGTATATAGCTGTGTCCAGCTTTAAAGGAATCTGATTAGTGAACTTCCTAACTTTAAAGACATTAACTAGGGATGCTTAATTATCTGGCTAAAGATTCTCCGGAACAGAATTCTAGGGTTCTTTTAAGTAGGACTTTCTTATTAAATTTCTATTTATGGTTAGTATCATTTGATGGAGAGATTGATGAATGAGAATAGAATGTTAGGACTAGAAAGGACTTTGGAGATCATCTAGTATCCAGCTCCTCATTTACAGAGGAGTGGATTGATGCACAGAAATGTTATGTCTTGCAGAAGATCGAATCATTAGGAAGTGACAGAGCCTAGGCTAGAAGCTAATTCTCCTGACTCCTAGGCCAGTCCTCTGGGAGGTTGGAGAAACTTAAAATACTTAAAACTAAGTATCATATAACATGACTGAAATTTTTTAATAAAGCGTCTCTAAAGGTAACATACATCAAATATAATGAATTGAGTGATTGGGACTGACATGTATACACTGATGTGTATAAAATTGATGACTAATAAGAACCTGCTGTATAAAAAGAAAAAATGTGCCTTCCTGATAAAATGTTTAAAATAAGTAAAAAATAAAAACAAAAAAAACAAATAGAAAATAAGATTCAATTTATAGTTTCATTACATACAATTTTGCAGGTATCCATATAATAATTAAAAGGGCACTAAAATTACACCCATTACCTTGTAATAACCTATAATGGAGTATAATCTGCAAAAAATACTGAATCACTATGCTGTATATCTGAAAGTAACATAATACTGTAAATCAACTATACTTCAATAAAAAAATAAAATGGCACTACACGGCTGTGAAATGTACAGTGAAAAAAATAAATTAAATGGCACTACATATAGTGATTTGGGGTAAACATTTGGAAAGAGAGTTAAAGACTAAAAAGTTAATTCCATAAAGACTAAAAAGTTAATTCCATGAACATATCTTTTGCGGGCCCCTCACTGCTGTGGCCTCTGCCGTTGCGGAGCACAGGGTCCGGACGCGCAGGCTCAGCGGCCATGGCTCACGAGCCCAGCCGCTCCGCGGCATGTGGGATCTTTGCGGACCGGGGCACGAACCCGTGTCCCCTGCATCGACAGGCGGACTCTCAACCACTGCGCCAACAGGGAAGCCCTCTAGTATCTTATCTTGAAAATATTCAAATATGTGAATTTTCTTGGCAACTAATTTTAAATTAAAATGCCATTTATTTTCTTAGGTTTTGATTTGGCATTCATTGCTTATCCAGAAGCTCTAGCTCTACTCCCAGGTGGGCCATTTTGGTCCATATTATTTTTCTTCATGCTTTTGACTTTGGGTCTCGACTCTCAGTTTGCTTCCATTGGTAAGAAATACTCCCAATGTTAACATATCCCTCTTATATTTTACTCATGTTTCCTCTGCTTAAAAACATCCTTTTCTTATCCTTGTTGCCCCCCTCTAGCTTTTACTCTCAAAATCATCTTACTGAAAGTTCTTTTTAACTTAAGTTTTAAATATGGAAAAATATAAAGTACTCATGTATCAGACACCCCAAAGGAGCAGAGATTAATATTTTATATTTGCTTTAGATATTTTTTAGAAAACTAAACTGTTATAGATAAATTTGAAGTCCCCTGTGTTTCTCTGTCTAATACAATTCACATTTCTTCCTTCTTAGAAGCAACCGTCACCATGGATTATGTATGTTATTCAGACCATGTTTGTATACATTTTATATGTATCCATAAATAACATATAAATTTTAAAAATTTCACATAAATGTGAAGTTTCATAGCATACATATCATTCTGACAGTTGTTTTTCATATGTGTTATGAATCCATGTTGATACATAGACATATAGCACTAATTAATTCACAATCTGTTGCCATAATGATGGGCATTTGGATTACTTCCAATTTTTAAAAATTACACACACTGCTGCAATGACTATTCTTGCACATGGTTCTGTGTACACATAGGGATTTTCCCTAGGGTACCTACCTAAAAATTCTGAATTTCATCATATCGTGCTCTTACATAAACCATTTAAATAGTTTACAGGATAAGGTCCAGCTTCCTCTAGTTGACTTTCAAAGCCCTCCAAAAATCTCGAATATGTTTCTTAATCCTTTTACTCATATATCCTTCTACTTTTAGCCAGTACCCTGTTTCACGAATACATTTATTTCTTAAACGTAGAAGGCCTTTCCGTCTCCATGTTATTTATTCAAATATTTACCTTATTTAAAAGTTCTACTAGAATTCTTCCTTCCCTATAACCCTCTTTCACACTACTTCAGCCCTCGGGAACCTGTTACCTTATAATTGCTACCAATGAAAAGCCTTATAAAACAGACTAAAAACAACAAATAGGGCTCCATTTGATTCTTATCAGAACTGATGAGTAGTCACTGCCAAGAGAAAGGACCCCGTGGATTTTTAAAAGTAAGAAGTAGGGCCCAGCGTATATTCTCAACACATATTTGTAAATTTGATTAATAGAAGTTGATTTCTGTGATTAAAATTATTGGCAAATGAGTTGACATGTCATTTTTTCCCTTCTGAAGAAACGATTACAACAACGATTCAAGATTTATTTCCCAAAGCAATGAAGAAAATGAGGGTTCTCATAACTTCGGGTTGCTGCTTGGTTTTGTTTCTCCTTGGCCTCGTGTGTGTGACTCAGGTATACTACAGTATTTTTTCATAGACAAAATATTAGTTGGAATGTACTTTATAATCTAAATGAGGAAGCCAAGGTTTAAGAGGATGTTTAGTGACAAGTCCAAGTCTGACTTGCATCAAGATTTTCTGACTTTTAGCCCAGATTTTTTCCCCATTATAACACAATTTCAATAGTAAGTATATTTGGCAGAGGGGGAAAAAGCCCAATAATGGACAATTTCCCCAATTACAATAAAGTTATATACTTTAAACATAGGCTATATTTCTTGTCAGCTACTACAGAGCACACACTGCATATCATTTTGATAATCAACTATTCTAAATGCTTATTTTTTAACAGTGACTCAGTATAGAATAAAAGGTACATCCTGTTTGAGATATTTAAAGCCACGTTTGTGTTTACATTTGAAAACATTCCTTTTCGCATTTTGGCAGAGGTGAAACCAAGGAGCATATGTTAAAATCAAATTAGTAGATTCAATTTGAGTACCTCATCAATCATAGAAATAATTAAAAATATACTTAAAAGTAACTGATTTTTTTTGGTAGGCTGGAATTTACTGGGTTCATCTGATTGACCACTTCTGTGCTGGATGGGGCATTTTGATTGCAGCTATACTGGAACTAATGGGAATCATGTGGATTTATGGTAAACAGTGACTATAGAATTATCTACACATTTTACTAAAATGACTTAGTTTGATTCCTTCTTATTATGTTTACTGTAATAGCTAAGTATAATATACTGGACAAAAATTTATTATGAATAAAATGTAGTTAAAGGTATATATATGCTTCATTGCTGTAATATTGGAAAATGTTTAGACATGGAAAGATAACTTGGGGCCACAATGATTAATGCATGAAAGTATAAATAAGGGCTGAATGCACTCCTTGTTGTTTTTAGGAGGCAACAGATTCATTGAAGATATAGAAATGATGATTGGAACAAAAAGGTGGATATTCTGGCTATGGTGGAGAGCTTGTTGGTTTGTCATTACGCCTATGGTTTTGACGGTAAGTATTAACATGCCATGAATTTGGTATCAATAATATATATATTTAAACACTTTTAAGGTAAACTTGAATTATTCACACTGAATACAGTAAGGCAAATTAATTTCATAAAGTAGTGATTTTCAACTTTTACTTCATTACTGGCGCCTCCAAGTTGCCTAAATTACAATGCCTTTCTTTGTAGTATTATTTTTGAGGCCATAGGCTTAAACAGTTACCATTTGAGAAAATAACCAGGCTTCTATAGACTTAAAGGTCCTAGATACTTAAAAATTATCAATAGGCTAAATTTTTAAAAACCAGTCATTTGCTCATTCCCTAAAAAATATGCTGAGCCATCTACAATGTTCTTAACCTCTCTGCTTAAGACCCAGTCTCTGCCTTCAAGGAATTCAATCTAAATATACTAATTGCTAAGAAACAACACTCAGTTGTTAATGCATATTTTTTTATGGGAAGTGTTTAGTATCTGAAATTACTAAAAGAAACTCATGTGTGTCAATAGAGGCAATAGTTTATGTTAAAAATTGGTGCTATTTAGGAGCTGAGGGAAAGCAAAAGATGCCTTCTTGGAGAAACATGACATATAGACATGATATCTTTAAATAAAAGCTCAGTAAAAGGCTGAATGCCAAAATAAACACTTAATGGGACAGAGAATTTCTATAGACTAGAAATAATGGTGGGGGTGGGGCAGTGGCAAAGCCTTACAGAGGATGCTTTGGTTCTCACTGCCCCCACGCTTCAAAGGTTTTCCTAGAAAAGGCCATTACATAATTTGATCTAAAATTTGTTTTAGAGCGTGTTTTTAACATTATAAGGTCAGGTTCAAGTAGTGAGCGGTTGGGATTTTCACAGTGCTACTAAATATTGTTTTCCTTATTTCACAAGTCTCCACAAGTCTCCATGATAATATAAGCCCTTTACCAACTTAGAAAATCTAACTAGACTTTTTAGCCAGCTAATTTTCACTGATTACTAGGTTTGACAACTGGATTTACTTTAAAATGCAAAAGTATTAGATATTAAATGATATACATTATCATCTATTTTGTATAAAGTCATATATATTAGATTCCACTATCCCTCAGCCATTCTCTTGTAGTTACGTAAAATTATGGTAATTGTGAAATAAACTTAAATTACTGTAATTAAATGAAAGAAATTAATCTATTTAATTCTAAAATTAAACTTGAATATCTATAAAATTCAAGACAGGTAAATTTAGAGGAACTACTAGATGATCTTTTAGTTTTTGCTCATTTTGTTTTGTTTGCTTTACAGATTTCTAAATAATTAGTTTTAATGCTACAACATTCTAGTAGGTTGTTTTTAAAATACTTTTTAAAAAACTTGGCCTTAGTTTTCATCTTGAAGAGTCACTGTTTTGCCCAAACATATATTGAGCTTGTTTTTTTCTCAATAAGAAAGTGAAGGGTGCTTTGGTAATTATGTACCAATGTGTGAATGCGTGTGTGTTTTGGGTGTGGAGTAAGGGGTGCTCTGTGTAGTGGAAAATAATAGAAACAACTGCTAAGCAAGGTGCAAAGCATGTTCACTAAAGTGTACTTTACATTCTCATTGAATTGATTGATATGCTGGCTAGCTTATAGAACAGAATAAAACCATGCTATTATAAGTGAAATAAATGTTGTATTTCAGTATTTTATTGAAATACATGTTGTACAAGTATTTGTATCTTTTATAAGTATATGGAAGTGCTAATTTTGGAAGAATCTATTCAGAGCCAAATACAAGTTATTTAGATTCGTTCATTTAGTATTTTATCTTCTGGCTAGTTACCTGATTATCTTAGTTGGCTTGAATGTATTTTCATTTTAATTGCTTTTGATAAGTTATTTCTAAGGAATGGAATCAAATTGCTAATACTTAGTGCAAATGAAATCATTAGTGCAATAAAGTTTAATCTTTACCATTTTCTTTTCATATTTTACTTTCGCAGGCAATCTTGATCTGGTCATTGGTACAATTTCATAGACCTGATTATGGCAAAATTCCATACCCTGACTGGGGAGTTGCTCTAGGCTGGTGTATGATTATTTTCTGTATTATTTGGATTCCAATTATGGCTATTACAAAATTAATTCAAGCTGAAGGAACCATCCTTCAAGTAAGCATGTTAATATTATTTATACTTTAAAAGTTATGGTATCTATACCCGTACTGAGTTCTACTGAGATGACACAAAGCAAATGACCTTTTTCCTTTATATCTATAATTTTCACCTTTAAAACTTCATCTGGTTATAATACATACTGTAATAGCATGTTAAAACTGGAAAAACTCTGGTAAATTTCTTGAACTCAGTCTAGACCCTGAATTATCCCTCTTCCATGGAGGCCCAGGGGAGTTGATTATGACATCTCAATAGGACAATGACAAGGTAGGCTCAGCAGGCAGATTGGGTTCAAGATCTAGGTGAGTGCTTTGTGGATCTAGATCAATGGTTTGACCCTTTCTTTGGTTATTGAAACTTCCCAGGCATACCTGGTTTAGATCCTCACTTAACCCTCACCCTAAGGCCAGGATAGAAATGTCTGAGAATTCAGTGAAAGTATATGAAGTGATATTGTTGCTTGAATGGGTTCACGAAACACTTTCCTTTGAAATCATTTACATACTCAATTATTTTGGCTTTGTAGTTAATACAATTCTGTTAACAATTGGTTACATTTGAGTATCATTTTTTTTGGTAGACAGTATATTAAGAATTTAGATGATCTTTTTTTACTTTTCTATGGTTCTTATTTCATTTTGGTTAGCAAGGAGACAACACTCTAAAATTTTCATTTTTTTTCTTTGCTTTTCAGCGCATTGTAAGCTGCTGCAGACCAGCTTCTAACTGGGGGCCATACCTGGAAAGACATCGTGGGGAAAGATATAAAAATATGGTAGATCCTAAAAAAGAGACTGACCATGAAATACCTACTGTTAGTGGCAATAGAAAACCAGAATGAGATCTAGTTTTTAAAAATATGTGGTTGTGTAATGTGATTATTTTAGAATAGAGGAAATTTTTATTTATTTGAATGTTGAGTAGAAAAACATATATACTAGGTTCATAATAGTATGATGAGCTTTTTTTCCCATTTAAGCAGGAATGTAATATAAAAATGTAAATCTACTAATGTTTAGCAATGTGATTATTATATTTCTTTTAAGATTATCTTAACACACACATAGCTGCCTCTATTTCACAATAAAATATTAAAAATAATATTTTTCTAGTATATTGAAGGCTTTATTTTGAACTGGTTATTTAGAAAATAGTTACATTTTCTATTATACAAGTTTTTAAATCTTGCTTATGTTTTCTTAGTACATAATCCTTCCTTTCCATAAAGCTGGGGAAAATAAATCAATATGTTTAAAAGACAGTGTTAAAATTGAAAGCCTCACTTAATTAGAAATGCCATATATATGAAAAAATGGACTGTGTATATAATATGATGACTGTAGCTTAATACTTTTGGTTCATATGTCTAAAAACTTCATGTATTCATGGCTCACTTCTTCTAGGTGAACTTAGTGGTTACATTCTTTGTTTACAAATAGTGAAGTAAGACAGAAAACTAAGGATCCCATGGCCAGTAAGTGATAAATCTAGAAAATGGAATCCAGAAGCTTTGATTACTTCTAGTTAATAGATCAAGTAGAATGATTTTGTCTTATCTGAATAAGTTACTACTTATGGGTGGTAACTTATTTACATACTTACAGAAGATAAACGTGTGAAACTTGTCAAGAATGAGGGCAGCCAAATTAGAAAGTCCTATGTCCCAGTTTGCTTACAAAAGATAATGAAAACATATTATATCACTAACAGATTTTTTTGACAACTCATGGGAGTTCTAAGTTCTCCATCCACTTTTTAAAAATTTAATTTAATTTTTATACAGCAGGTTCTTATTAGTTATCCATTTTATACATGTCAATCCCAGTCTCACAATTCATCCCACCACCACCCCCACCACTTTCCCCTCTCGGTGTACATATGTTTGTCCTCCACATCTGTGTCTAGGTTTTTCTAGGTTCCACATATATGCATTAATATACGATATTTGCTTTTCTCTTTCTGACTTACTTCACTCTGTATGACAGTCTCTAGATCCATCCACTAATAGGTTTATACGTTGATTATGTATCTCTGACAACTGGTTTACTATCACAGCCTAGGATGGTGAACATTACCTAACTATGTAAGAAACTTTTCATTTATTCTTAAGGTTCTTAACCTGGGCTTCAGAGAATGTATGAAGCTGAAATTCATGGAATATTTTTCTACGTGTATGTGTGTATGCATTTTTCTAGGGTGAGAGTACATAGTTTTCACCAGAATATCAAAAGTGATCTGTGGCTCAGAAAAGTTTAAGGACCACATATACTACTGCTGGCTTTTTGTTCTTGTCAAATGAGGAATAAAAGAATAATTTTAAGCCTTAATTTCTTATACATTTTAAATTCCTTTTCCTCTTCCTTTTGATTGAAGATTAAAGGAGGAACGGATTAAGGTGTTTCTTTAATTTACACTGGTAACTTATTTTGGGGGGAGGGGGCATGAAGGTAGGTAAATAGGTAGGCCTGTAACTGAACAACCTCAGTGAATTATGTACTTATATAAGATGAACTTGTGTTAGATATTTTGAGGGTTTTCTTTGAGCGTAGATCAAATGCTGTTAGTGAATGTCAACAGATTGTTAATTCCTCAATTATACTGGATTTTATAAAATACTATTTGAAATAGATAACTACAGCTTAGACGATAACTTTAATCCATATTATATTACATGCATTCTACCCTTATATTTTGGTGTTATTTGAGGTGTGGATTTTTCACCAAATAAAAAAATGCATGCAATTTTCTACGGTGACTCTTGTAGTTCAGGGAAGATTTAGGCACACTTCTAATGAAATACTGATAATATCTAATTGGTGGTAGTGGGGGTACTGGAAAAGAAATCCACTTCAAGAGCTGACTACAAAGAGTAGTTAAGAGTTTCTGTGACTATCTTTACAATTGTGTAAAGTACAGATCTTAACAGAGTGCCTGGCACATTGTAGGGTGTTCAATGATAGCTCTTAGTATTATTATTATACACATTCAACAGTGGTAAGAAAAACTATTCTGCATAATGGAAAGAGTTCCATCAAATCCCATTTACTTAATGCAAACTTGGAGACATTTACAGTATTGTATTGTAAACCATTAGAAAAAACTGTTTTTCACACTTGAGTGAAATTAAAATCACTGTATCTCAATATTCTTTTTAGTGTAGCTTATTAAAAAGAAAACAACTCGAGCTGTTCCTTTTTCTATTGTGCTTTCATTCCTTTCCCAGTGAAATATATATTAGCAACATAATCAATTCTTTAAATGTGAGTGAGCAAACTGACAAATGTCTGAAGTTTGTATCTGACTTGGCATCCCCTCCCCCCCTTTTTTTTTTCCGGTACGCGGGCCTCTCACTGCTGTGGCCTCTCCCGCTGCATAGCACAGGCTTCGGACGCGCAGGCTCAGTGGCCGTGGCTCACGAGCCCAGCCGCTCCGCGGCATGTGGGATCTTCCCGGACCGGGCACGAACCCCTGTCCCCTGCATCGGCAGGCGGACTCTCAACCACTGAGCCACCAGAGAAGCCCTCCCCTCTCCTTTTAAATAATAATTCATTTGGTATAAACACATATAATCAAATGAATCCACTCAAAGTGCCTTTAATGATTGCCTCCAGTGTCATTACATTCTGTATGCTTGTTAGTGGATTTCCGGTTAACTTAATGCACGATTTAAACCCTTAGTAACTAGGAATCGTTCCAATTCAGCCAGATTGTATTCCATGATGCTGAGGTTTACAAATATTTTCCTCTGCATGGCTATCGAGTTTTGGAGATTAATATCCCATTGACTGTTGACTGAAAGACACTTATCAGTATTGCTCTTAGCTGACTGAGTAGAAGAGGATGATCTCACCAGTGCAAGAGAAGTCGATTTGATGACATTTCACCAGTGTTTCTCTATAAGGGAAGGAAATCATACATATGTAGTTTATTAATATCCAAATACCGCCAAATAACATCCTTAGTCTTGGTCTACAAAAATGAACTGATTGTCCATCCCCAAGATTAAAAATCTGTTGAATGAATACACTGATTTGGAAATATGCCCTTCCCAAACACAGACTGAGAAAAAAAAAAAAATTAAAGTAGCCTTTTAATGCCCAAATGCCATACCCTTGGCTTACATTTCTTGGGCATTCCAGTAGGTCTATACTTGGATCCTGTCTGATTCCTGTCTAAAGGCACCTCACTTGGAACTTTAAATATCACCAGGAAACCCACTTTGACCTTAATTACTTGTGAATGCCCCCAAAAGCTCTTATAAAGATGGCTGAAAAGGCAAATACAAGGGAGGAAGAGGCAAACAGAAACACATGTGGCAGTAGAAGCCAAAGAAGAGAGAAAGTACAGATTCTTAAAATGGGAGGTGGTGCTGGGGAGTGGGTGCTTTCTGCTGTACTTTTCAAGTGGGTGAAAAGCTGACCATATCACTTAGTGACTTGGGGCTTTTTATAACATACTTCAGCTGTGGAACCACTGGTCAATATGAGAGAAGTGTGTGGGTAAAGAGTCAACATCTGGGGCCCTTTCAAAAGACAAAGGAATGAGGTGACCTACACCTTACTCTTATTTTACTATCTTTCTACTCTCTTAAACACGGCCCCTCCCCAGTCCATGTATTCATCGAGCTTCATCAATTCCAATTGCTCTTGTACATTTTATCTGAAACAGGGTTTTCCAGAAGACAAACTTGAAGGCAAACAGAACGCAGCTCACTAGCAGGAACAGGAGGCTCGTGGCTCCTCTACGGCCTCTTCACTTCGCGGGCAATGAAGCACTCAGCTGGCACCTGGGAAACAGGGGGCTGCTAGCTGCCCAGACCACGGAAGCCGCTGACCAGTATGCTAAGCGCGCCGCACCGCCTGATGCAACTGGGACGCGCGGCAGCGTCCAGCCTTATATACTGGAGTGAGTTGCGACCTCAGAATTAAGCACACGCAGCGGGGTGCTACTCACAACCGGATGACATAGCACCGGCTTTCAGGAAACCAGGCAGTGCCTACTAACCACCCACCTGGTTACAGAGTTAGAGACGATGGGAGAGTTTGGGGTTTTCGGGAAGCTGAAACATGGTCGAAGTACAGACTCTAAATTGACTGGTTAAATACTATATATATTTTTTTTTTTAAACATCTTTTTTTTTTTTTTTTTAACATCTTTATTGGAGTATAATTGCTTTACAATGGTATGTTAGTTTCAGCTTCACAACAAAATGAATCAGTTATATATATACATATATTCCCATATCTCTTCCCGCTTGCGTCTCCCTCCCTCCCACCCTCCCTATCCCACCCCTCCAGGCGGTCACAAAGCACCGAGCTGATCTCCCTGTGCTATGCGGCTGCTTCCCACTAGCTATCTACCTTACGTTTGGTAGTGTATATATGTCCATGCCTCTTTATCGCTTTGTCACCGTTTACCCTTCCCCCTCCCCATAGCCTCAAGTCCATTCTCTAGTAAGTCTGTGTCTTTATTCCTGTTTCACCCCTAGGTTTTTCATGACATTTTTTTTTTTAATTCCATATATATGTGTTAGCATACGGTATTTGTCTCTCTCTTTCTGACTTACTTCACTCTGTATGACAGACTCTAGGTCTATCCACCTCATTACAAATAGCTCAATTTCGTCTCTTTTTATGGCTGAGTAATATTCCATTGTATATATGTGCCACATCTTCTTTATCCATTCATCCGATGATGGACACTTAGGTTGTTTCCATCTCTGGGTTATTGTAAATAGAGCTGCAATGAACATTTTGGTACATGACTCTTTTTGAATTATGGTTTTCTCAGGGTATATGCCCAGTAGTGGGATTGCTGGGTCATATGGTAGTTCTATTTGTAGCTTTTTAAGGAACCTCCATACTGTTCTCCACAGTGGTTGTATCAATTTACATTCCCACCAACAGTGTAAGAGGGTTCCCTTTTCTCCACACCCTCTCCAGCATTTATTGTTTCTAGATTTTTTGATGATGGCCCTTCTGACTGGTGTGAGATGATATCTCATTGTAGTTTTGATTTGCATTTCTCTCATGATTAGTGATGTTGAGCATTCTTTCATGTGTTTGTTGGCACTCTGTATATCTTCTTTGGAGAAATGTCTATTTAGGTCTTCTGCCCATTTTTGGATTGGGTTGTTTGTTTTTTTGTTATTAAGCTGCATGAGCTGCTTATAAATTTTGGAGATCAATCCTTTGTCAGTTGCTTCATTTGCAAATATTTTCTCCCGTTCTGAGGGTTGTCTTTTGGTCTTCTTTATGGTTTCCTTTGCTGCGCAAAAGCTTTTAAGTTTCATTAGGTCCCATTTGTTTACTCTTCTTTTTATTTCCATTTCTCTAGGAGGTGGGTCAAAAAGGACCTTGCTGTGATTTATGTCATAGAGTGTTCTGCCTATGTTTTCCTCTAAGAGTTTGATAGTTTCTGGCCTTACATTTAGGTCTTTAATCCATTTTGAGCTTATTTTTGTGTACGGTGTTAGGGAGTGATCTAATTTCATACTTTTACATGTAGCTGTCCAGTTTTCCCAGCACCACTTATTGAATAGGCTGTCCTTTCTCCACTGTACATTTCTGCCTCCTTTGTCAAAGATAAGGTGACCATATGTGCGTGGGTTTATCTCTGGGCTTTCTATCCTGTTCCATTGATCTATCTTTCTGTTTTTGTGCCAGTACCATACCGTCTTGATAACTGTAGCTTTGTAGTATAGTCTGAAGTCTGGGAGCCTGATTCCTCCAGTTCCTTCTTTCGTTCTCAAGATTGCTTTGGCTATTCGGGGTCTTTTGTGTTTCCATACAAATTGCGAAATTTTTTGTTCTAGTTCTGTGAAAAATGCCAGTGGTAGTTTGATAGGGATTGCATTGAATCTATAGATTGCTTTCGGTAGTAGAGTCATTTTCACAATGTTGATTCTTCCAATCCAAGAACATGGTATATCTCTCCATCTATTTGTATCATCTTTAATTTCTTTCATCAGTGTCTTATAATTTTCTGCATACAGATCTTTTGTCTCCTTAGGTAGGTTTATTCCTAGATATTTTATTCTTTTTGTTGCAATGGTAAATGGGAGTGTTTTCTTGATTTCACTTTCAGATTTTTCATCATTAGTATATAGGAATGCCAGAGATTTCTGTGCATTAATTTTGTATCCTGCCACTTTACCAAATTCATTGATTAGCTCTAGTAGTTTTCTGGTAGCATCTTTAGGGTTCTCTATGTATAGGATCATGTCATCTGCAAACAGTGACAGCTTTACTTCTTCTTTTCCAATTTGGATTCCTTTTATTTCCTTTTCTTCTCTGATTGCTGTGGCTAAAACTTCCAAAACTATGTTGAATAAGAGTGGTGAGAGTGGGCAACCTTGTCTTGTTCCTGATCTTAGTGGAAATGCTTTCAGTTTTTCACCATTGAGGATGATGTTTGCTGTGGGCTTGTCATATATGGCCTTTATTATGTTGAGGAAAGTTCCCTCTATGCCTACTTTCTGCAGGGTTTTTATCATAAATGGGTGTTGAATTTTGTCAAAAGCTTTCTCTGCATCTATTGAGATGATCATATGGTTTTTCTCCTTCAGTTTGTTAATATGGTTTATCACATTGATAGATTTGCGTATATTGAAGAATCCTTGCATTCCTGGAATAAACCCCACTTGATCATGGTGTATGATCTTTTTAATGTGCTGTTGGATTCTGTTTGCTAGTATTTTGTTGAGGATTTTTGCATCTATGTTCATCAGTGATATTGGCCTGTAGTTTTCTTTCTTTGTGACATCCTTGTCTGGTTTTGGTATCAAGGTGATGGTGGCCTCGTAGAAGGAGTTTGGGAGTGTTCCTCCCTCTGCTATATTTTGGAAGAGTTTGAGAAGGATAGGTGTTAGCTCTTCTCTAAATGTTTGATAGAATTCGCCTGTGAAGCCATCTGGTCCTGGGCTTTTCTTTGTTGGAAGATTTTTAATCACAGTTTCAATTTCAGTGCTTGTGATTGGTCTGTTCATATTTTCTATTTCTTCCTGATTCAGTCTTGGCAGGTTGTGCCTTTCTAAGAATTTGTCCATTTCTTCCAGATTGTCCATTTTATTGGCATAGAGTTGCTTGTAGTAATCTCTCATGATCTCTTTTATTTCTGCAGTGTCAGTTGTTACCTCTCCTTTTTCATTTCTAATTCTATTGATTTGGGTCTTCTCCCTTTTTTTCTTGATGAGTCTGGCTAGTGGTTTATCTATTTTGTTTATCTTCTCAAAGAACCAGCTTTTAGTTTTATTGATCTTTGCTATTGTTTCCTTCATTTCTTTTTCATTTATTTCTGATCTGATTTTTATGATTTCTTTCCTTCTGCTAGCTTTGGGGTTTTTTTGTTCTTCTTTCTCTAATTGCTTGAGGTGCAAGGTTAGGTTGTTTATTCAAGATGCTTCCTGCTTCTTAAGGTGGGCTTGTATTGCTATAAACTTCCCCCTTAGAACTGCTTTTGCTGCATCCCACAGGTTTTGGGTCGTTGTGTCTCCATTGTCATTTGTTTCTAGGTATTTTTTGATTTCCTCTTTGATTTCTTCAGTGATATCTTCATTATTAAGTAGTGTATTGTTTAGCCTCCATGTGTTTGTATTTTTTTCAGATCTTTTCCTGTAATTGATATCTAGTCTCATGGCGTTGTGGTCAGAAAAGATACTTGATACAATTTCAATTTTCTTAAATTTACCAAGGCTTGATTTGTGACCCAAGATATGATCTATCCTGGAGAATGTTCCATGAGCACTTGAGAAAAATGTGTATTCTGTTGTTTTTGGATGGAATGTCCTATAAATATCAATTAACTCCATCTCGTTTAATGTATCATTTAAAGCTTGTGTTTCCTTATTTATTTTCATTTTGGATGATCTGTCCATTGGTGAAAGTGGGGTGTTAAAGTCCCCTACTATGAATGTGTTACTGTCGATTTCCCCTTTTATGGTTGTCAGTATTTGCCTTATGTATTGAGGTGCACCTATGTTGGGTGCATAAATATTTACAATTGTTATATCTTCCTCTTGGATTGATCCCTTGATCATTATGTAGTGTCCTTCTTTGTCTCTTCTAATAGTCTTTGTTTTAAAGTCTATTTTGTCTGATATGAGAATTGCTACTCCAGCTTTCTTTTGGTTTCCACTTGCATGAAATACCTTTTTCCATCCCCTTACTTTCAGTCTGTATGTGTCTCTAGGTCTGAAGTGGGTCTCTTGTAGACAGCAAATATATGGGTCTTGTTTTTGTATCCATTCAGCCAATCTGTGTCTTTTGGTGGGAGCATTTAGTCCATTTACATTTAAGGTAATTATCGATATGTGTGTTCCTATTCCCATTTTCTTCATTGTTTTGGGTTTGTTATTGTAGGTCCTTTCCTTCTTTTGTGTTTCTTGCCTAGAGAAGTTCCTTTAGCAGTTGTTGTAGAGCTGGTTTGGTGGTGCTGAACTCTCTCAGCTTTTGCTTGTCTGTAAAGGTTTTAATTTCTCCATCAAATCTGAATGAGATCCTTGCTGGGTAGAGTAATCTTGGTTGCAGGTTTTTCTCCTTCAACACTTTCAATATGTCCTGCCACTCCCTTCTGGCTTGCAGAGTTTCTGCTGAAAGATCAGCTGTTAACCTTATGGGGATTCCCTTGTGTGTTATTTGTTGTTTTTCCCTTGCTGCTTTTAATATGTTTTCTTTGTATTTAATTTTTGACAGTTTGATTAATATGTGTCTTGGCGTATTTCTCCTTGGATTTATCCTGTATGGGACTCTCTGTGCTTCCTGGACTTGATTAACTATTTCCTTTCCCATATTAGGGAAGTTTTCAACTATAATCTCTTCAAATATTTTCTCAGTCCCTTTCTTTTTCTCTTCTTCTTCTGGAACCCCTATAATTCGAATGTTGGTGCATTTAATGTTGTCCCAGAGGTCTCTGAGACTGTCCTCAGTTCTTTTCATTCTTTTTTCTTTATTCTGCTCTGCAGTAGTTATTTCCACTATTTTATCTTCCAGGTCACTTATCCGTTCTTCTGCCTCAGTTATTCTGCTACTGATCCCATCTAGAGTACTTTTAATTTCATTTATTGTGTTGTTCATCGTTGCTTGTTTCATCTTTAGTTCTTCTAGGTCCTTGTTAACTGATTCTTGCAATTTGTCCATTCTATTGTCCATTCTATCTCCAAGATTTCGGATCAACCTTACTATCATTATTCTGAATTCTTTTTCAGGTAGACTGCCTATTTCCTCTTCATTTGTTAGGTCTGGTGGGTTTTTATCTTGCTCCTTCATCTGCTGTGTGTTTTTCTGTCTTTTCATTTTGCTTATCTTACTGTGTTTGGGGTCTCCTTTTTTTTTTTTTTTGCAGGCTGAAGGTTCGTAGTTCCTGTTGTTTTTTGAGTCTGTCCCCAGTGGCTAAGGTTGGTTCAGTGGGTTGTGTAGGCTTCCTGGTGGAGGGTACTAGTGCCTGTGTTCTGGTGTATGAGGCTGGATCTTGTCTTTCTGGTGGGCAGGTCCACGTCTTGTGGTGTGTTTTGGGGTGTCTGTAGACTTATTATGATTTTGGGCAGCCTCTCTGCTAATGGGTGGGGTTGTGTTCCTGTCTTGCTAGTTGTTTGGCATAGGATGTCCAGCACTGTAGCTTGCTGGTCGTTGAGTGAAGCTGGGTGCTGGCGTTGAGATGGAGATCTCTCGGAGATTTTTGCTGTTTGATATTATGTGCAGCTGGGAGGCCTCTTGTGGACCAGTGTCCTGAAGTTGGCTCTCCCACCTCAGAGGCACAGCACTGAGTCCTGGCTGCAGCACCAAGAGCCTTTCATCCACAGGGCTCCTTAATTTGGGATGATTCGTTGTCTATTCAGGTATTCCACAGATGCAGGGTATATCAAGTTGATTGTGGAGCTTTAATCCGCTGCTTCTGAGGCTGCTGGAAGAGATTTCCCTTTCTCTTCTTTGTTCTCACAGCTCCCAGGGGCTCAGCTTTGGATTTGGCCCCGCCTGTGCGTGTAGGTCGCCGGAGGGCGTCTGTTCTTTGCTCAGACAGGACGGGGTTAAAGGAGCCGCTGATTCGGAGGCTCTGGCTCACCCAGGCCGGGGGGTAGGGAGGGTCACAGAGTGCAGGGCGGGCCTGCAGCGGCAGAGGCCGGCGTGACGCTGCAGCCTGAGGCGCGCCGTGCGCTCTCCCGGGGGAGCCATCCCCGGGTCCCGGGACCCCGGCAGCGGCCGGCTGCACAGGCTCCCCGGAAGGGCGTGTGGCTAGTGACCTGCGCTCGCACACAGGCCTCCTGGCGGCGGCAGCAGCGGCCTTAGCGTCCCATGTCCGTCTCTGGGCTCCGCACTCTTAGCCGCGGCTCGCGCCCGTCTCCGGAGCTCTCCCAAGCAGCGTTCCCAATCCCCCCTCCTCGTGCACCAGGAAACAAAGAGGGACGTAAAAGTCTCTTGCCTCTTCGGCAGGTCCAGACCCCTCCCCAGACTCTCTCCCGGCCAGCCGCGGCGCACCAACGCCCTGCAGGCTGTGTTCACGCCGCCAACCTCAGTCCTCTCCCGGCGCTCCGACAAAAGCCGGAGCCTCAGCTCCCAGTCCCGCCCGCCCCGGCGGGCGAGCAGACAAGCCTCTCGGCTGGTGAGTGCCGGTCGGCCCGATCCTCTGCGCTGGAATCTCTCCGCTTTGCCCTACGCACCCCTGTTGCTGTGCTCTCCTCCGCGGCTCCCAAGCTCCCCCACTCCGCCTCCCGAAGTCTCCACCCGCGAAGGGGCTCCTAGTGTGTGGACACTTTTCCTCCTTCACAGCTCTCTCCCGCTGGTGCAGGACCCGTCCCTATTCTTTTGTCTCTGTTTAGTTTTTTCTTTTGCCCTAACCAGGTACGTGGGGGGTTCCTTGCCTTTTGGGAGGTCTGAGGTCTTCTGCCAGCGTTCAGTAGGTGCTCCGTAGGAGTTGTTCCACGCGTAGATGTATTTCTGGTGTATCTGTGGAGAGGAAGGTGATCTCCGCGTCTTACTCTTCCGCCATCTTCCCGGAACTCCTCTAAATACTATATTTTAAAAATGTTCCCCCCCCTTTTTTTTTTTTTTGTTAAGATAAATTTATCTTTGCTGCAACCACTCCATTATTCATTTCAAAAACAAGTCCAAAAACGAATTAGGGCTTCCCTGGTGGTGCAGTGGTTGAGAGTTCGCCTGCCGATGCAGGGGACGCGGGTTCGCGCCCCGCTCCAGGAAGATCCCACATGCCGCGGAGCGGCTGGGCCCGTCAGCCATGGCCGCTGAGCCTGCGTACTGCAAAAAAACAAAACAAAACAAAACAAAAAACAAAAAAAAAATGAAGTAGAAATGCTGTAAAAGTAGTTACCTGCAAATTGTGAGTCTTGGCCAAATACCTCCTCCCTACCCCCGCTGCTATTTTAGGATTCACTCCAACCCTATTCACACTGGGATAGTTAATGTACATTTGTGTCACTGTACAGTTTAAAAAGTAATTCCAGGGTCATTCCTCCACATAGTTCTCACAATAATTTTGTGCTATAGGTATTTTTAATACTGTGTCTACTTTTGGAAATGCAGAAACAGATTCAGATGTTAAGTAAACTCATTTGAAACTAGCAGCAAAACCACGACTTGAACCCACAGAGTTTGAGTCCTGAGATAAACTCTCCCATTCCCTTACCCTCATCCCCTTCCCCAGGACCTCTACCTACACTTGTGAGCCTCAAGTATATACTATTCTCCACCCAAGGAATTGAACAGTATATTTGGATTAGATAGTGAGAGGGGATAGATACAGGAATCATTGTGCTAGACAAGTTAGAAGCATTCAAAAAATTCAGGTAAATGTACAAAATGGCACTGAACTAAAACACAGAACTAAAAGCAATAGCCAGGGTGATCTCAAGATGAGTGTCAAAGTGTAATCCACTAACCCTGCTTGGGGAATAACTCAAATCTTCATATAGACAGGAAGGAGAGGAATTACATTTATACATTTTTCATGTCAAACTTATTTCCCAATTATGAGTTCAGAGCTTAAAGATTTATTTAACACGTATTTATTAAACACCCACATAAAGGGTGGGCACTGTGCTGTATTCTGGGAATATGGCTTTGAGCAAAAATAAAGTCTCTGCTCACCTGGAATGTGCACTCTAGTGTGAGAGATAGACATTAATCAATCAAATACTCACAGAAATCCTGTAAAAGTATTAATGAGATAAGTGATAACAAGAAGTACATGATGGCACAGGAGCTTATAATAGGATATGAGATGTAAAGGAGACTGAAGGTCCTGGCTTTATGGCCTACTCAATTGAATGGATGGGAAATAACCAAGTATGGGGATGCTGATCATGAATTTGGTGTTGGACATGTTGAGTTTGAGGAGACTTTGAAACGTAAAATAATTGATCTCAGGGAAATAAGTGAAAACATACATTTGGGAGGCATCTGCATATAAATGACAATTGAAGCTCTAGATGTGTAAGAAATTCCCTCATGTCAGTGTAGGGCGTACAAACTGAAAGAGAAGTAAGAATAGAGCACTGAAGGATTTAAATATTTAATAGTTGGGTGATAACAGTTCCTTTGGCAGGTAATTGTGGTTATCTTAACATTTAATTTCTTATTTCATCAAATAAAATTGACTGAAGCCCAGTAACATTGTCTCTAACAATAGAATTTTGAATTTTGATCTTGCTGGTATCCAAGGGAGCACCTCAAAGATTTTGGAAAATATTCTCATCATGCACTTTGACTGTTGCTAACATTGACTTTTTATGGCTTTTTTTAAATTGTCATAAAGTATATAAAACATAGAACTTAACATTTTAACCAATTTTAAGTGTACAGTTCTGTGGCAGTAGGTACATTCACATTGTTGTGCAACCATCACCACCATCAATCTCCAAAACTTTTTCATCTTTCCCAACTGAAGATCTGTACACATTAAACACTAGCTTCCTATTTTCCCCTCCACACATGCCCTGGAAACCACCATTCTACTCTCTGTCTCTATGAATTTGACTATACTAGGGTACCTTATATAAGTGGAATTACACAATATTTGTTGTGTTGTGACTGGTTTATTTCACTTAGCATAATGTCTTCAATGTTCATCCATGTTGTAGCCCTTGTCAGAATTTCCTTCCTTTTAAAGCTGAATAATATTTCACTGCAACAATAACTTAAACAAAAAGAGTTGATTAAAAGACAAGCAATTCAGTGTGGGCACAGGAGATTCATAAACGTATTGGGAACCCTGGTTTGTTATACACTGTTGCTTTGTCATCTTCAACATACATCTTCCTCCTCATGGTCCAAGTTGTTGCTGAACTGTTCTGTTACCAGGCTGGTGGAAAACGTGAAGAAGGACGTGCCTCCTTTCTTTTAAGGACATTTCCCCAAAGTTGCACATGATACTACCACTTTCATTTTACTGGCCAGAATGTAGATACATGGCCAAATCTAGCTGCAAAGGAGGCCAAGAAATATAGTATTTATTCTGGGTACTGATAAGCCCAATCAAAATTTATGGTTATGCTACTGAGAAAGAGAGGATGAGGAATTATTGAAGGATGTCTATCAATCTCTGTGACATCTTCTAGAGGAGGGGATTTAGAATTTGTCTCATGATACCAACCATCCTTGCACCCATAAGACACACATGAACTCCATCATTTGTAAGGACTTGGCTGATATTTGAAGATTAGGGAAAACGAGGGGGGGAGGACAGCAATCTGGCTTGTTCAGAATTCCACCCATCTACATCTTCCACCTTGCTTTAATTGAAGTTGTCTAAAAATGGTTCTTCCCTTCCAATTGTTGTTCTTCGAGAACAAGTTCCGAGTAGATCACACCTATTCAAGGCCATGTGACTGGGCCTACTGCACTAACCATTTATATGTTGATATTTTTTCCTATTAACTGACATAATTTTGTGCTGACTGCTGTAAAAACAGAAGAACATAAAACATTTATTTTATGAAATTCAATTAGGACATATTTTAGAGAAACTAAACAAAAATGAACTAAGAAACATATGCTGATTTTTTTCTTTCTGATCATGCATTCTCTAGTCACATATTTCATCAACAGAGGGCATTGTAGGTTTATTTCATTTTTTTGGTTGCTCTGTACTTTTCAATTACAGCTTCCTTTCATTTGGAATTGCACCATATTATCCAGGGCCAAATAAATAAGTGGTATGTTGTATTTGTTAAATATAGCACAGATCATTGATCTGTGACACCATAATCCAGACTTCACTACATATAAATTGCCATAGAATTTTGCTGAGAACATGCCCTTTCAAATTAATCATATTTGAGTCAAAATTACTAGACCATATTTCTTTTATTTGAAAAGAAAAAGGATAAAGACTGTGTATGTTATGATCAACCCTAACCTGAGACATTTTTTGCTCCTCTACCCCCATATCACCTCTGATGTTGTAATATAGGTAAAATAAAAAGATTATATAATCTGATTGATGATGCTTAAATCTGGTATTTTATTTTCAGTGGCATTGTTTTACTTTAAGTGACATTTACAGCTTATTTTAAGTGACCTTTAGAACTGTAATATGTTCTGGAAAGTATTATGGGACTTGGAAGAAAAATTGCTTTTAGCTTTTTTGCTAAGAGAATGAGCTACAATGTCCATCTCAAATTGAGACTTTAACAATTCATTATGTTTGTCACTGAAACTTTGAAATGCCAACCTGAAAATTTTATTAAAATATAATTTGCAGCTTTTTATAACTTGTAATAATGGAAAATATAATAATTGTTCTTAATGTCAGTGGGAAATTTAAGTATAATACATGATTTTTCTAGTAATACATATACTTGAGTTGCCTAAAATAAACCAGTGTTTTTTTTTGAGGGGTGGTATATGTGTGTGTGTGTAAGTGATGCCCTAGAAGAGCTTTATAGAGCAGAACACGGGATAAATCAGGAAAAGGAAACCTTCTAAACAACTCTACCAAAGGTCCGGGAGACTATTCATTACTTTCCGTTTATTCAACAAACGTTTACTGAATTACAGGTACTGTTCTAGAACAGTAGAGATACAGCTGTGAACAAAACAGACAAAAATCCTCCTTGCAGCTTATATTCTATTGGGAAGCTATATTCAAATTCTCAGACTGATTATTTATGTTTTTTTTTTCAGATTTTCATGTAATATTTAATTAGCCAGTAATTTAAAAAGTCAGATTTTGGCAAAAGAGGGAAGGCTCCATAAAGCATTTTTTGAAACTAACATAACCCTGACATAAAATCTTGCCAAATATAGCACAGAGAATTTAAAGACTGATTCTCTTAAAATGAAAAAAAATCTAAAATAAAGCACTAAGCAAATAAAATATGGACAATATTTAAAAAATAATATCACCAAATATAATTTATTTCAGAATGTTAGGATGACAACATTAGGAAATCTCTTAGTATATCATTTCCATAGGTAAAAAAAAAAAAAAAGACGATATTATAAGACTATCTCAATAGATGCCCAAAAGAGGCATTTACTAAATTTCAACACCCATTTCTGGATTAACAAACTAAACATTAATTTTTTAAAAACCTGGGCTTGAAAGAATAGGTCCTTAATATTAGGATATTGAGATGAAAACAATAACCAACAACATCTGTAACAGTGACACACTGGAGACATTATAATCAACATCAAGAAAAAGACAACTGTGCTCCATCACTATAATCATTTAATAATGCTATAGAAATTCCAGTGAATGCAGTAAGAAATATCTGCATAGAAAATCTAAAAGATTCTACATAAAAAATCTTAGATCTAATGAGTTTAGTAAAGTGCCTGGATGCAAAGTAAATGAACAGATTAAAGAGCTTTCTTATATACTGGTAATAACTAGTTAGAAAATATAGTAGGAAAACAAGACCACTTACAATGAGAATATAATATACAAAATACCCAGAAAAAAAATTGGCTGAAGGAAATTATAAAACTTTACTGGGAGAGATACAAGATTTACATAAATGTAGAAGAATAACATGTTCCTGGATAGGAAGACTAAACAATATAAACATGCCAAGTTTTCAAAAATTCAGATGTAATTTTACTGTAATTCAGATCAAAATCTCAAGAGGATTTTTGAAACTTGAGAAAATGCTTTTAACATTCATCTGGAAGTTTTAAAATATAAGACAGCCAAGAAATTTTTGAAGAACAAAAATAAAGAGAAGATACTTGCTTATATAAAAATGTATTAAAGAAACACTTTTTAAAACAATGTGGTGTTAGAACGGGAATATGTCGACATGGAAAGAGACTGGAAATCTCAGAACACAGCTGAATATTCTAGTAGAAAATTGGTAAGAACATAAAAAAAGAAGTAAAACAATTGACAAAAAATTATAATAATAATAATGCTCAGTATAATTAGCAATCAAAGAAATAAAAGTTAAAGTGAGGTGTATATGTTGATATGTGACTAATATTTTAAAGAAACTAATCCTCGATGATAAATGTGGATACTCATTCTTCTTTTTCCATTCATGGTTGTTTTCATATCTTGGCTATTGTATATAATGTTGCAGTGAACATAGGGGTGCATATTGCAAATCAAACCCACAATGAGATATCACCTCATATCTGTCAGAATGGCTATCATCAAAGAAACAACAAATACTGACAATAATTGGAGAGAAGGGAACCCTCACGCACTGTTGATAAGAATGTAAATTGGTGCAGATACTATGGGAAACAATATGGAGGGGCTTCAAAAAATTAAGACGAGGAACTATATGATCTTTCATATGTTTATTGACTATTCATATTCCTCCTCTGTGAATTACTTGTCCATATTCTTTGACCATCTTTTAACAAGTGTTTTTAAAAACCAAATATATAGGAGTTCTTTGTGGATTCTTGACCCCCGCCAACCTGGTTTTGGTTATACATGTTGGAAATGTCTTCTCCCAGTTGTATCTTCTAATTTTACCTTGTCTTTTGTCATATGGAAATTTAAATTTTTGCATACTCAAATTTTGACATTTTACTGTATAGTTTTAGCTTTGGGTTCTTGTATGAGAAAGCCATTGACACCCACAAATCATACAGATAATCCTCTATATTTTCTCCAATAGTTTTTTTTTCATATTTGGTTTTTACATCCACTTGGAATTGATTTTTATTATTATGTGATGTTGGGTTCCAATTTTATTTTTCTTCATATATACTCAATTGAACCAACACCATTTATTGGAAAGCTTGTATTCTAATTTTAACAACATCTCTATTATATGCTGATTTTTCATATATATACAAATGTATACATATACACTTGGCTTCATTTCAGTTTCATTAGTCTGAAGGCTCCATCAGTATCACGCTGTTTTAATTACTATAGTTGTATAGTAAATTCTCACGTGTAGTATTTTTGTGATTATTTAATTCTAAATATATAACCATTTCCTTTATGATTTCTTCTTTGAACCATTGATTAAGAAAAAAAGTTCTTTTTTTTTTTTACAAATCTGTGCTTTCATCGTGGTTTTCATTTATTTCTATAATCTCTATAATCATTTTAGATATTTACAGTCGCTTTTCTATTGTTCTATTACTGTATTGTGTTTGGAGAATGAAATCAGTCATTTAGTATAGGTTTTCTTTATGGCCTAGTAATTTTTTAAAGGAAACTTTAAACTTTAGAATAGCTATACATTCATAGAAAAATTGCAAAGCTAGTACAAAAAGTTCACATATATCCGTACCCCTATTATTAACATCTTACATTAGTATGGTAAATCTGCCACAATCAATGAACAAATATTGGTACATTATTTTAAACTAAACTCCATATTTTATTCAGATTTCCTCAGTTTGTTTTTTTTTAAATCTAATGTTCTTTTTCTATTCTAGGATCACATCCAGGAAATACAATACATTTAGCTATCATGTCTCCTTAGGCTCCTCTAGGCTCTCAGGTATTTTGTAAATGTTCCTTAATTGCGGTTTCTACTGGTGTCCTTATTTTACCATTCTGAGTGAAATATTGAACTAGTACCTCCCTTTATGTCCCTTTTCCCTCCCTGTTTTGCAATATAGTTGTCTTAAATATTTCTTCTACATACATTTAAAACCACATCAAACAGTTTTACTTTTTTTTTGAACCATCAAATATAATTTAGAAAACTCAGGAGAAGAAGAAAAGCATATTGTATTCACCAATATTTTTGCTTGCCATGCTCTTTCTTACTTCCTGATGTTCCAAGGTTCTTTCTTTTATCATTTCCCTTTGGTTTAGAGGAACCCTTTTAGCCATTCTTTTACAGTATGTTTGTTGGCAAGAAATTCTCTTAGTTTTTCTCTCATTTGAGAATGTCTTGATTTTCCCTTTATTACTGAAGGGTACTTTTGCTGGATATACATTTATGGGGTTGCCAATTTTTTCCTTTTAGTTAATTCAACATCTCTGTCTATCCTCTTGGACTTGGCATTTACTGATTGTCTATTCTTGTTCTGTTTGGGATCATCCAGCTTCTTAGTATGATGAGTGACTTTCTATTGAAATTTGGACATTTTCATATTATAAGATTCTGGATAGCACTGAAACCTTCAGGATTTTTTGCTGATTTTCTCTCTTCTCTGACAATGCTCTGGCAGTGAAAGAAGAGATGCTGCCTCATTACTGTCAGTTTGAGTAGAAGTAAAGATTCCCAACTTGGCTTCCATTGACATCTGAGTGTTGAAGAAGTGTTGGTGAACTCATTTCTGCTGTTAGGAGTGGACTTCCAGCTCCCCACATGGTCTCCACTGACACCGTGGTAGGGGTGACTTCACTGCCTCTCCGTAATGGTAAAAGTCCTGACTCTCCACTAGACCTCCTTTGACACAACCACAGCAGGGAGGGAATACAGCATCTCATTAATGGTGGGTGGGAAGTAAGCTCAGGACCCCCATGTAGTAACCACTGATGCCATGGGAATGGGATTCGTTGCAGGGATTGGAGTTGAAAGTCCCTGTTTTCTATTTGACTTTCTCTGAGCCACCTAATCAGGGGTGTTGGAGAGCCTTATTACAGCCTTGTGAGTGTAGATGTCTAGGTTCCCCATTTGGCCTTTGCCATCATGGGTAGGGGTCGGGCCACATTTTTTTTCTGTGGTGTCTTAGTGTAGTATTTAGGTTCTAAGATGAGGATCAGAGCTCACTGTTTCTATTGTCTGGAAAGCACAGTTTCTACAAAACGTCAGATGATGTTTTAGACACATACATTCTACAGGTTTTGCACAGTTCATTATTTTTTCCATGAAAGCCTGCTCTGGACAGAAGAGGTTAAGGTGGATCCAATGAAGATATGGTGAAAGCCCTGACCGAAGTCACATAAATTTGAAAGGAACTGCTGTCCTCTAGTCTCCACATTAATCTAGCCTGGTAACTATTGGAAGATAGACTGAATGTGAAAAGTGGTTTAAAATATGGGTATTTTTTGTTTGTTTTTTTGTCCATTTTTTTTAGAATATTTTGTTTTATACAGCAGGTTCTTATTAGTTATCTATTTTATACATATTAGTGCATATATGTCAATCCCAATCTCCCAATTCATCCCACCACCACCACCACCACCCACCCCCCCACTTTTCCCCCTTGGTGTCCATGCGTTTGTTCTCTACATCTGTGTCTCTATTTCTGCCTTGCACACCAGTTCATCTGTACCATATTTCTAGATTTCAAATATATGCATTAATATACAATATTTGTTTTTCCCTTTCTGACTTACTTCACTCTGTATGACAGTCTCCAGGTCCATCCACCTCACTACAAATAACTCTATTTCATTTCTTTTTATGGCTGAGTAATACTCCATTGTATATATGTACCACACCTTCTTCATCCATTCTTTTGTCGATGGGCATTTAGGTTGCTTCCATGACCTGGCTATTGTAAATAGTGCTGCAATGAACATTGTGGTACATGACTCTTTTTTAATTATGGTGTTCTCAGGGTACATGCCCAGTAGTGGGACTGCTGGGTCATATGGTAGTTCTGTTTTTAGTTTTTAAAGGAACCTCCATGCTGTTCTCCATAGGGGCTGTATCAATTCACATTCCCACCAACAGTGCAAGAGTGTTCCCTTTTCTCCACACCCCCTCCAGCATTTATTGTTTCTAGATTTTTTGATGATGGCCATTCTGACTGGTGTGAGGTGATACCTCACTGTAGTTTGGATTTGCATTTCTCTAATGATTAGTGATGTTGAGCATTCTTTCATGTGTTTGTTGGCAATCTGTCTATCTTCTTTGGAGAAATGTCTGTTTTGGTCTTCTGCCCATTTCTGGATTAGGTTGTTTGTTTTTTTGATATTGAGTTGCGTGAGCTGCTTGTAAATTTTGGAGATTAATCCTTTGCCAGTTGCTTTGTTTGCAAATATTTTCTCCCATTCTTAGGGTTGTCTTTTCATCTTGTTTATGGTTTCCTTTGCTGTGCAAAAGCTTTGAAGTTTCATTAGATCCCATGTGTTTATTTTTATTTCCATTTCTCTAGGAGGTGGGTCATAAAGGATCTTGCTGTGATTTATGTCATAGAGTGTTCTGCCTAGGTTTTCCTCTAAGAGTTTTATAATGTCTGGACTTACATTTAGGTCTTTAATCTATTTGGATTTATTTTTGTGTATGGTGTTAGGAAGTGTTCTAATTTCATTCTTTTACATGTAGCTGTCCAGTTTTCCAAGCACCACTTATTGAAGGGGTTGTCTTTTCTCCATTGTATATTCTTGCCTCCTTTATCAAAGATAAGGTGACCATATATGTGTGGGTTTATCTCTGGGCTTTCTATCCTGTTTCACTGATCTATATTTCTGTTTTTGTGCCAGTACCATACTGTCTTGATTACTGTAGCTTTGTAGTATAGTCTGAAGTCTGGGAGCCTGATTCCTCCAGCTCTGTTTGTCTTTCTCAAGATTACTTTGCTATTTGGGGTCTTTTGTGTTTCCATACAAATTGTGAAAATTTTTTGTTCTAGTTCTGTGAAAAATGCCATTGGTAGTTTGATAAGGATTGCATTGAACCTGTAGATTGCTTTGGGTAGTAGAGTCATTTTCACAATGTTGATTCTTCCAATCCAAGAACATGGTATATCTCTCCATCTGTTTGTATCATCTTTAATTTCTTTCATCAGTGTCTTATAGTTTTCTGCATACAGGTCTTTTGTCTCCTTAGGTAGGTTTATTCCTAGGTGTTTTATTCTTTTTTTTTGAAATGGTAAATGGGAGTGTTTCCTTAATTTCTCTTTCAGATTTTTCATCCTTAGTATATAGGAATGCCAGAGATTTCTGTGCATTAATTTTGTATCCTGCTGCTTTACCAAATTCATTGATTAACTCTAGTAGTTTTCTGGTAGCCTCTTTAGGATTCTCTATGTGTAGTATCATGTCATTTGCAAACAGTGACCATTTACTTCTTCTTTTACAAATTAGATTCCTTTTATTTCTTTTTCTTCTCTGATTGCTGTGGCTAAAACTTCCAAATCTATGTTGAATAATAGTGGTGAGAGTGGTAGGCCTGGCTCTTTTTATAAGCAAAGCATCTGTCTAGTTTGTCACATGATTTGAGGGATTCAATGGTAATTATCCCTAAATATTTCTTCCATGGATATAGGCGTAGTATTTAAAATTTCCATATTATATTTACATACAAGCTATTGAAGGCTTATTTAAAAATGTACATTTTTCTGAACAAGGTAAAATTCTGAGGACATTATTAGGTAGTAAAAGATTATGAAAAAATTTTTCTGTCCCCTAAAACCTTGATATTCAGAGTGCTGTCCCCAAACAAGCACGTGTGGGCTTCACCAAGGAGCTCCTTAGAATTGTAGGCCCCAACCCAGCCCTGCTGTATAAGAATTAGCATTATAACAAGATACCAGTGAGTCACATGCACATTAAAGTTTGAGAAGCACTTATCTGAATGACTTCTGGAGAAATGGGATACCTTTTGAGATGAGAAAGTGGTTCAAGTCTGGGCAGGAAAGAAGACAATTACCATAGTAGAGGGAGTGAACATTCAGATGAGAGCAGGAAGACAAATACCAAGGAGAAAAGACAGAAAGAGGGTTGCAGAAGGGACATGCAACCTATTTCCCAACCCCTAAAGGGATGTATCCTTCAGGACAAAGAGAATTAGTAAACTGAAGAAGGAAAAAAAAAAACAGTGAGAATGACAGAGAGAGTGCTCCAAGTGCTACAGGGACAATTTTCATTTTTATTTAAATCTTTATCAGTTCAAAAGAACAATTTCTTCTAGGCTAGTAAAACATCCTAGAGGCCTTGGAACCCTGAGCAAATTTACATGTTAGTTCACGTTCATACTACAAAGCATAAAATGCCTGATAACTTCTGGTACATAAATCTAAGACATATTCTACTCTAAAGCCTTATTCCTGAAAACCCATTGGCTTTGAGCCCACTTATGAAAAGGTACTTGATTTCATCCAGTCAATGAGATCTATGTCTTTGTATAAATCAAAATCTTTCTGAAGTTTTAATAATTATTCCACTAATTGTAATGCAGGGTCATTTATTTTTTCTTTTTTGAATTTTAGTCCACAACGTGAATTAATTCATCGGATGAGAACACAAGTTAAAAATAACCAAACTTTGGCTGTGACCTCTGGAAGGAAGTGCCAAGATGTTTCTGCTCCAATGCTGTTTTCTCAATGATTCACAGCATGGCATCAGCAGCATTCCTTCTGGAGAAGGCATATCATCTCGTTTGCTGTTTGAAAAATGGATGAATTAGAAGTCAGACTGTGAGGTAAAATTGAGTGAATGACAAAAAGGACTTGGGACTTTTTTATTAATGAAAATAGTGTATATTGAAGCCATATGAGTTCATATATCCATATGTCTAATACCTATAGCTATATTTACTTTTATGAAAAACATTGGTTGGCAATGTATATTTTAATAGCTTTTGTAGTTAAGGAGGAGATGTTCTGATAGCAGTATATTCACAGGTAATCTTACTCTTTGCAGAATAGTAAAACTTGTTTCACTTTTTCAGCAAATATACCCTGTATCCCTTGCTTTACGCAAAGAACTAAGCTAAGCATTATGGTGGTTACAGATTGTCTTAGAAAAAGACTTTATGCGATTATGGTCTAGTAGGGGAGACAAGACAATGCATAAGTGCTATAAACAAAATGTTTCTGGAGCTCTCAAGAGAGTGGGAAATCAATTCCAGCTTAGGAGAAGTCCCAAAGCCCAATAGAGGAAGTGGCCTTGGAATAAAACCTTCAAAAACAAGGATTGTAATTGGCAGACGTGTGAGGCGAATGCATTCTAAGCAGAGAGAACAGTACAGTATATACAAATAAACAGGAAAGGCAGATGGTATTTAAGGAATTGCTATAGTCTTGTTTATGTGTAGTGCAGCAGAAGGAGATAGGACTGGGAAGGTGTGTTGAGAAGATGGTTTTCAAACAATTCTACACATCAAAATCTTCTGGAGAGCTTTTGGTAATATCAAATTCCTGGGCCCCATCCTAAGAGTTTTTGATTCAAGAGGTCTGGGATGGGGATCCCAGAAAGTTTTCTATTGGAAAAGGTCTCCCAGGTGATCCGAGGCCCACTGTGTTGAAATCACGGAGTTAGGGACAGATTGCAAAGGTAGACACTGAGGTAATTTAAGAAACATTACTCTGGCCTCAATGATTAAAAGGGAGTGGAGAGTGGAAAGGGTACAGGCAGGACCAAAGATTGAACACCGAGGTAATAGTCCAGTTGTAAGACAATAGCCAATAACTGGGCAGCAACAATGGAAATATAAAGAAAAGCCAAGATGTGTGAGATATTGCTCTGAAGGATAGGATATAGGGACTGAATGGGGGTAAGAGAAGTCCAGGAAGAAGGTTAGATCAATGATGATTGTGAAATTCAAGTTTAGGTGACTGAATGAACAGGAATACCATTATCCAGCTTAGAATATAAAAATTAAGTGATGCTTAATGTGTCACTTATGTGTCATTATGAAGAGATAACCTAATAAAAAGCATTTCTTGACACCCATGACTTTAGGTTAATCTCCCTGTTATACAGTTTCATAGCACCCTGTACCTTTCCTTGTAGCATGTCTTAAAGTGTAATTTCATATTAATTTGCATGGCACTTTGATTAATATCTACGTGTCCTATTAGACCACCAAGTCCATGAGGGCAGGGAAACACGATACCTGGAAAATCATAGGAACTCAGTACATTTTTAGTTGATTCAATTTTTCTACATGAGTGGTTGAATAGACAAAAAAAAAAATGAACTTTTCAGTAACTCATTAAGATTAGTAGTATATATTACTGGTACAAAAATATTTACATATGAAGGATTAAATGGTAACCGTACATATTTTTATTCCAAGTATTTCATAATACATAATGGTAAAATTATGTATTTTCTCTCAAGTTAGGGGGACAAAAAATTGAGTAAACTAGTTTTGATGAAAGACTCTTTAGATGAGTTTATGTATGCTTACTTGAACAAGAAAAATTCCAAACATTCTAGAAGCTCCATCTATCTGGTTATTGTAAGAAAGGTATGTGCACAATAGATTTGCTTTTATAATTCAAGGTCATAGCATATGATTCTATGTGAATTTTGGAAATTCCAGGTTGACTTTTTATAAAATAAAACAAAATTACATAATGAACCCACTCTCCATTAAACCATAAGGATTTGGGTCTGTACACTACTGCATCCTGCATGATCTAAAATAAAAATAACCCAGAGGAAATTTACAGAGATAAAGTTCTTTTTTTGTTCAAGATCTGCCCAATCTTCTGTCTTACTTTTTTTTTTTGTGGTACGTGGGCCTCTCACTGTTGTGGCCTCTCCCGTTGCGGAGCACAGGCTCCGGACGCGCAGGCTCGGCGGCCATGGCTCACGGGCCCAGTCGCTCCGCGGCATGTGGGATCTTCCCGGACTGGGGCACGAACCCGCGTCCCCTGCATCGACAGGCGGACTCTCAACCACTGCGCCACCAGGGAAGCCCCCTGTCTTACTTTTGAATAATAATGCTCCATTGATCTTCTTCCTCATTTTACTCAGAAGAAATGGAAGCTAAAAGGATTAAAAGACTTGATGAAGATTCTACATTTAGTTAGTGCCAGAACTAGACAATTAGGGATAATATTTATCGAATGTGTCTTGTATGTGACAACACTTTAAACATATTTCTATTTAAATGTCACAACTCCACTACATGATAGATGCTACCCCATTTTTATAGACAAAATATTGAGGCTCAGGATAATGCACTTTTTTTTTTAACATCTTTATTGGGGTATAATTGCTTTACAATGGTGTGTTAGTTTCTGCTTTATAACAAAGTGAATCAGTCATACATAAACATATGTTCCCATATGTCTTCCCTCTTGCGTCTCCCTCCCTCCCACCCTCCCTATCCCACCCCTCCAGGAGGATAATGCACTTTTCCTATGCCATATAGTAAGTTGTGGAGTGTTGATCTATTTGATTTCAAACCCCATGATTTTTTCCCCACAATGCTTTATTTTCAATTAAATAGCAAAACTAGAATTAAATAAACCAGGCGCTGCATTGTAGAGCCAATAATATTTTATAATTATGATTATTTGGCAAATTAAGGCAACAGACCAGGTAGAATGGCAAAAATAAGCTACCTCTATTTATATTATAATTACAGTATTCTCCCTTATCCAGAAATCACTTATCCAGAAATAATTAGTTATATGAAAAAGGTCAAAAAGCTAACAAAATTAACATTTGTACGATTTTTAAAACTGAAATATACTTGATGCACAATATTACATGAGTTTCAGGTGTACTATATAGTGACTTGACATTTACATACATTATGAAATGATCACCATGATAAGTCTAGTAACTATCTGTCCCTATACAAAGTTATTACAATATTATTGACCATATTCCTTATGCTGTATATTACCTCCCTGTGGCTTATTTATTTTATAACTGGAGGTTTGTACTTCTTCATTCCCTTGACCTATTTTACCCCACCACCCCTCTCCCTTCTGGCAACCACCCTTTTATTCTCTGTATCTGTGAGTTTGTTTTCATTTTGTTTTGTTTGTTTTGTTTTTTAGAATCCACAGTACTTGTCTCTCTATATATATCATATATCTATGACATATATATGAGACATACTTTCTATAAATATAAAGATATATATATAAATATAAAGATATATATATATATATGTATATATATATATATATATATATCTTTATCCAGTCACCTAAACCCCAGGCTTCTTTACAGCAGGCTGTGTCCTAATTCTGCTGATTTCCACTACAGTGTTCCATACTGATATCTTTCTGGGAAACACAGAACAATTTCAGCAGGAACATTTTCATCCAACTGTAAGCAGAATGAGAACTTATGTGATTATTGGCAAGGTTGAGGAGATAATGCAGGTGTCATCTGAGTGACATGTAGCACTGACTCAGCAAGACCAGACCTAAAAGAGGCAGAAAAATGTAGCTCTGGGTAGACAGAGCATAGCAAGAATCATCATACAATTAGGGAAAGGTAGACTGGAAGTTGACAGATGAGTTGGAAAAGGGCAATTGTGAGTTACCAAGGATGACTTGGTCTTCTTTGTAATTTTTGTCCTGTTCTTTTTTTCCAGATTCTTTTCTTTTTTTAATTGTTGTGAAATATACAACATGAAATTCACCATTTCAAATTGTAAAATTCAATGGTGTTTAGTACATTCACAATGTTGTGCAACCAACACTACTATCTAGTTCTAGAACTTCATCATCTTAAAAGAAAAATTCATACCCATTAAGCATAGATTCCTTTCTTTTTAAAGTGAAGTTAGAGAGCAGCAGTTCAGGCTGGGATAAAAGCACTTAGCTGTAAAATAGCAAGCTTTCTGCTGAGAAAATATCAGGACCATCTCCAAGTTTCCCAGTCATTCAGTTTCTTCCCTCTGCTGCAATGTTCAGGGTGGAACTGTCTCTTGAAATCCAGCCCTTAGATCAAAGGCAGCTATCAGAGAAACCATTCTCTCTGGTCAGTCCATAGGCATAGACTGACAGCTGGAATTTAATAAACCAAGTTGGTTACACACTCATTCTTGTCGTGAACAAAGAGAATACCGTTCAGAACATGATATAAGACTCCGTTGGGACAGTGCACTTTGGTCATTAAGACCTCCCTTACCACCCATGCACATAAAAACCCTGACAAAACTTGGTATGTGTGGGTAGGGGTGAGGAGGAATCTTTTGTAGTTATTGCCTCAAAGGAGAGAAGAGAAGTTTGTGATAAAATGTTAGCACATGATTTAGTGTTTCTAGACGAAAAGAAATAAGGAAAGCACCTAAAATGTTGAAGAAATATTGCACAGCAGTGTACAAGAGGAACAAATGGGATGAAGACAGCATTGAATGAGGAAAGCTGAGGCGTTAGAGCTTAAGTCTTATAAAAGCTTTATATAATGGAAGCTACAACATAGTTCACTGGAAGGTTTCTTGAATGGAACAGAGCAATCCAGCCTCCAACTGAAAGAGAAAAAGAAACTGATAATTGATTTTCTTCCCCAACAAGCAATGCTCCATTCACAGTAACTGGGCAGGGTATTGTCTGCAGAAACCCACCAGATGGTCTGAGGAGAGAGAGAGAATAAGCAAGATGATATGAGGGAATACAAATCAGTCACTTTTATTGCAGCATTGCTTGGAGTTTGATGGGAATGGCAGACGGCGAGTTTTTTAGTATGCATTTGATATCTTTCTTTTGGGAGCCAATTTATTTTGATATTTTACCTCAAACATCAAAATGATACACAGAACTGCAAGCTCTCAGCAGGCTTCCTTAGCTTGTCCCCAGAATGGGGTCAGATTCAATCTCCCAGCCTCTCAGGTTACAACTCATTAGAAGGGAGAACAAGACGACTAACAATTTGAGACAAATGGACCAAACATTTAAAAAGAATATTCAACCATTCTGCATACACTTCTTGGAACGTTTCAGTAGGCAGAGGAGAGAATAATTTTGACTTTAACATGGCTTTAATACACTTTTCCTAATGGACAAAATAGTCTTAAATATTCTGCTTTTAGAATACCAACAAGGAATGTATTTATATCTTCCCAGAAAGAATCATGATATAGGAATTGAGGTAGTCCTCAACTAAAGAAAATGGGTGGGCTCCAATATTTCATTGTATGTTGGTTGCTTAGAATTTGTAATACGTTTTTCTTTAAAGACAATTTCCAAAATAAATACACAGGTCAACTTCCAAGCCCAGACTGTAACGCAAAACTAAGTGTGAGGTCCTGGTTTTGGGTCATGAAATAAAGGAATGAGATATGGGAGGAAAAATAAGAAATTTTTTTACCCTCTTTGCAGGGTGAATGATCAGTTCAAGGTAAAATTTTAAAACAATCAAGTTTGGTCTTTGATTTGGGGCACATACCAGTGTCTTCAGAGCCACATAAAACTCAACGCCCTCAGGCTGCCCTACATAGCCCTCTGCCCACTGCTGTGGGATTCCAAACAGGCCTGATCTGCTTCTTAAAATGCTGCAGGATCCAACATTATCCATTTTGTTTGCCTCTAATAAAACTGCCATAATTTCCTTTCAGATAATTCATTTTATATCCCAGTGTTAAGAGGAAAACAATCTGCTTTGTCCCTTTTAATGCGTGGATGATCAATGATCCCTTTTTTATTGGCATCGATGCTTAAATTGCTCAAAGAGAATTTGTGTTAATCCAAAAATATCACTAATTAACAGACTTCCTTTGTGTTAATAACATGAGGTGAAACTATTCAAGCAGTGCAGGCAGAATTTTTTTCCAAGCCGGAGGCCACCAAAAAAGGTTAGTTATTCCTGAATGGTTCTCTCTCTCAGGAGACATTTTCTCTAAGATGTTTCTGATTTTTAGCTTCTTCCTCTTTTATTATTTTTGTGTTAACAACAACAACAGAATACCTTTTTACAGTGACATAGTGACTCCTGAGGCAGCGTTGGTGATGACTCAGTGTCAGGGATTTTAGCAGACATGAAGCAGGGACAGGAATAGCAATCCTGATTTGTGAGGTATAGGTGATTTAAAGTGGAGAAATTGACTGAAATCCCCTCTTCTGATCAAATTCACTAGTTTTCAAATACTAGTTTTCAGTTCACTCTTGTCTACAGCCCAATGAATCATCAGCAGTACAAAAATAGTACACACAGGGGGCTTCCCTGGTGGCACAGTGGTTGACACGGGTTCGTGCCCTGGTCCGGGAAGATCCCTCATGCCGCGGAGCGGCTGGGCCTGTGAGCCATGGCTGCTGAGCCTGCGCGTCCGGAGCCTGTGCTCCGCAACGGGAGAGGCCACAACAGTGAGAGGCTCGCGTACCGCAAAAAAAAAAAAAAAAAAAATAGTACACACAGCATTTGACAATAATAAACTGTAAGATGGTAGAATAACTTACTGTACATCTTGTGTGAAAGAGTTGTTTTTCCTCCATGGGGTGATATTTGCTGTGATGCGCTGGGGAAAGTCATGAATAGGCAACATAAACATTAGCACCTAAAAACTAAATTGCAAGGCTAACACAGATTTCATTCATGGTATGTGTTACTGAGCAACACAACTTGAAAGTTTATTAAAAAAAAAAAAAAAAAGATGAGTGAGCCATTACAATTTCTAGAAAAACACGACTGAAATTCATTTACTTACTGTCCTAACCCTCGCCAAATCTTCAAAATTTCTGTATCAAATAAAAAGTATAGATGAAGAATAACAAGCAAGTATAAATTTACCTCTCTGGGAAGCATCAACCAGGCAATAGACAGGTCAGAGAAGTAGATGATATCTCAGAAAGTAAGCAGTAATGAAAGTATTCTCTTCACGGACCAATAGATTTATTCACTGTGAACTCATCGGTTCCCTAAGCATGGCCAGTTTGGGAGAGAGTCCCATCCCAAATGGCTGTCCTCTGAGGACAATTCCAGCTAACGTGTAGTAGATATTTCCCATCACTTTTCAATGACACATTTCTGGAGATTCCAAACCTACAGAAGAAATCTTGCTAATAATGGATAAAATATATCGTGTATTAATTATGTGCTGGGTTTGGTGGCAATTATTTTACGCACGTTATCTCATTTAATTCTCATAACTCTATGTGATAAACATTTTAACATCTTCATTTTACAGATGAGAAAAATGAGACAGTGAGATCATGTCTTCCCGAGGTTACACAGCTAGTAAGTGGTGGAATAGAGATTTGGAACCCAGATCTGCCAGAGCAAATCCATGCTCTAAATCCATGGTCTTAAAAGTGGGTACACGCATGCTAGCAAGTGTACAAGAAGATTCACTTGGGTGCTGGAAGTTATTAATAAATTGTATATTTAAGAAAAAACAAAAAATGAAAGTTTACCAAAATTTAGTATTATAGGTTGACACAGGCACCTTCACTAGATCTGCATGTCAGATGGTCGAATACTACATGTGGTACATGACATTTTAGGGAAGTGCAGACATTTCATTATGCAGAGGGGAAGGCAGTGGTGTCCTGTTGCTTTTGGCATATTGCCACATGTAACAATCCGTGTGCTCATTTTAGTGCATTTATGGATTATATTATGCACTTCTGAATGGAAAATTATGTATTTATTTAAGAAAACATTGATTATAGGTAATACCAATATGTAAGCACGAACGAACAAACAAAGATGGGGCAGTTCCCTCTGGAGCATTATTTAACATATAAGTGAACTTGTCTACTATAGCATGTTTGTAAAATCATATATTTTTGCCTTATTGTCTTTACTTATTTATCTCTTGGAGGTTGGTTTCCTGGGTTTCCAACCCTATGAAGCACTTACCAGCTGATTTTCTTCAGCAATTGTGAGATAATTAGATATGATTGGTACATTAATACTTTTGTGTTACTATATCAAATATATTTTAAAACATAATCTAGGTCATGTGTATTAATTTCCCTCCGTCACACATGACAATAGAACCTCTTGAGCCAATTTCATCTAATAGCGGTGGTGCTGTCATACACCTGGTGGCAGCTCCTTGAATTGCAGCAAAGATGTAGAGAAGAAATGCCTGGGTCACCAAAACAGAGGAGGAAGAGAATTCTAAAAAGGAAGGAAAACAAATGGAAAAAACAAGATACAATATAGTTTATATTTACCATTTATAAACTCAATGACATTTTTTTTTTTTTTTTTTTTGGTATGCGGGCCTCTCACTGCCGTGGCCTCTCCCGTTGCATAGCACAGGCTCCAGACGTGCGGGCTCACCGGCCATGGCTCACGGGCCATGGCTCACGGGCCCAGCCGCTCTGCGGCATGTGGGATCTTCCCGGACCGGGGCACGAACCTGCGTCCCCTGCATCGGCAGGCGGACTCTCAACCACTGCGCCACCAGGGAAGCCCTCGATGACTTTTTATAAAAGCTATACAAGTAATTCCGAAAGTAAGTTGACTCAAACTGCAAGAACACAATTAATATTTACAAACTATTTAGAATTATTTTATAAACTAGAAATAAGGAGCTTTAGGGAATTCCCCGGTGGTCAAGCAGTTAGGACTTGGTGCTCCCACCCCGATTCCTGGTCTGTGAGGCATGGCCAAAAAAAAAAAGAAAGAAAAGAAAGAAGGAGATTTAGTGTTAAAAGAAAATGGCAGGGTATTGGCAGGGAATACTTAGTTTAGATTTATTTTATATTACAGCTGGAGTCTTTTCAAGGAGTACACTAGATTCAAGAATATGTTTTAATCCCTGTGAATAAATAGAACTACTGCACTGTGAAATGACTAAGCAAATTGAAAAGTTCCGTACAATTTTTTTATTAGCTATAATGAGAGACTTTTATTATCTGTTAGGATCCATAAAACCTTGCCCTAAAATCACATGTCATTTTGAGAGTAATCTCAGCTCGGATAGGACCAGAGCATGTGTGTGTGTGTGTGACTCGGGGAGGGAGTCGAATTCCTAGTTGAAAGGATTGATAAGAGGGGCAAGAGATACACATACGTATAGAGAAGGGATAGTTCAGGGAGCTGAGATGCATCTTAAAGGAAAGAGGCAAGTTCAAGGATATTCCATACTGAGGCTGTGCATGCCCCTGAGTTGAGGAGTTTTTCTGAAATGATGGGGGTGGGGGTGGGTGGAGGCGGGGTGGTGAGAGGCAGATACTCAGGAAGGACAACATTTCCTCAAGTATCCAAGGAGATGAGATAAATAGCTTAGGCTGCCACGTAGAAATAGAAGTACATGATCAAGAGAGGACAGTGTGAACCCACATAGGAGGCTGAAAGGGAAATCTCGAACAAGAACCAAGTATTAAAAGCAGGAAATGTTGAGTAAGTATTTACACTAAGTCAATTGAGCATAAATGATGAGATTTGTACCTGTAATTTGACTATTCCATAGATAGTCTGCATCCTGAGATTCCCTGTCCTCTAGTAAAAGATGTCATAGACATTTACTTAGACATGATGTAAAAAACACTGGTGGGCACTGTGGAGTTTCAACTGAAAAGGTTTTCATTGGAGGATATATTGTTTTAATACTTGTGAAATTAGGAAAGGGAAAGCTATGAATCCTAAGGATGTTGTTTTTGGAAAAGAAATGGAAAAATATCGTACATATTCTTCAGATGGTAGAAGCAGAAAGGTACCTACTATTTTTCATTCTCTCTGTATATAGTGTATTCTTGAATTTTGTAGGAGATGTAACTGGTTTACTGTTCGCAATCAGTCTGATCTTGGTGGGTTACAATTATGGAACTTTTGTTCTCTCTCATCATTGCTCCCAACTATGCTACTTCTGATATCCCTTCTATAATAGGTGACAAATACCTTAACACTACCTTGACCAGATGCCATAGCTTTCTGGTCACTGGCCAATTTCAGTTATTTTAATAAGTTATCTAATTTGAATACTCCAATATTGAATCTCATATTGGATTCAGTTCTTTCCTCAGAATGATATCAGGAGACATCTCGCCACCACTGACAGGAAACCCGACCTCTTCCTCTTCAAGCAAAACTCTTATAGGAGGGACTTCCCTGGTGGTCCAGGGTTAAGAATCTACCTTCCAATGCAGGGAACACAGATTCGATCCCTGGTGGGGGAACTAAGATCCCACATGCCGCGGGGGCAACTAAGCCTGCACGCCGCAAGGAAGAGCTTGCGCGCCACAAAGAAAGATCCCGCCACAATGAAAAATCCCACGTGCCACAACTAAGACACGACACAGCGAAGCAAAAAAACAAAACAAAAAAGACTCCTATAGGATTGGGAGATAGAAGGAAGAATAAGAGAGATTGCAGGGATCATCTTACATAACTAGTCTTCTGTCAGCTGCTGGTGACTTTTGCTAATATGTCGTCATTGATGGAGTAACAGGATTTTTGAGGCTCTGTTACAGTAATAAACAACTCTAAAATCTCAGTGCCTTGCAAAAAAAACCCCTTTTTCATTAATCTTACAAAGTCTTCTGGAGTCTAGGTGACTCTTCAGCTCATATGCCTCCATATGTTGTCTCAGCATTCCAGGATGCTTCAGTCAACATAGCATCTCATCAATAAATGCTTCCACAATCACTGCAGTGGGTAAAAGTAGGCTGTAGCACCAAACACTGGCAATTAAATCCTTCAATATAGAAGTGATGCATGCTACTTCTGCCCACATTTCATTGGTCAATGCAGTTCACACCTCATGGCCACACCACACAGCTTCAATGGGCAATCGCTCCATGTGTACAGAGATAAAAAGGCTTTGAATATTGATAAATAATGGTAATGCTTACCACAGACGTTTTTGTTGTTTTTTCTTTTGGTTTTGTGGAGGTTGGGGCAGTGTACAGAGTACAGTGTAATCTCAGTGAGCCTCCTATTTGGCTGATATGTTATAGAGTCACATCCCAAGCCCTTCTCTGATTGAGATGTTTCCTCACTTTTTGGCTGCCTAGGTAGCCCCACTGCAGCTGTCCCTCCTGTATCATATACTCCTTCGTGTGGATTCAAGGGAACCGCTGAGGTCCTTTTCTGTACACTCCAGTGCTATTGAGTACTGGGTAGTGTTCTGTGTGAGGATTCTCCCCTTCTTACCAAGGACACCACACGACATCCCCTCCTTGCTCTGGCTGTACTAGCAAACTCCTTGCCTCCAGACATTTCTAGTAGAGAGACAGGCAACAATAGCTATGTCTACATATACCACACACACTCAAGGAGGTGCATGCCATGCTCTCCCATAAGCTCCCTCACCACCCTCCACTACACTCCTACAACGCGTCACAGGCAGGCCATAACTAGCATTATGCCAAGGAGTGAGATACTTATCTTCCTATACCTTCAGGGAAAGGAGAGAAAAAAGCTGCTGTAACTTGCCATTAAGGTGCTTACTAAATGCTGACTTGCCTTACCTCTCATTAGTCTTTTGCTCTTATAGATTTTGGCAGTGGCCTGCAGAGGTATTTTAGGCTCACAGAGACAATTCTGCAGCTTCTTTATAGTAACCAAGGGAGATATCTGGCCCCAGTTACGGACTGGGCCTTGGAGGGCCTCCTTAAAATGTGGAGAGTTTAACTGTCCTTTCTTTCTCAGCTTTGGGCTGCAGATACAGCCCAAAGAAAGAAAAGTCACCCTCAATGTCTTCTTATGTTGGCAGTCTTTGTTTATATTTTGCTTGCATAACCCTTAAAAGAAATTTGAAAAAAGTAGGTACTCCCACACATTTTTAAGTTGATATCTAAAAATTTCCCCAAGTTTAAAAAGTTAGAAAGGATTCCATTTCTGGCACATTGTAAATGTTGATTTTGAGATTTTAGGAGTTTATATGTGGAATCTAAAATAATGGGACAAATAAACTTATTTACAAAACAGAAATAGAGTCACAGATATAGAAAACAAACTTATGGTTACCAAGGGGGAAGCGGGGGGAGGGATAAATTGAGAGATTGGAATGACATATACACACTACTATATATAAAATAGATGACTAATGGGGACCTACTGTATAGCACAGGGAACTCTACTCAGTGCTCTGCAATGGCCTATATGGGAAAAGAATCTAAAAAAGAGTGGATATATGGATATGTATAACTGATTTACTTTGCTGTGCAGCAGAAACTAGCACAACATTGTAAATCAACTATACTCCAATAAAAATTAGTTTAAAAATAAAGTTATTACAAAATAATAAAAGAAAATTTTAGGAGAAAAATTTCAAGCCTACATGAATAAGACAATGTACTCCCTATGCCCATCACTTTTTTTTTTTTTTTTTGAGGTACACGGGCCTCTCACTATTGTGGCCTCTCCCGTTGCGGAGCACAGGCTCCAGACGTGCAGGCTTAGCAGCCATGGCTCACGGGCCCAGCTGCTCCCCGGCATGTGGGATCTTCCCAGACCAGGGCATGAACCCTTGTCCCCTGCATCGGCAGGCAGACTCTCAACCACTGCGCCACCAGGGAAGCCCTGCCCATCACTTTTTATAAGAGAAACATAATGTAATTCTCAGCGAACAAACCAACAATAGTTCTGTGATAATCTGTTTCAGTTCTCTACTGCTGTGTGTGGTAGTCAGCCTCTGAGATGACACCACGTGATCCCCACTTTCTGATATTCTTAGATAGTACCTTCCCACATGCTACCAAAGTTAGCCTATGTGACCAATAGCATACAGCAGAACTGATGATATGTCACTTCTGAGATTAGGTTAAAACCACTGTGGCTTCCGTCTTGTGTACTCTCTCCCTCTAGGGTCACTCACTCCAGGAAAAACAAGCTGCCATGCTATGAGCTGGCCTATGGAGAGGCCCACATAATGAGGAACTGAAACCTCTAGCTAACAGCCAGAAGGAGCAGGGGCCTGCCAACAACCATGTGAGTGAGTTTGGAAGCAGATTTTCCAATCCCAGCTCTGGCCAAAACTTGACTCCAACCTCATGAGAGACCTTGAACCAGAAACACTCAGCTAAGCTGCTCCAAGACTCCAGCCTCTCAGAAACTGTGTAATGTAACAAATGTTTGCTGTTTTAAGTTTCTAAATTTTGGAGTAATTTTTAAATAGCAGTAGAAAACTAATACACTATGTAAAAAGTAACCCCCGCCCCCAAATTTAGTGACTTAAAACAGCAAGGTTTTATTTATTATTTTTATGAATGTGAAGTGACTGGGCTATTCTGCTGTTCCTGCCTGGGCTCACTCATGTGGCTGCATTCAGCTGACAAGTTGTCAGGGGGCTTGACTCATTTGGAACAGCTGGGATAGCTGGACCTTTCTCTTCACAGAGACTTTAATCCTGGTCTTTTTCAACAGCATGTCAATTTCAAGACAGCATTTTAAGTGATTGAAGGCAGAATTTTCAAGGCTTTTTCTTTTTAGGCTTAGACTCTGGATTACATACGATGTCCCTTTTATCATATTCTGTTGGGCAAAATAATAGGGAAGATCAAATTCAAGGAGTGGGGAAAAATATGCCAACTCTTGATAGCAGGAGCTGTAATGTGTTGTGGCCATGTTTTCCAATCTACCACAGTTTTCTTCTAGGCACAATTATTTATATCCCTCCCTTGTATAAAATAGTTTATCCTTTCTCCCCAAATTCAAATCCCATTATGACATTTAGCTTAGGCTCAAAGTCCTAATTTCGTTATCTGAATCTGATCTAGACATAGATTAGACTCATTAGATATAGTTCATCTAGTACATCTCTGGAGGTGCAGATCTTCTTGATTCTGAGACCTGTCAAATAAGAGACATGTTATCTACCTTCCTCAGATATACCCAAAGGTAAGACAAAGATAGGGTTACTACAATGAGTACTCCCATTCAAAAAAGGGACGTCCAAAGGTAAACAAAATAGATAAATCTTTAGCTAATCTTACCAAGAAAAAGAGAGGACTCAAATAAAATTATAAATAGAAGAGGAAAGACATTACAACTGGTACCACACAAATACAGAGGATCGTAAGAGAATATTATGAACCATTATATGCCAAAAAATTGAACAACCTAGAAGAAATGGATAAATTCCTAGAAACATATGACCTATATGGAGACTAAATCATGAGGAAATAGAAAATCAGAACAGGCCAATTACTAGTAAAGAGATTGAATCACTAATCAAAAACCTCTCAACAAACAAAAGTACAGGGCCAGATGGCTACACTGGTGAATTCTACCAAACATTTAAAGAATAATTAACACCAATCCTTCTAAATTCACAATATAGAAAAGGAAGGAACACTTCCAAACCCATTTTATAAGGCCAGCATTACTTTTATACCAAAGCCAGATAAAGATACTACAAGAAAAGAAGATTACAGGCCAATATCCCTGATGAACACAAATGCAAAAATATTAGCAAACTGAATTTGATAGTACATTAAAATGATCATATGCCACCATTAAGTAGGATTTATTCCAGGGATGCAAGGATGGCTCAACATCTGCAAATCAATTAATATGATACACCACATTAACAAAATGAAGGATAAAAATCATATGATCATCATGATAGATACAGAAAAAGCATCTGACAAAATTCAACATCCATTCATGATAAAAACTCTCAACAAAGTGGGTATAGAAAGAACATACCTCAACATAAGAAAGGCCATATAGAACAAACCCACAGCTAATATCATACTCAAAGGTGAAAAACTGAAAGCCTTTCCTCTAAAATCAGGAGCAAGACAAGGATGCTCATTCTTGCCACTTTCATTCAACACAGTACGGGAAGTCCTAACCACAGCAATTAGGCAAGAAAAAGAGATAAAACGCATCCAAATCAGAAAGGAAGAAGTGAAATCATCTCTATTTGCAGATGACATGACATTATATGTAGAAAACCCTATAGACTCTACCAAAAAACTGTTGGAGGTAATCAATGAATTCATCTTTCATTTCCTGCACTTTGTCATGCATAGCTAGGAGAAGCCAAGTGCCATATTCAACATTCTACAGAGACTTGTCCTTAGCCAGAGCTATACTTCCTATTTTCCAGGTTTACTCGAGTGCTGTTTTGCTGATTGTTCTGCTACTCCACAACATGAATTCTCTTTTTACCAGATTCAAATGGCAGTTCTTCACTGCCTTTACATTCTTCACTAGCTGTTTAACATTCCTCAAGTCTTTGCCAACAGATTCCTCACTATTTTTCTAGCCTCTGCATGCTTCCTGATCCCATAGACAATGTCATACCTTTTAGTGTTTTATTACAACATCACCATGTTTCTGCATACAAATTGCTGTATATCTATTACTAATAAGCCACTCTAAAACTTAGTGGTTTAAAACAACAATATTTTATGTGACTTCCATCACATTTAAGACAGAGAACATCCCCAAATATACCCCTGTTCCCCTTTCCAGTTCATTCCCATCCTTGACCCCAGATAATCACTGATCTTTAACTATAGAGTGGATATGTATTTTCTCTTTTCATGTAAATAGAATCATGTACTATACACTCTTGTGTCTGTAATCTTTTTCCCAGCATGGTTTTGAGGTTTAGCCCATTTTTTTTTATGTTCAAGAAGCCCTATGAACACAAAGTAAGATAAATACTAATGAAACTACATCTAGGTGCTATAAAACTGATGAAAATGATGGAGACACAGCAAGCCTTAAATGCATCCAGAGGAAAATAAAGATAGATTGCCTCCAGAGGAATAACATTAGATGATGGCTGAATTCTCAGTAGAAACAATGGAATTTGGAAATCATGAAGATCGTATTATCTGATCATAGTGCTATTGGGCTGGATATATTAAAATTCAAATAGATAACTAGGAAATACTCATATATTTAGAATTAAGAAATACAATTATAAATAATCAAAAGGTAAAAAACTGTAAATTAAAAATATTTTGAGCTGAATGAGAAAGAAATTTCAACATGAAAATTTGTAAGATACAGCCACAGCTGTTTTTAAAAGGAAATTGATAGGAGTGACATCAGTGGGAAAGGTGGACAAAAGACTGCTCAGGATGCAAACTAGTATATGTAGAATGGATAAACAGTAAGGTCCTACTGTATAGCACAGGGAATTATATTCGATATCCTGTGATAAACCATAATGGAAAAGAATATGAAAAAGAATGTATATATATATGTATAACTGAGTCACTTTGCTATACAGCAGTAATTAACACAACATTGTAACTCAACTATACTTCAATAAAAAATAAATTTAAAAAGAGACTGCTCCTCCATAAAAAATAACAAGAATCCTGGCAAAATTTTCAAAATAAATTTTTTTGGAACTCTGGAAATTAGCCAAAGGCTTGCAACAATCACAACAGTGCTTAATCAAAGAAAGTGACTGGGTCTTAATAAGAACAGTGAGCTTTGTAGTGTTTTAACGTACATTATTACCATCCTCCTCTCCCTAGCTCCATGATAGTTTTGGAAATAAATGACCCACAATCATGGTAAAAATCAGCAAGCTAGTAGTTGATGGAGTGGTCAAAACGGAGTTTAAGCTTTTTTGTTTAAGCTTTTTCAAGTCTTCATTTTTAGAAAATTGTCATTATTTGACCTGAGAGTTCCCTAGAAAACTCCATATGAAAAGCTTACCTTTATTTGATTGGATACATAGATATCCCAGTGACAATAGCCTTTGTCCTGGGAGTATTTGTCTAAAACAAGAAGTAGCAATGGTTTAAAATCACAGCTGCCTCAGAGTGTGGTAATAGTTGAAGCAAACAACAAGCTGACCAAGAAAAAAATGAACATAGGAGGCTTTAAAAATATTTGACTAATTCCTGGAAATCTAGAAGGCCACACACATGTGTAGGATTGTGTGCATTTTCACAGCAGCACATGCTCAGGAAAGGCCCTAAGTTCTCACGTCTGCTAATCTTGAGGAAGTGAAGGCTAAGGCAGAGTTGTCAACTGCCTGACTGAGTGTTGAAGGTATGCCTCAGTACACACAAAGAGCTCCTAAGCAAGAGCATGGAGACTTACTAGTTCTAGGCATATAAGGAAATCTATCTAATCATTAATTGACCATTAAGATAACAAAGCAGAGACTTCAGAGGTCATACTCAAAAAATAATACATGCTTTATGGAATTAGTTCTGGAAATGCACTAAACAAACAACTAAAACAATAACAATAATAAAGAGGGAGGGAGGAGAATCTGATATCCAGGATTACCACATTGTAATATTCAAAGTGCACAGTTTCCAATAAGAAAATTATGTGACATTCAAAGAAACAAGAAAGTATAGCACATTCACAAGAAAAAAAGAAATTAATCAAAACTTCCCCAAGGAAAGCCAAACATCGGACTTATTAGACAAAGACTAAGCTGTCTTAAGTGTGCTCAAAAATTAAAAGAAACCTTGAACACAGAGCTAAGGGACACCAAGAGAACAATATATGAACAAATAAACAATATCAATAAAGAGAGAAATTATAAATAGGAACCAAAAGGAAATTCTAGAGCTGAAAAATAAAACTAATGAAAAGATCATTTTTGGGGTATCCAATTTGCCAATCTCTGTCTTTAATTGGTGAATTTATTCAATTTGTATTTAAAGTGTTTACTGGTAATAAAGTACCCACTTCTGTCATTTTGCTATTTGTTTTCTATATGTCTTATATAGTTTTTGGTTCTCAATTCCTCCAATAATGCCTTCTTTCATGTTTGATCTTCTCTAGTGTGCCATTTTATTTCCCTCTTCATTTCCTTTTCTGTATATTTAGTTATTTTCTTAGTGGTTCCAAGTGGATTACAGTTAACATCCTAAATTTACAACAATCTCTTTTGAATTGATATGAATTTAGCTTCAATATCACTTTATTTAGCAAGTACTTATTAATCTCTTCATGTTCACCCATCACTCTTTAGGTACTGGGGATATAGAGGTTGAATAAGGAGACAAAATCTCTGCTCACATGAAACATATGATGATAAGCAAGACAATAAACAAGTATATAAATACATATAAATTGCAGGCAGAATTAAGTGCTTTGAAGAAAAATAAAGCAGACTAAGGAGAGTATGGTATTTTATTTTAGATGGAGTGTTCAGGGAAAGGTGTTATAAGTGGGTAACGTTTAAATGGCGATCTGACCTAAGTAAAGGAGTGAGCCATGCTCACTGTCCAGATAATAGTAAGGTCTTTACGTGGGAATGAGTTTGGCATGTTCAAAGATTAGAGAAAATGCTAGTGTGGCCAGAGATAAATCTGAGACATACGGTGGCATTTTAAGCTAGTGAGACAGTTTGTATGTTTCAATAAACTCAGTGGAGACATCTGGAAAATCATGCCACATGAATTCCACAGGAATTAAATGTTTCTTTTAAATTCTAGAAGAGAATACTGGTAGACATTGAAATTATAATGGGATGGGCTTTCTAAGCATTACATTACAGCTTCAGTTCATAAGGGGTAAGACTGATAGATCTGTTTAAATAAAATCTCACAACTTCTGTAAGTCAAACACTGCATAAACAAATTGAAAAGCAAATAAACAAGAGAAAATATTCCCAAACATGAATGACACAAAAATCACATCATGAGTACAGAGTAAGTAAGCTCCTACAATTCCATAAGTAATAGACAAGTACACCAATCCAAAACAAAAGGGCAAAGGACACAATTGATGACAATACAAGTGGACATCAAAATGTGAAAAAAAGCGTAATTTTCTTTTTTGACCAGGGACCACTGTACAGAGACACCATACATATCGCTAAGCAATGGTTCAAATCAGCACAATCTTTTTGGAGAAATGGTTGGTAGTAGTGTTTACCAAAGGCCTTGAGACTAAGAGGCATATTCCTCTTTTTAATAGGTGGTGGGAAAGAAAAAGCTGTGAATAATCAAGCAGAATTTATAACTTACTGTATTATGAATTTGCTGTGTGATTTTAAGAAAAGTCACATAACCTTTGTGCTTTCATTTTCTCCTCTGTACCTATTCACAAGTATATATGTAAATGTAAAATGAAAAAAAAAGGCCTTTTAAAAATGCTATACAAATGCAATTCAGTTTTATTATACAGAATGATCCAGGGTCAAAACCGGAAATGCTTTAAAAACATTTTTATATAAAATAGTTTCAATCTTTAATGACCAAAAATATTAGTCATGGTGAATGTTCTTATATAATGGTTGGTCTGGGACCTTCTTTCTTGAAAATATTAAAAGTTAGAATTAAAATCATGAATCCTTTATTACTTATGCAACGTCTAGTTCTTATTTGACCTTTAAAAGTCTGAAGGCTTTAAACAATCTTCTGTGATTAATTTTAAAACATTATTTACATTCCCTACTAAGCATAACTTAAAACCGTGTTTTCTTTGTCTTTCATAGAATCTGTAATAATGTATAACTTTTTTTCAACTCGTTTAGATTTTTTCTGGGATTTGGTGCCATCATGAGAGTTAGGCATTTTATCATTCAAGATCCTGAGAATGACTTTCAAAGAATTAGTCATCTGAATTGATACATTAAACTTCAGAGAAGATCAATTTGATTACATTTGGGACTAACTAAATAAAACTAAAAATATGAGCCCCTAAAAGACCCAGAGCAGCAGAAATACCAGAAAGCTGTGAATCAGCAAAATCCTTACCTTTCTCCTTTTTACTCTCCAAGAGTCAGCAGCACCAACCTCATTAAAAGAGCCAACAGACAAAACCTTTGATAGAGTGGGATCTCCATCTGCTTGGAAAGCAGAGGGATCTCTGGAGTTTTCTATAAAGTGATATATAGATACTATGTTCTACATTTTCCCTACATTTTTTTAAACTGTACTTCTGAGTTATTTAACAGGGTTGTGTGGTTGAGGATTAACTCTTGAATTGCTGTTGAGAAGGATGCTCCCATCAGCTTTCCAAAGATCTACGCCTCTGAAAAGAGTTGTGTGGCTGAAGGATGAATCATCCAGCTGGAGCTCTTTGTGCTGATTTTCCCAGACAACCGTATGTAAGGGAGGAGGAAAGGGGAGGGAGGAAGTGATGAGTAGATATTGGTTAAGCAAGGGGAAGGATCTTGAGGGTTTTATCAAACCAAAATTAAAAATAGGAGAAGCCAGAAATGTGCCTTTAACCCCTGAAATGGAAGAAAATTTTGGCATGAGAAGAGACAGTTTTTCTGGTACGTGCAGAGGGGTATGAAGTAGGGAGTGAGTGCTCAGAAGTGGCAACTAGAATCTCCTGCTAAAAGCCAGAAGGAACTGGCAAGAAAGCTACTGGCTTCTTTTCTTACTCGCGTCCATGAGTTCTGTATTAATCCGCAAATTAGCCTTAAAATAAAATTGTTGTTTCTTTAGGCTTATAGGTAAAGGTGCAATCTGCTCTTGTATTTCCTATTCTAAGATTAAGGCATTTCTAACTTAGGTACTATTCATATCTATAGTTAAAATTCTTCATAGTTCTAGTTCTGGCTAAACCACAGAAGCAATGTCACCCATTTTATAATTTATGAGAATGCTGAAAGATTTAATTTCATTAAGCAGATCATAAAAATCTGCTGTCTGCCTCCTAGAGAAATGGAAATAAAAACAAAAACAGACAAATGGGACCTAATGAAACTTAAAAGCTTTTGCATAGCAAAGGAAACCATAAAACAAGATGAAAAGACAACCCTCAGAATGTGAGAAAATATCTGCAAATGAAGCAACTGACAAAAGATTAATCTCCAAAATTTACAAGCAGCTCATGCAACTCAGTATCAAAAAAAAAAAAAAACCCAATCCAAAAATGGGCAGAAGACCAAAACAGACATTTCTCCAAAGAAGATAGACAGATTACCAACAAACACATGAAAGAATGCTCAACATCACTAATCATTAGAGAAATGCAATTCCAAACTACAGTGAGGTATCACCTCACACCAGTCAGAATGGCCATCATCAAAAAATCTACAAACAATAAATGCTGGAGAGGGTGTGGAGAAAGGGAACCCTCTTGCACTGTTGGTGGGAATGTAAATTGATACAGCCACTATGGAGAACAGTATGGAGGTTCCTTAAAAAGCTAAAAAGAGAACTACCATATGACCCAGCAATCCCACTACTGGGCATACACCCTGAGAAAACCATAATTCAAAAAGAGTCATGTACCACAATGTTCATTGCAGCTCTATTTCAATAGCCAGGACATGGAAGCAACCTAAGTGTCCATCGACAGACGAATGGATAATGAAGATGTGGCACATATATACAATGGAATATTACTCAGCCATAAAGAGAAACGAAATTGAGTTATTTGTAGTGAGGTGGATGGACCTAGAGTCTGTCATACAGAGTGAAGTAAGTCAGAAAGAGAAAAACAAATACCGTATGCTAACACATATATTTGGAATCTGAAAAAAAAAAGGTTCTGAAGAACCTAGGGGCAAGACAGGAATAAAGACGCAGACGTAGAGAATGGACTTGAGGACATGGGGTTGGGTAAGGGTAAGCTGGGACGAAGTGAGAGAGTGGCATGGACTTATATATACTACCAAATGTAAAATAGATAGCTTGTGGGAAGCAGCCGCATAGCACAGGGAGATAAGCTCGGTGCTTTGTGACCACCTAGAGAGGTGGGATAGGGAGGGTGGGAGGGAGATGCAAGAGGGAGCAGATATAGGGATATATGTATATGTATAGCTGATTCACTTTGTTATAAAGCAGAAACTAACACACCATTGTAAAGCAATTATACTCCAACAAAGATGTTAAAAAAAAAATCTACTGTCTGAAGATACAATGCAGTAAAGTTTCAATGTAATTTGAAGGGAATTAAATATGCATCCCTGTTATAGCTAATAGATCAGGGATAGCAACAGTTCTTTGCAGGCTATTAGGAATGAACTTGAATACATCTTACCTTTAGAATTCTGAAACACAATGGCATTATTCTACTGACAAATTGCCTAAATTACTATGATGACATTTGTGTTTTTTAAAGTCAAACTATTTTGCTTATGTCCTTTAGTGGAAGGGAATAATATTTTTATAAAAATGGCAGAATGAATATTGGGAAGGGGGGACATTAGCCCAAGATATGTGGGGAAAAAAATTTAAAGACCACTTCTTTCTTCTAAATAAATATACAACTCTTGATCAAGGGGCATCACACACCAGGGCTCTAAGAGATTTTATAGATGAGATTGCTCAACATGTCTGTTGCTTATTGAGAATGGGGAAATATACCAAAAGATCAGAACAGAGAAATGTCAGTCCAGTAGTCAATAAGGAAAAGAAAATGGGTCCTTTACAGACTGATGGATATGTGTTCAAATTTGTGCATGAATTGAGGAGTTATGAAAGTCTGCAAGCTCTTATTAGAGAAAGCAGTGATCCACCAAATCCACTAGGAGGTCACCAAGAAAAATCATAACAGACCATTCCTTTCCTTGATAAAAGAGATCAGGGAAATTGTATACACATAGACTACCCAGACCACAGAATTTCACTTCTCCTCCCAACTATCCTTTAGTTGTATTTAACACAATTATTCTTTCATTACTTCTTTTTTTAATTGATATTCTTTATTTGATTAATTAAACCTTTTTGTTTGATGATTATATGACTTTTCTCTTAGGTGAATTGGCTTATTAACTTTGTACTTTTTATTTAAAATTTTTTAAAAATTGAAATATCAATTGAAATATTGATATATTATATTAGTTTTGGGTATACTACATAATGTGATATTTGCACACATTATGAAGTGATCACCACAATGAGTCTACTGTCTCTCCTGATACAAAATCATTACAATATTATTGACCCTATTCCTTACGCTGTATATTACATCCCTGTGACTTATTTATTATATAACTGGAGGTTTGTACCTTTTAATCCCATTACCCTATTTCACCCACCCACCTGCTCCCTCCCTTCTGTCAATCACCTGTTTGTTTTCTGTATTTGAGTCTGTTTTCATTTTGTTTTGTTTGTTTTGTTTTTTATATTCCACATATAAGTGAGATCATGTGGTATTTGTCTTTCTCTGTCCGACTTATTTCATTTAGCGTAATACTCTCTAGATCCATCCATGTTGTCACAGATGACAAGATTTCATTTTTTATGGATGAGTAATATTCCATTGTATATATATACCACATCTTCTTTATCCATTCATCAATTAATGGACACTTAGGTTGTGTCCACATCTTGGCTATTGTAAATAATGCTGCAATGAATATCGGAGTGCATATATCTTTTTGAATTAGTGTCTTTGTTTTCTTCAGGTAAATACCCAGAAGTGAAATTGTTGGATCATCATATGGCAGTTCTATTTTTAAATTTTTGAGAAACCTCCATACTGTTTTTCATAGTGGCTGCACCAATTTACATTCCCACCCTTTTCTCCACACCCTCACCAACACTATTTTGTTGTCCTTTTGATGATAGCCATTCTGACAGGTGTAAGGTGATATCTCATTGTGGTTTTTGACTTGCATTTCCCTGGTGATTGGTGATGTTGAGCATCTTTTTGTGTGTCTGTTGGCCATGTGTATGTCATCTTTGGAAAAATGCCTATTCAGGTCTTCTGCCCATTTAAAAATCAGGCTGTTTTTTTGATGTCGAGTTGTGTGAGTTTTTGTGTATTTTGGATATCAACTCCTTATCAGATATATCGTTTGTAAATATCTTCAGTAGTATCATATTTTTGATAGCATCCTTTGCTGTACAAAAGCTTTTTAGTTTAAGGTAGTCCTACTTTTTAATTTTTGCTTTTGTTTCCCTTGCCTGAGGAGATATCCAAAAAATACTGCTAAGACCAGTGTGGAAGAGTACAATGTCTATGTTTCCTTCTAGGAGTTCTATGGTTTCAGGCCTTACATTTAACTCCTTAATCCATTTTGAGTTTATTTTTGTATATGGTGATAGTAGTCCAGTTTGATTGTTTTGCATGTAGCTGTCCAGTTTTCCCAACACCATTTATTGAAGAGGTTGTCTTTTCCCCATTGTATATTCTTGCCTCCTTTGTTGTAGATTAATTGACCATATAAGTGTGATTTCTTCTTGAAAAACTGTTGCTCCATAATTCTACAAACTTTTTTCCATCTCTGACTGCTCCTTACAACAATTACAATCTCCTTTCCCTAAACCTATATAAACTATACCCTAAATACTAGTATTCCTAAGCATTTGATCCTCTGGACGATTTCACTATTTAAATTCTTACCAATTAGCTAATGATTCCCAGAGCTATATCTGAGTCCCAGACCTCTTCTCTTGCATTTGCACAGGGAGCTCAAGCTCAACACCTCCAAAATAAACTCTATTCTTTCCCCTACATCGGGTCTCCTTCCTGAGTTTCCTATCTCTAGGAACTGCATTGCTCAGTAACCAAAATCAGAAAACTGGGCATCATCCTTGAATAGTCTCTTGACAGTCTGAATCCAATAAGATACATTTTTAGCAGAGATAACCATAAGATACTGCACTAGGATTCCCAAACCTCACCTAAATGTGTGAGGACACATTCCTCACACATTACAAGAAGTAATGTGTGAGGAATGTCAGTTCCTGACATTACAGGAAGTGTGACTTTACAGCTATACACAAAAATCACTTTAAGTGCTTTTAGCTAATTTTTAAATCCAATATGCATCAATAGTTTGATGTGGCTGCTGGAAGAGGTAATACTTTCTTAAGCTGCATCAACAGAAGAAAATCTAGAGTGAGGAACCAGTAAGTTCTATCTACTCTTGATGCCACACGAGTAATATTGCAGGGAAGTAGGAATTGCTGTGGAAGAGAGCAGCCATGCTCACTCACCATGTAAGAAATGTCAGGAATATTTTAAAGACCATTAAAGATCAAATAACCTTCAGTAGCCCTTTTAAATTTTATTTTCTATTGATGCATTTTAGATTTAAAATAGTGATATTTAATGGAAATTCATTCATTTTAGATGTTAAAAATAATCATTGTATTTTGATTTTACTCAGAGGTATATATGTGTGGTCCAAGTTGCTACTAATAAGAATTTGTTAGTTCATTTATTTCTTGATTTGGGATCCATGCAAGGACCCCTAAATGCGCTACTGAAAGGAAGACAGCTACATTCATGACCTTCCTTTCTTAACCCAGTTTGCCTGAAGGCTGGATTGAGGAGGGGATCTAATCAATATAGACCACTTCCACGTTACCTCATTTAACGAAAGACAGCACAATAAATGGAAGGGGACTGGGTTTGGAGTTAGTCCTGACTCACTTGCTCTTTATTCCGTTTCTGAGTCTTAGTTTCCTCATCTGTAGGATAAGGGCTCCAGTACCTGCCTCGAAGGCTCTTAGTCTTCAACAAAATGACACAGCTGAAAGGGCCTAGCATATAGCTGGCATTTAACAAACGCTGTCTTCTTTGCTTAATGGCCACAACAGCACTGTGAGGGGTGGGAGACAATCTCCTGGTAGCAGCAGGAAGCTTGGAACCTGGATTAAGATGGGTCAGGTGCTTTGTCTTTGGTCCTTTGCCTCCTTCTATGTTCCTTCTCCTTACACTTTCCCTTCACTCCACCTCTATTTTAAAGACAGCAATTTAAAAAATAATGGAAATGCCTCTTCTATGGGCTTATTGTACACACCTGTGCTATTTCCACTACAAGCAGGGCAACTGACTGTAAAGACTAATCGTGAAATTATAAAATATGAGATAAGTTGGTGGGGTTGGGACAGGGGCATTAAAAAAAAGAAAACAAAGGGAAGAACTTCAGTTTGAGTCAACAGATGAGAAGAAACTGTTGAAGGTTATTTAAGATGAGAAGAAACTGTCGTAGGTCTCAAATTCTGTGATGGATTTTTGGTCTTTTCCATTAAAAAGTACTGATTTTAAAAGCTAATAACTTAAAATTGCCACACACAAAACAAATGGTCCACAAAACATTCTCCTTTCCTTCTGAAGGTTTTACGATGCATTGTTATCATTAACCAGTCTTTTACTATTCAACTTAAAAGGCCAATTGAGACACACAGCTCTGAGACTGTTCTTCCACCACTGGTTAAGACTGGGGTGGCAGGTATTGGGGATAATATTCATTTAGCCTTCTGAGCTTTCTGGGATAAATCAAAAGAAAATGACATTTGGTAAGGTTAAATATGGGAATAGCAAACAAGATTGGCTGGGGCAGAAGGTGAGATGCTAGACAGGGAGACCCAACAGAAGGCTGCTAGAATCATATAGGCAGGGGTTGACGCCAGCCTGACTGAGGACATGGCTGTAGAAATGAAGGTTGAGGACAAGGTAAATAGGATACTCTCCCACTGAGGGGGAGATTGAAAGATGAAGTGAAGTATTATTTCGGACACTTGCTTCTAACACCTGAGAGACTGACATGAATGAGGCAACCTCCTGCAGACATGGTCTGGTCTCTTCTGTTTTCTTTTGCTACCCTGAATTCTTTCAGTTTTATCCTTTGTGCTCACTTGAAGGCTTCTGGGGAAGAAGAAAGTGACTCCTTTTGCCCCTTTTGCCAGTTTCAATGGGTCACCCCCTGTGTCACCAGTCAGGCTGACCCCGTTATTTCCAGCACATGGAGTGGCAAATAGACCAATCAGCCAATATAGGTCACGTTGTATTGTGTCTGGCTTGGGGGCAAAATTGCATTGTCCCTGGTACCCAGGAGCTGAGGTCTGATTAATGGCTTCTATATTCAGTGCAAGCCCATGGGGATGAAAAGGATTTGAAGGGCAGGAAGTCCAAAGCGAATTTTGGCTTTGGGATATAGTAAACTTCACTACTCTGTCACTCAATTTTTTATTTTGGGAATTAAAAAAAATTCTTTCTTTAATTTTGTTGTTTTACATAGAAGGGTGATAACATATACAGACAGAAAATCAGCATCATGACACACTATATAAATAGCCTCATTGAAAGCCGAGTTATCACAAAGCAGCATCTAAAATGAATGAAAAAAGTTGGAGGAAATACTTCCACTAGTATTTATACTTGAGAAAATCATTTTTCTGTTTCCAAAGGGATAAACAGGTTATGTTTCACACATAGGCAGACACCTCATTTGGGGCAGTACTTATTACATAGCCAACATAGCCACTGGGTCAGAACTCATTTTAAACAATGAGGTCGATAAATAAAGTTAAACACGGATGTAGGCAATAGGTATGAGTGAAGCGCTTTCTTCTTTTTCTTCTTCTCTTCCCCCTCCTCCCCCTCCCCCTCCCTCTCCTCCTTCATCTTCTTTTGCCTTTGTGATTTTATGGGTCCTCTTGGCCAAGAAGGGAGGAGTTTCTGCTCCCTGTCTTCTCTAGGATGTCTGATATGGCCATAAAATAGAATTTCCAGCTTTGTGGGAACAAAAATACTAAACAAGCATGTTTAGGCTTTCACTGAACACCTCATCATAGGATAAGGATTTATATGTAGAAAATAGTCCACAAACTTAATTGTTCCCCTCAACAAGCCAAAAAGGGAAACGGTCGAAAACCACTGTTAAACCTAAGACCATATAAACAGATATATTGTGAAAGGAATTGCTGAGGTGAAAAGTCTGACACCAACTCCTTTGGTTCTACCTTTGAGATAACTTTGTATGTATGTTATCCCTCATTTTAATTCATATTGTTGCTGTTCCATTGTAGGCCAGGCAGAAAAGTTTTAATTCTTTAATTTAGGCAAGGAGCTTCAGATTAAAAGTGGCAGAAGCCAACTCAAACTAGTGCAAGCAAAAATAAGGAACATTATTACACAGAACCAAGGTCAAGGATGCATCCCAGTCTACTTATCTTGCCAGATTTTTATTCCCTTCCCCACCCCAGTCAATGCATTCTATGCTTTACTCAAACTCTATTACTTTTTATTTCCCTAATACAAGATGCAGTGTCTGGCACATATTAGGTGTTCAATAAATATTTCTTGACTAAATTAAGGAAGCAAGTATAATGTATAGGTATCCTGATACTTAGTTCAAAGCTGTTTTTGGCTATTATCCTGCTAGTTATACAGGGCAGATGACTTAAGATTTTATATATTTTTCCTGCCCTGCGTCCATTTTGCTGCTCCTTAATGAGCATACTTCAAAACCAATACAGTCCTCTACCTTTGGGTCTTCGGTTCAAGGCTCATTTGTCTGCATTTATCACCTCCATTCAAACAATACTGAATGATTAGCCTGGAAACAAGTTATGAAACAAGCACATCTCTTTGATCAAATTGTATTATCATATATAATTTTCTATGTCTTCTGAGTTAGCATCACTTGAAAGCTGTGCTTTTGCAGCATAAATAAGATCATTCTGATTTGAACAAGTTCATGACTCAAATTACCCCAGCCTGTTTGTTAGCCTGGGAGAACATTGGTGAGAGCTGTCTTCTGAACTTGAGTTCAGAGATTTCTCCACCTCGTCACCAACTTCTGCTACATTTTCTTTTGAGACTTGCCACTAAGAAGGTCTGTGAGAATGACTTCTTTTCTTCTAGTGAAGGAGTTTAATGGTCTTGCACATTATTGACTGATTGCACATTATTAAACTTTTTCTACATATTGAAAATGTAAAATGGAAATGACTTTTAAAAGGCATTTCTTTTTCCTTGTCTTCACAGCCCGTGACCATTGACTAGCAATCGTGAATGTGCATGGCAATGCAGGTTGCCCACTGTGCTGTACTTGGCTTTGCCTCCCTTGCCTTCCCTCCCAAACATCTTCTCATCCCTCCTTCCATTTTATACAGCATCTTCACCACCCCAATATCACTTCCTGCGGCCTTGCCTTTTCTCCTTGCTGCTGCTTCTCAATATGATGAATGGTGGGTGTGTGTGTTCGGACATGTTGGGGGAAAAGGGAAAGCAGTGAGAAAAACAGTCTTCAACCTATAGGAATTTTATTTTTATTTTTTATTAAAGTATAGTTGATTTACAACATTGTGTTAATTTCTGCTGTGTAGCAAAATGATTCAGTTATACATATATATATATACATTCTTTTTTAATATTCTTTTCCATTACGGTCTATCATAGGATATTGAATATAGTTCTCTGTGCTATGCAGTAGGACCTTGTTGTTGATCCATTCCATATATAATAACTTACATCTGATCGCCCCAACCTCCCACTCCATCCCTCCCCCAAACCCCTCCCCCTTGGCAATGACCAATCTGTTCTCTACGTCCATGAGTCTATTTCTGTTTCATAGATAGGTTCATTTGTGTCATTTTTTAGATTCCACATATAAGTGATATCATATGGTATTTGTCTTTCTCTTTCTGACTTCACTAGTTGCATCCATATTGCTGCAAATGGCATTATTTCATTCTTTTTATGGCTGAGTAATATTCCATCGTGTATATATACCATATCTTCTTTATCCATTCATCTGTCAATGGACATTTAAGTTGTTTCCATGTCTTGGCTACTGTGAATAGTGCTGCTATGAACATTGGGGTGCATGCATCTTTTTGAACTACAGTTTTGTCTGGATATATGCCCAGGAGTGGGATTGCTGGATCACATCAACCTATAGGAATTTGCAAGCTAAGACAGAATATACCTTTTCCTCATTCTTACACACAAAGAATACATAAAATCCAGCATTATCAGAGCCATAAGAAGCTTAGAGAACAGCTGAATTCTCATATGGGGTAACTGAGGCTCAGAGATGTGAAAGAATAAGCCAGAGCTCAAACAGGCCACATTTTTACATACAGAGGGCACAGCAAATACCTTATGCTAATGTGGTGAATGCATCTTTAGGTCAAAGGACGTTTCTGAGAATGAAGGTGAGACAAATACATGATTAGAGACTGTAGAAATAGTTAGGAGAGCTCCATTTTAAAGTTTGGGTTGACGGTGTAGAGTGCAGTAAAATTCCTCCACTCTTTGTGCCCTGGTTAAAATGCCCATAGTTGTCTTACACTTGCTTTGATACTGTCAGGAGCCTTGCACAAATGGCAACCATCACACTTGGAATTTCCCAGAGAAGACCTTGAGCTTTGTAGAAGATGCTATATATATCCAAAAAATGAAGGAATAAATGTGTATATAAGCAGGGTGACTCTACATCCTGATTTGCCTAGGACTGTCCTTATTTATGCCTGTTGTCCGAGCATCCCATCTGGTTAGTGTGCCCTTTCACAATCAACAATGTCCTGATTTGGGCCTCCCAAAACTATATGATCACTCCATAAGCCACAACTGAATGAGAAACAGAACCCTCAACTTAGTTTCAACTCCTCTAATGCTCCAGAACAGGTTGTACTTCTAATTACTGTGCAAAGTGCCAAGAAACAATTTATTATTAGTTCTCATAATCATAATGCACTCTATGCATATATAATCCCTTCATTGGAGTCTCTCAGAGTACATTATTTAGCCTAACATTTTTGTAACATTTGTGATGTTACTCCCAAATTACTGATGACATCTGTAGCAGAGAGGTTAAATGATCTGTGCAAGGTCACACATCAGTTTAGATGGTAGCAAAAACTTGGAAACATTATAGGCATTATAATTATGTAACATTGTAATAGGCCTTTTCTTTGCAGCATTATTTCCTACAACTCTAAGAGCTAGGTCAGCTTTATTTTAAATGGGTTATATTTTAAAGACACAACCAGATAACAGAAGTCTTGGCAAAGTATTGGCAAATATACTGTGTAAAAATAATAGTGGTCTTCATCTAGAGATTATCATACTAAGTGAACTAAGCCGTCTAGACAGAGAAAGACAAATATCATAATGATATCACGTATATGTGGAATCTAAAAAAAATGATACAAATGAATTTATTTAAAAAACAGAAGTAGGGCTTCCCTGGTGGCGCAGTGGTTGAGAGTCCGCCTGCCAATGCAGGGGACATGGGTTCGTGCCCCGGTCCGGGAAGATCCCACATGCCGCAGAGCGGCTGGGCCCGTGAGCCATGGCTGCTGAGCCTGCGCGTCCGGAGCCTGTGCTCCACAACGGGAGAGGCCACAACAGTGAGAGACCCACGTACTGCAAAAAAAAAAAAAAAAAAACAGAAGTAGACACACAGACATAGAAAACAAACTTATGGTTACCAAAGGGGAAAGGGGGGATAAATTAGGAGTTTGGGATTAACATATACACACTACTGTATATAAGATAGGTCACCAACAAGGACTTACTGTATAGCACAGGGAACTCTACTCAATATTTAATAATAATCTATAAGGGAAAATAATATGAAAAAGAATATGCATATGTATATATATGTATGTATAACTGAATAACTTTGCCGTACACCTGAAACTAACACAGCATTGTAAACCAACTATACTTCAATGAAATAAATATAAATAAATAAAATAAAAAGGCAAATAGTGCTAAAAGGGTTATAACAAAAAGAAAATATTTTAAAAAATTGTGGTATTCAGGGCTTCCCTGGTGACGCAGTGGTTGAGAGTCCGCCTGCCGATGCAGGGGACGCAGGTTCGTGCCCCGGTCCGGGAAGATCCCACATGCCGCGGAGTGGCTGGGCCCGTGAGCCATGGCTGCTGAGCCTGCACGTCCGGAGCCTGTGCCCCGCAACGGGAGAGGCCACAACAGTGAGAGGCCCGCATACCGCAAAAAAAAAAAAATAAATAAAAAATTGTGGTCTTCAGACTGAGATACTATTTCACTTGGTGAGGATTAATAGCTCCTTGGTGTCCCCAGTTAACACCATTCTTCTGAGGACCCCACCAGACAACACGCCGCCTCCTACTCCACACATAAGCTCACCCCTGCTCTACCTAGGTCAGCTAGACCATCAAGTGGAAATAGGTTCAACTTCTTTCTTGCACAGATACACTTTTATGCATCCTAGTAGATTTTGGACAACTACAACTCATCCTTAAAGATTCAGCTATGGAAACCATTCATTTGATTACCCCAGGCTGAGTTGGGTGCCCCTGCTCCACGCTTTCATACTCTATCATTGTCTTCATCTCTACAAGCTCCTTGAGGACAGGAGGGTATCTTACTCATCTCTGTATCTCCAGTGCATTGTATAGTTTCTAGCACACAGCAGGCGCCCAAAAAGTATTGTTGAATGAATTTAAAATACATTTTATATTGCAAATAAAATGTATTACTTCATGAACTTCAGCCACTTGGATTTTTAAAAATTTTTAATTCATACTATTGTAATATACTTATTTGTAAAAGCTTATTTGTCTCAAAGTTGTATATTTTGTATGCTATGTGAACACTGGATCATTTGCTTAGAAAAGAAATCTGATGAGTTTACCTGACTACAAAGTTTGTCACACCCTTGGACCAATTTTAAATTCAAGCTACTTGTCTCAAAAAACTTAGTAATTATTTTCCAAAGAATCCCACAATGTTGTTGTTGTTTTTTTTAATCAAGGTGGTGAGATGAGAAATTTTACCTCAACTCAAAATACCATGATTGTGTTCTCAATTGAAAAGTTATTTAAAAACTATTTCAGCTTTAGTCTATATAGATTTTTTCAAGGTAACTAATTAAAACAAAGCCATTTGCTATATGAAAAAAGAAGGTAGGCATATTTAGTGAGCAAAATATTGGAAGTTGAACATTTCTGGTATTGTCATAAAGTGATTGGATTGAAGTTCTTCACATCAGTACCTTTTTAGATATGAAATAATGAACACCTCATTGGCTTTAGGTATTTTTAATATTTATGTGTGCTTAGTCCACTTTGAGTCATTTTCAAAATTAGATTTAAGCTCTAATCTTTGAAAGAAGGTCAGAATCAAAGTTATGGGGGTACTTATTATCTTCAGGGCCAGCTGGCTTAAAAGACATATATTTTGCACCCTGTGTTACGACTTTATTTTACCATAGGATATGGGCTGCTCATCTGTAGCTGGTCATCAGTCTTGATATAATGATGCTTATAGTGCAGCAGTTTAAGTGTGCAGCCATTCTGTGGCATAAACTAGAGTCTGATACCATTGCTGGCACTCACTCTAGAATGCATATATGCTGCAGAATGCAACAGAATACTTCATAGACTTAAGGTATTAAAGTCAATTTTGAAAATAAGTTGACAGACTCTAGTGACTGGAAACTTGGAATCAAATTGCAAAGAGCCTGGGATAATTTGTTTTTTTGCAGAAGCCCATCAGCTGTCACAGGAAAAAAAATTCCCGTAAGATTTCAGAAGTTAATTACAGTCTTGGTATCACCTCATTTAAGAGTAGAAATTAAGTTTCAAGAAGTATTTTATGGGGCTTCCCTGGTGGTGCAGTGGTTGGGAGTCCGCCTGCCGATGCAGGGGTCGTGGGTTCGTGCCCCGGTCTGGGAGGATCCCGCGTGCCGCCGAGCAGCTGGGCCCGTGGGCCAGGGCCGCTGGGCCTGCGCCTCCGGAGCCTGTGCTCCGCGGCGGGAGGGGCCACGGCGGTGAGAGGCCCGCGTACCGCAAAAAAATAATAATAAATAAATTAATTAAAAAAAGAAGTATTTTATGTATCATTCTGATATCTGACCATAAGAATCCTTCTAGGGCAGGAGAAAGCAAGAATCTTTTCCCATATTACAATTTCCCATATTACAATTTGGTAAACCACTAATTCACAATATTTCTATTAATTATGAATTATCTCTAGGAAAGAATAAATTTGTCTCATAATAATGAATATCTAATCTTATAGATAAGGATCATTTGCAAATTGTGATGTCATAAAACTCAGCTCAGGCAAAGATTTAACTTATTTAAACTGAGCAAAATGTTTAAATAAATCAGTATGTTTATAAATCTTATGATATGGATTTGTTATCAAACACGTGGAAGATGAAAAGGTTATTTTTAAGAATGGTGATGAGTCTGAGATTTTACCCTACTTGCAAGCTAACAAGTTAGCCTGCTATAATCCAGTAATGCTGACAGAAACATGAGACTCCTGGATCAGAGACAAAGGACTTTATTTCTCATGGCACAGCAAGCAGCATAAGCATCATGTTCATCTCAGTTCCCCTTGACCTCCCCCCAATAACCAACCACAGGAATAACAGGGTGGCCCACACCGTGGATTTACATCACACCTGAGGAAACCCATGCTTAAGAAGCCCTAATCATCTATAATTGTCTGCAAGGAAACCTGTCTCAACTTGCTCTAGAGGAAGACATTATCTCTTGTGATACTGGACAGTAAACAAACCTGCCCTTGGCTCTGGAGGGAGCCACTATCTCTATCTTCCAAAGATATTTGGTACACAAACATCTCTGAAAGGATAGTTCAGAACAAAGGCAATCAGTTCCTCTGTTTGTAAAACATACAGAAATGCAATAGATCCATGGAGAATTGTCTCCCAGCAGTCTTTTATTAATCGTATTTTTTTCAAATTGCTATTTTAAAATCTGAAGCTATAGTGCAGATAACTTGGTTCTTATAGATCTCGCCACCTAAATATATTTTTTTAAAGTTTGTGGGACCCAGTTGTCTTAGACAAGCTGTTTGTCAGTTACACTTTACATGATGGGTCCCTAGAACATTTAAATACTTGGATTGCCTTTGGAAGGTCATATAATTCTCCTGAAGGCACAATATGGCTAATGGCTTATATTAGTGGCTCTGCATGGGCCATTCACTTTCTTTCTGATGATGCAGCTGTATCACGGTTTCACTGAATGATTTGAAATCGTTAGTCAAATTGCTTCTTTCAAAGGTCATGTTTACACAACAGCTGACATTTTGAGAAGGCATAAATTTGGAGATATGGGTGAAGATGTTAGTTTCTTGATATAGAAATCGGTTTGTCTAATGCAGATTTTGACAACTTTTAACAGGCTTTGTTCTGCTGGATCAGAAGCAATTTTTGATGCAAAAGTCTTTTGATGGGTTCTCAGAGATTTCTGTCTGCTTTTGGCCACATGGTCAGCTCTCCTTGTACTTATTTAGAGGACATAGAAGCACACCTTATTCATTTATTTTTTTCCCATGTGCCCTTTTTTCTTACCTTGTGAGTGGCACATGCTCTTTGTCTTTCTTCCTGGAACTTTCGAGTCCCTTTCCACCCCCTTTCCTTGACTACCTTCAATTTATCCTGCTGGTTTTGATTTTAGAAGCGTCTTCCTCCATGGTGCCTATTCTATTCCTCCAAATCTGAAAGAAGTTTCCTTCCTAGATAATGTTACAGACCAACCATGCATATTTATATAGTAGCACTTATCACATTCTCATATATATTTTTACTTACTTGTCTGAATTTCCTCTTGGCCTTTGAGCTCCTTGAGAGCAGGGTACATAACCATCTTATTTCTGTACCCAGAGTAACTAGCACAATGCCAGACACAGTGTAGATAATGAATAAATTACTGTTGAATAGAAAAGAAATTACGAAGATCAATTTAGATAATGCATACACTTTGAGAGCTTGTTCAGCAATCCTAGTAGGTGTTCAAAAGTTTCCTTGAATTGAATTAAACTGGTTATGATCGATTTAGATAATCTATGTAAGGCATAGAACGGCAGCTTGCACATGTATGTGTAATCATTTTAATACCTTTGTGGGGCCCAAACACCCTACATTTTAAAAGAATTTTTAAGTAATTTTGCTTTGAAATTATAAGTCTGCAAATAATTCATTTATTTGTGATTGACAGTGATTTCTGTGCAATCATATGCATACTTGGAAATTCTTCCATTTTAAATGAGAGGATCTAACCCATAAAGTTTTTTCAAATGCAATTACAATTTTATGAATACTAAATCTAACAATTAATGAAGTTGACTTAACGCTACTTTTTGTGCACATTTAATTAAGCATTTAATGATCCTGTTTTACGGGTTTTTCTTCTTAATTGGGTGCCAAGAGTTTTTATTTTTAATGTCGCAAACAGATTTTTGGGTTCCTTGAAAATCTGATAGGGCCTGGGCACCTTGCCTATAGTGACTAGTAAATAAAATTATCCTTCATACAAAGCACTCAGTAAATGTTTACAAATCAGAAGAAAGGAAGGTGACAGAGAAACAGATTTATGATTTTGACTCTAGGCATTTATGGCTAGAGAAAAAGTGATCTCTATTGACCATACTCACAGAAGACCTTTGAAATTAGCTATTTCTATACCAGAAAAGCCTGTATATAGTTTACCTAGAGAATTGCCTCAGTTTTTATTGAATATTTGTTTTCTTTTTTTCTAAAGTGCTGTTATCTTTATCTAGTAAGCCCAGCCACCCAGCTTGTTGCTTTATGTAATTGCATCTAAAACAAGGTTGTTCTAATATTGGCAGGTCCCCAAAGACTAGATAAGCACTTAATAAATGTATTACATGAAACAATTAATGAATTTTACTATGAGAGTTGGCTACTCTTGCCATATCCTGAAATATGTAAAGTTGTGCAATTATTTTTAAGCCAAAAAGATGCGTGGTGGTACAAAAAGATGCCAGTATAAAGGACCCTGTGGATGACTATTAATCAAAAGTCACTGGCATATTATTTTTGGTTGATTTTATAATTCTATTTTATAAGAAATTAAATCATATTCTCACTAAAGTTTATTAACAAAATGGCACATATGAAACACTGGAAATTAATCTCATATTTTTACATGTTGGAAAATTGAAGAAGCAAGCAGAAAGATTAGGCTTTTAGAAATTAATTTCCTCAACATTCTAAGTTAAGTCTACAAGAGAATTGTCATCTAACTTCTCATTGTAGTTGAATTACTAACACTAATGTAGTGGAGTCTAATACTGAACTTGCTGGAATATATTTTCGTAACTGAAAACATGGAGCTTTGTGTAAAAATCAAGATGATTCTGATGAAGGATAAAATACTATCAATATCTATAGTGATTCTTAACCACAAGTCTATCAACTAAAGGATTCTCTCTTCGTAAGAATTTGATAGAAAGATCAGATATTTCTGTGGCGATTTGAACGAAGTCTTCTTAGAAGATCTCTAAGTGTACTTCTCTACTGTGAATCAGTTTAGGAGAGATAGCTCAAGGGCAGATAAAGTCCTGCTCCTAAATTCATTACCTTCATTTCACTTCGTTATACTACCTGAAATTCCACCAGTTGGGAGTTCATTCAGCTTTTCCACAGCTTCTCTTTAAAAGTGAAAATGCTGGGCTTCCCTGGTGGCGCAGTGGTTGAGAGTCCGCCTGCCGATGCAGGGGACACGGGTTCGTGCCCCGGTCCGGGAAGATCCCATATGCCGCGGAGCAGCTGGGCCCGTGAGCCATGGCCGCTGAGCCTGCGCGTCCGGAGCCCGTGCTCCGCAACGGGAGAGGCCACAACAGCTAGAGGCCCGCGTACCACAAGAAAAAAAAAAAAGTGAAAATGCTGAATCACTTTGCGGTACACCTGAAACTGACATAATTTTGTAAATCAACTATACTTCAATTTTTTAAAAAAAGTGAAAATGCTTGTGAGAGGAACAGACTATCAGACTTTCATACCTTCTGGTAGACATCATCAATACAATTGCATCCACTTAGAACTCAGTTGTGCTACATGAGAGAATTGACAACTTTGTGAAACAAGTTGGTCCCTTTCGAGCTGGAGCACAGTAAGGGCCGGTAAGAGTGGAATGCTGCATGTTTTACATGAGTATACTGGTAATATGTGACTTTAATTTACAAATTATAGATAATTAAATCATTAAATTTTACCAATTTTTATGGTGCTGGGTTTCTAAGTGAAATGTCAGTTCTTTCTGCATTTATTTACTATGTTTAGTTACCAGGTTCTAAAATAAACAACTCCATGTGAGAAAAAAAAGGAATGGAATGCTGCAGTGTATATGTGGTGGGGGGCATGGGGGAAAGTTAGTAGTTTAGGACAACATGAAGAACCTACTGCCTGAGGAATGAATCACTAGGTTGTAATGAAGAAGGGGTATATAGAAGGAAGTGGAAGGATGACAGTGACAGCTTTTGTCTCCTATGAAATTTTGCTTAGTGCTACCTCCTTCTCTTATTACACAGCCCACCTGTATCAAGGGTGGTATCATTGGGCTGATAGCTCAAGTGTGTTAAGGATGAAACAGGCTGTCCTGGGTTAGTATAGTGGATGTTCTGGTCAGCCACCCAGATTGCCTCCTTCATTTCAGGACTGAAACACTCATTTCCCCAGCTTCCGGCAGTGTTGACTAGCTGATGGCTTCCAATTGAGTCCCTCCTTGGGATCTGGCCTTGAACAAAGATTATTTCATGCAAATCACCCCCTTTCCCCAAGGTTATTTTGCACCTCATGACTGGTCAGTATGAAAGTATAAAGGCCCTGCCCCCTTGTCTCAATTTGAGATAGTTCTGAAAGCCATTCCAGCTCCAGAGCTCCCCGTGGGATGAGCTGAGGCTTTTGTCATGACTGCACACGATTCAACTTCTCCCGCTGCCCAGTCCTGCTTTCCTCACTCCTCCCCCACAGATGTTCATCCTATGCCTCAATAAACGTCTAGCAGCACATTTATGTCTCAAAGTCCGTTTCCCAGTGAACCCAACCTTCAACACTGGATGTGAGAACTTAACTACTTATAACTGTATTTTAAAAATAAATTTATTTATATTTTATTTATTTTTGGCTGCATTGGGTCTTCATTGTTGTGCGTGGGCTTTCTCTAGTTGCTCTGAGCGGGGGCTACTCTTCATTGTGGTACATGGGCCTCTCATTGCGGTGGCTTTTCTTGTTGCAGAGCATGGACTCTAGGCACGCGGGCTTCAGTAGTTGCAGCACACAGGTTCAGTCATTGTGGCGCACGGGCTTAGCTGCTCTGCGGCATGTGGGATCCTCCTGGACCAGGGATCGAACCCGTGTCCCCTGCATCGGCAGGCGGACTCTCAACCACTGCGCCACCAGGGAAGTTCCTATAACTGTATTTTTATGGGGAAATGAATCTCAAGTTTCCAACAACTTATTAAGTATAGATGATCTTTTGACCTGCAATCCATTTGCTTGTATTTTGGAAAGACAAACTCCGGACCTTAGATATCTTCCAAGAGTACGTAAAACTTTTGTACTAATGCATTTGATGAACATGGTCAAATTGTTTTGAATGTAAAGCTCTGAAAAATTATCCTTACCTGTTCCTAGGTTTAAGTAGTTTCTTTCTTCTATAACCATAGATCTTGCTTCTTTTGTTAGCCCGATTTCCTTGGCCCTTCTCTACCGCATGCCATACTAACAGCCATAATTACATTTATGGATCAGTATCACACTGACGCAAGACGTGGTGTTCAATAAGCACTTGTCAGCAATTGAATCTTCTCGCCTTCCATTTTTCAATTCTTTCTAAGCCTTCCCCTCTACTTCTTGCTCCACTGTTCCTCATAAGAATTAAAATAATAAAAATCTTAACTAACATCTGTTCGACCTTGGATTACAACCTGAGGTCTAAATATAAATGTATATTGGCATTAGGAAAGTATAAAGAAAGGAAGGAAATAGGAAGAAAAGAAATAAATTTTCCAGAGAGACAAATACTGCAATCCAAATACCACACTTATACTAATTTAATAAAATGTGAGACTGTGTACAACAAAAATGTGCATGCTAATTATTTCACCATTTTGGTTCACAGTAGGAATTCTAGAGATTGCAAAGGAAGAACAAATATTAAGAGAGCTAGGATGATTTTCTCTTTGTGTTATGAGAAGAAAAAAGACCAATAAAAAGTACCCCATAATTTATTAAATAAGTTATGTGCTCCCTCATTTTTTTTCTATTTCTTATTAAGAAAAAGCATGGAATGAGTTACATAAGCAAATTGATTTAAACTCCTATTAAGTTTCACGTCATTGTACACTCATGTCATCACTTTGTGTCTATTTGTACTACTTTAAGGAATTCAGCATGTTGTTAAGAGTTAAGCTAATTTCCTTTGCACACTAGTTTGGGATTTAATTGCTATTGGTAACCTGAAACGACTACATGTCACGAGATGATAATTTACTGAAATCTGACATGATCTAGCATGCAGAGAATGCATCAGGTTTATTTGTGAGTTTGGAACCATGGTAATCCACAAGCAGGCCAGATGTTTTATGGGCTAAAAAGAGATACCGTGGCAGTGTTAGTAAGATTATCTAAGTGAGAACACCTACACTCCCTAGGTGTAATGGTGAGTGAGGATGCTTCAGTTGCATGTTATTGAGACTGGCACTGAAAAAAAAATCCTAATCAAATCTTTCATCCATAATACAGCACAGAAGAATAATTTTCAGTCTGAGCCCTGCATGCAATGTAGAGAAGGATAGATATGCTACGGCATTAATTCAAATGAATGGTAGTTTAAGTAGGGCAGAGCAACATAAAGGCAGGAATGTATGCATATTCAAATTACCCATCTGCACCATCTACTTACACTTGAGGCATTTCAGCATGCTTATTACCCAGGAACATTTTAATGCGATGCTCATTCTCTGTACCTGAGCTAATTTGCTTCTCCCAAAAGACTATTTTTGATATGATTCTAAAAGAAAAATAAGAGGGATGAATATTTCATAGCTGTATTTCAGGGGAAAAGCCCTCTCTTATGAACCATCTCAATGGGCATAGTTCTGTTATCGGCTAACACGTAAGATGAATGCATGTGTCAATAAAAAGATAAACTTTAATTAAAAATAAATAATGTAAATAAGGTAGGAAAACACATTTTCAAAATATCAGTTTTTATTATTGGCTTGTTAACATGGAAAAATAAGAAATGGTGGGTAGTGAAAGATAAAGGTATAAATAAAAATAAACATATAAATCATGTCTTCACAATTACTTTATAGATAATACTATACTTACACATTTTCAGAGCATCCAAGAGACGAATTAAACCATTATGCTTCTGATTACATATTTTTAGATAGAGTCAAGAATTTGAAATTTTTACCCCATAGCCTACCACTCTGATCTCATCATAGGGAGAAATATGACTTTGGTAAGCTGTGAGCTTGAGTTTTTGTAACAATTATCAATTCATGTACCATGGAATAATTGTATATAATAAATATATTAGAACATCAAAAAATGAAAGATTTTGGAACGTAAGTATGGTTAATGCCCTTTGCATGTTAAATTAAAATGTACAGACATCTAAAGGATTTATAATCCCCATATGATAACTTCTGACATGTTTCTTTGAATGAAAGCTATACCCATTACATGCATAATTATTTCTTTCAAAATTTCCATAGATAAGAAGTATTTTCCCATATGATCTCATATATAATACTAAAGTGTTCTCGACCTCAGCCTCCTCCTTTGTAAAATGGAGAATTTGAAACATATTTCCTTAATCTACTTTCATGTTTAAGAAGAATATGATTCTTTACTTGGTATTTTTCTTTAAGACAAACATTATATAACTAATGCATATGTCCAGTGTTTTATTAAGATACCATTGTTATTGTGATCCCAGTACTGCTGTGAGAGACCACACAAAAGAGGCCCCAAACCATTTTCCAACTTATATCAATATTGATTCAGCAAAGAGAATGCTTTTATAGAAGCATCATTGCTTGTAGCCGTTCAGAGCCATCAGAACCTTTAACTTTGGTGGGTATATATACATATATTTTTTAGAAAAGTCAGCTGACATCTTTATTGCTTTGGGGAAGTTATATATATATATATATATATATATATATACATAAATGTATAAAAACATAAATTATATATGTTTAATTTTATATGTAGGATATAGAATTGTAAAGAGTGCTAGAAGGGAATTTAAGGATGATATAGTAGACTTTTCCAATTTTATAGATAAGGAATCTGAGGCTCAGAGGTACTAAGTGAATTTCTACAAAACCAGTTATTGGCAAGCAAGACTAGTTTATCTTTTTCAAGACATGAATGTCAGGTCCTCATGGCTTGAATTTGAGAGTATTCTAAGAAATGTTTCAAATAGCTTGTTTTGCTTACCTTAATTCAGGGCCAACTTATCTACATTGCCAATATCCTTATTTCAAGTTATGTTGACAGTTTGCTAGCTTTGGTCACTAAATAGTGCTTCAAATTGAGGCAGTAATGATCTACCAGACAATTGTGTGCACTGCATATTTTTGCGCCAGATTATAAAATATATTCTTCATTTATTCATGTATGCATCAAGTGCACATTTATTTTGAGTGCCTATTTTGTACAATAAAAAGTAACTACATTTCAGAAGCAAGGCAATTTCCAGCACTGAGTCCCAAATTCTAGAGCTAAACTTTAGAGAAAAAAACACACAGTATGTTTCCAATCACATCTATTTTTATGCTATGAACATGCTTCATCTTGTACTATGTCATTAAGACCTTATGCCTTATAACTTCAAAAGGAGATTATTGCAAGCAATATTTTACATCTTTATTTTACATTTCCTCCCAAATCACCTTCCAAAATACACACATATATCATCATTGCTGGGCACCATCCCATGGGATAGAGGACACACATGTGTAATGCTTCTTGCCCAACACCAAAAAAAGGATGGGAAAAGAGGTCGTGAGGTCATCTAGAAAATGAAACAAGATGAAGCAAAACTAACTCTTGTTTTCTTTTAAACAAAGCACCCTGGGTGTTTTTCTAGCTACAGAGAGAATCCAAAACATTAAATAGTTTAGCACAACCTTAAAAAAAAAAAAACCTCTTTCAAAATGGCTGTCCCTAGGAGGTGAAAAGCTAGTCTGGCTCCATATTACCAAGGAATTTCAGAAGGCAATTACTCAACTGAATCACAGGGTGTATCCACATTGGTGATTTTACAATGTATCTTCCCAATAAGTTTTTCTTCAGGGCTCAGAGAAACTCAAGAATGAGCACAAAAATAATCAAGCCTGAGGCACAGACTATTTAATTAATTTATTTATTGTTACATCTTTATTGGAGTATAATTGCTTTACAATGGTGTGTTGGTTTCTGCTTTATAACAAAGTGAATCAGCTATATGTATACATATATCCCCATATCCCCTCCCTCTTGAGCCTCCCTCCCACCCTCCCTATCCCACCCCTCTAGGTGGTCACAAAGCACCGAGCTGATCTCCCTGTTCTATGCGGCTGCTTCCCACTAGCTATCTATTTTACATTTGGTAGTGTATGTATGCCCATGCACCTCTCTCACTTCATGCCAGCTTACCCTTCCCCCCACACCCCCCATGTCCTCAAGTCCATTCTCTACATCTGCATCTTTATTCCTGTCTTGCCCCTAGGTTCATCAGAACCAGTTTTTTTTTTTTTTTTTTTTTTTTTAGATTCCATATATACCTGTTAGCATGCGGTATTTGTTTTTTTCTCTTGCTGACTTACTTCACTCTGTATGACAGACGCTAGGTCCATCCACCTCACTACAAGTAACTCAATTTCGTTTCTTTCTATGGCTGAGTAATATTCCATTGTATATATGTGCCACATCTTCTTTATCCATTCATCTGTCAATGGACACTTAGGTTGCTTCCATGTCCTGGCTATTGTAAATAGAGCTGCAGTGAACATTGTGGTACATGACTCTTTTTGAATTATGGTTTTCTCTGGGTATATTCCCAGTAGTGGGATTGCTGGGTCATATGGTAGTTCTATTTTTAGTTTTTTAAGGAACCTCCATACTGTTCTCCATAGTGGCTGTATCAATTTACATTCCCACCAACAGTGCAAGAGGGTTCCCTTTTCCCCACACCCTCTCCAGCATTTATTGTTCGTAGATTTTTTGATATGGCCATTCTGACCGGTGTGAGGTGATACCTCACTGTAGTTTTGATATGCACTTCTCTAATGATTAGTGATAAGCATTCTTTCATGTGTTTATTGACAATCTGTATATCTTCTTTGGACAAATGTCTATTTAGGTCTTCTGCCTATTTTTGGATTGGGTTGTTTGTTTTTTTGATATTGAGCTGCATGAGCTGCTTGTATATTTTGGAGATTAATCCTTTGTCAGTTGTTTCTTTGGCAAATATATTCTCCCATTCTGAGGGTTGTCTTTTCATCTTGTTTATGGTTTCCTTTAATGTGCAAAAGCTTTTAAATTTCATTAGATCCCATTTTATTTTTTTTAATCTCCATTTCTCTAGGAGGTGGGTCATAAAGGATCTTGCTGTGATTTATGTCATAAAGTGTTCTGCCTATGTTTTCCTCTAAGTTTTATAGTGTCTGGCCTTACAGTTAGGTCTTTAATCCATTTTGAGTTTATTTTTGTGTATGGTGTTAGGAAGTGTCCTAATTTCATTCTTTTACATGTAGCTGTCCAGTTTTCCCAGTACCACTTATTGAAGAGGCTGTCTTTTCTCCATTGTATATTCTTGCCTCCCTTGTAAAATATAAGGTGACCATATGTGCGTGGGTTTATCTCTGAACTTTCTATCCTGTTCCATTGATCTATCATTCTGTTTTTGTGCCAGTACCATACTGTCTTGATTACTGTAGCTTTGTACTATAGTCTGAAGTTAGGGAGCCTGATTCCTCCAACTCTGTTTTTCTTTCTCAAGATTGCTTTGGCTATTTGGGGTCTTTTGTGTTTCCATACAAATTGTGAAATTTTTTGTTCTAGTTCTGTGAAAAATGCCAGTGGTAGTTTGATAGGGATTGCATTGAATCTGTAGATTGCTTTGGGTACTAGAGTCATTTTCACAATGTTGATTCTTCCAATCCAAGAACTTGGTATATCTCTCCATCTATTTGTATCATCTTTAATTTCTTTCATCAGTGTCTTATAATTTTCTGCATACAGGTCTTTTGTCTCCTTAGGTAGGTTTATTCCTAGATATTTTATTCTTTTTGTTACAATGGTAAATGGGAGTGTTTTCTTAATTTCACTTTCAGATTTTTCATCACTAGTGTATAAGAATGCCAGAGATTTCTTTGCATTCATATTGTATTTGCTACTTTACCATATTCATTAATTAGATCTAGTAGTTGTCTGGTAGCATCTTTAGGATTCTCTATGTATGGTATCATGTCATCTGCAAACAGTGACAGCCTTACTTCTTCTTTTCTGATTTGAATTCCTTTTATTTCTTTTTCTTCTCTGATTGCTGTGGCTAAAACTTCCAAAACTATGTTGAATAAGAGTGGTGAGAGTGGGCACCCTTGTCTTTTTCCTAATCTTAGCAGAAATGCTTTCAGTTTTTCACCATTAAGAATGATGTTGGCTGTGGGTTTGTCACAAATGGCCTTTATTATGTTGAGGTAGGGTCCCTCTATGCCCACTTTCTGGAGAGTTTTTATCATAAATGAATGTTGAATTTTGTCAAAAGCTTTTTCTGCATCTATTGAGATGATCATATGGTTTTTCTCCTTCAATTTGTTAATATTGTGTATCACATTGATTGATTTGAGTATATTGAAGAATCCTTGCATTCCTGGGATAAACCCCACTTGATCATGGTGTACGATCCTTTGAATGTGCTGTTGGATTCTGTTTGCTAGTATTTTGTTGAGGAGTTTTGCATCTATGTTCATCAGTGATATTGGCCTGTAGTTTTCTTTCTTTGTGACATCTTTGTCTGGTTTTGGTATCTGGGTGATGGTGGCCTTGTAGAATGAGTTTGGGAGTGTTCCTCCTTCTGCCGTATTTTGGAAGAGTATGAGAAGGATAGGTGTTAACTCTTCTCTAAATGTCTGATAGAATTCACCTGTGAATCCATCTGGTCCTGGGCTTTTGTTTGTTGGAAGATTTTTAATCACAGTTTCAATTTCAGTGCTTGTGATTGGTCTGTTCATATCTTCTATTTCTTCCTGGTTCAGTCTCGGCAGGTTGTACTTTTCTAAAAATTTGTCCATTTCTTCCAGGTTGTCCATTTTATTGACATATAGTTGCTTCTAGTAGTCTCTTATGATCCTTTGTATTTCTGCAGTGTCAGTTGTTATTTCTCCTTTTTCATTTCTAATTCTATTGATTTGAGTCTTCTCCCTTTTTTCCTTGATGACTCTGGCTAATGGTTTATCAATTTTGTTTATCTTCTCAAAGAATCAGCTTTTAGTTTTATTGATCTTTGCTATTGTTTGCTTCATTTCTTTTTATTTCTGATCTGATTTTATGATTTCTTTCCTTCTGCTAACTTTACGGTGTTTTTGTTCTTCTTTCTCTAATTGGTTTAGGTGTAAGGTTAGGTTGTTTATTTGAGATGTTTCTTGTTTCTTGAGGTAGGAGTGCATTGCTATAAACTTCCCTCTTAGAACTGCTTTTGCTGCATCCCATAGGTTTTGGGTCATCTTGTTTTCATTGTCATGGTAAGTTTTGATTTACTCTTTGATTTCTTCAGTGACCTCTTGGTTATTTAGTAGCGTATATTTTAGCCTCCATGTGTTTGTATTTTTTATTGTTTTTTTCCGTAATTGATATCTAGTTTCATAGCGTTGTGGTTGGAAAATATACTTGATACGATTTCAATTCTCTTAAATTTACCAAGGCTTGTTTTGTGACCCAAGATATGATCTATCCTGGAGAATGTTCCACATGCACTTGAAAAGAAAGTGTATTTTGTTGTTTTTGGATGGAATGTCCTATAAATATCGATTAAGGCCATCTGGTCTAATGTGTTGTTTAAAGCTTGTGTTTCCTCATTTATTTTCATTTTGGATGATCTGTCCACTGGTGAACGTGGGGTGTTAAAGTCCCCCACTATTGTTGTGTTACTGGCCATTTCCCCTTTTATGGCTTTTAGCATTTGCCTTATGTTTTGAGGTGCTCCTATGTTTGGTGCATAAATATTTATGATTGTTATATCTTCTTCTTGGATTGATCCCTTGATCATTATGCAGTGTCCTTCTTTGTTTCTTGTAATTATTATTTTGAAGTCTATTTTGTCTGATATGAGTATTGCTACTCCAGCTTTCTTTTGATTTCCATTTGCATGGAACATCTTTTTCCATCCCCTCCCTTTCAGTCTGTATGTGTCCTTAGGTCTGAAGTGGGTCTCTTGTAGACAGCATATATACGGGTCTTGTTTTTGTATCCATTCAGCCAGTCTGTGTCTTTTGGTGGGAGTATTTAATCCATTTACATGTAAGGTAATTATGGATATGTATGCTCCTATTACCATTTTCTTAATTGTTTTGGGTTTGTTTTTGTAGGTCTTTTCCTTCTCTTGTGTTTCCTGCCTAGAGAAGTTCCTGTAGCATTTGTTATAAAGCTGGTTTGGTAGTGCTAAATTCTCTTAACTTTTGCTTGCATGTAATGGTTTTAATTTTTCCATTGAATCTGAATGAGATCCTTGCTGGGTAATCTTGGTTGTAGGTTTTTCCCTTTTATCACTTAAAATATGTCCTGCCACTCCCTCTGGCTTGCAGAGTTTCTGCTGAAAGATCAGCTATTAACCTTGTGGGGATTCCCTTGTATGTTATTTGTTGCTTTTCCCTTGCTGCTTTTAATATTTTTTCTTTATATTCAATTTTTGATAGTTTGATTAATATGTGTCTTGTCATGTTTCTCCTTGGGTTTATCCTATATGGGACTCTCTGTGTTTGCTGGACTTGTTTGACTATTTCCGTTCCCATGTTAGGGAAATTTTTGACTATAATTTCTTCAAATATTTTCTCAGACCCTTTCTTTTTCTCTTCTTCTTCTGGGACCCCTATAATTCAAATGTTGGTGTGTTTAATGTTGTCCCAGATGTCTCTGAGGCTGTCCTCAAGTCTTTTCATTTTTTTTTTTCTTTATTCTGCTCTGTGGCAGCTATTTCCACTATTCTATCTTCTGGGTCACTTATCCATTCTTCTGCCCCAGTTATTCTGCTCTTGATTCCTTCTAGAGAGTTTTTAATTTCATTCATTGTGTTGTTCATTGTTTGTTTGATTTTTAGTTCTTCTAGGTCCTTGTTAAACGTTTCTTGTATTTTCTCCATTCTATTTCCAAGATTTTGGATCATCTTTACTATCATTACTCTGAATTCTTTTTCAGGTAGACTGCCTATTTCCTCTTCATTTGTTAGGTCTGATGGGTTTTTACCTTGCTCCTTCATCTGCATATTTCTGTCTTCTCATTTTTTTAAACTTACTGTGTTTAGCATCTCCTTTTCACAGGCTGCAGGTTCGTAGTTCCTGTTGTCTTTTGTGTCTGCCTCCAGTGGGTAAGGTTGGTTCAGTGGCTTGTGTAGGATTACTGGTGGAGGGGATTCGTGCCTGTGTTCTGGTGGGGGTGCTGGATCTTGTCCTTCTGGTGGGCAGGGCTGTATCCAGTGGTGTGTTGTGGGGTGTCTTTGAACATAGTATGACTTTAGGCAGCCTCTCTGCTAATGGGTGTGGTGTGTTCCTGTCTTGCTAGTTGTTTGGCATGGGCTGTGCAGCACTGGAGCTTGCTGGCCATTGGGTGGAGCTGGGTCTTAATGTTGAGATGGAGATCTCAGGGAGAGCTCTCACCAATTAATATTACATGGGGCTTTGAGGTCTCTGTTGGTCCAACGTCCTGGACTTGGCTCTCCCACCTTGGAGGCTCAGGCCTGACATCCGGCCAGAGCACCTAGACCCTGCCATACACATGGCTAAGAAGAAAAGGAAGAAGAAGAAAAAAATGAACAGACAGAACCCCAAGACAAATAGTAAAAGCAAAACTAAACAGAAAATCACACAAAGCAACATATACACACACACTCACAAAAAGAGAGAAAAAGAAAAGAGAGGAACCAAACCAATAAAGAAACCCACAAATAAAAACAATCATTAAAAACTAAACTAAGATAAACATAAAACCCAAAACAAAACAAACACTGAAGGCAAACCGCAAGTCCACAGTTGTCCCCAAAGTCTACCACCTCAATTTTGGGAACACTCATTGTCTGTTCAGGTATTCCACACATGCAGGGTTTGCCAAGCCAATTGTGGGGATTTAGTCCACTGCTACTGAGGCTGCATGGAGAAATTTCACTTTCTTTTCTTTGTTCACACAACTCCTGGGATTCAGCTTTGGTTTTGGCCCCACCTCTGCATGTAAGCCACCCTCAGGCGTCTGTTCCCTACCCAGACAGGAGGGGTTTAAAGCAGCAGATGATTAGGGCTCTCTTGCTCCCTCAAGCTGGGGAGAGGGAGGGGTACAGTAGTCACAATTGGAATGCGGGGTGTGCCTGTGGTGGCAGAGGTCACATGACTTTGCAACAGCCTGAGGTGTGCAGTGTGTTTTCAGGGAAGTTGTCCCTGGATCAGGGGACCCTGGCAGTGGTGGGCTGCACAGGCTCCTGGGGGGTTGTGGGTAGTGACCTGAACTTGCACACAGGATCCTTGGTGGCAGCAGCGGCAACCGTAGTGGTCCATGACCGTCTCTGGGGTCTGAGATGATAGCTGTGTCTCATGCCCATCTCTGGAGCTCCCTGAGGTGGTGGTCTGTCATCTGTGGGCACAGGGAGCAGGAAGTCCCTCTCTTTGCACACCCAAGACAATGGTCTCTTGCCTCTCTGGCAGGTCTGGACTTTTCCCTGGACTCCCTCCTGGCTAACTGTGATGCACCAGCCCCCTTCAGGCTGTCTTTATGCAGCCAAACCCAGTCATCTCCCTGGGGTCTGACCTCTGAAGCCTGAGCCTCAGCTCCCAGCCACCACCCACCCCAGCGGGTGAGCAGACAAGCGTCTCAGTCTGGTGAGTGCTGGTCAGCACCAATCCTCTGTGCGGTGATCTGTCCACTTTGCCCTCTGCACCCCTGTTGCTGTGCTCTCCTCTGTTGCTCCTTAGCTCCCCCACTCACATCCCTGCCAGTGAGGGGGCTTCCTAGTGTGTGGAAACTTTTCCTCCTGCACAGCTCCCTCCCAGAGGTGCAGGTCCCGTCCCCATTCTTTTGTCTCTGTTTTTTCTTTTTTCTTTTGCCCTACCCAGGTACTTTGGGATTTTCTTGCCTTTTGGGAAGTCTGTGGTCTTCTGCCAGCATTCAGTAGGTGTTCTGTAGGATTCTTTCCGCATGTAGATGCATTTTTGATGTATTTGTGGGGAGGAAGGTGATCTCCACATCTTACTCCTCCAACATCTTGAAGGTCTCCCCCAGACTATTTTAATAATAGAGGAGCTGCCATTTGTTGAATGCTTATGATGTACCAAGCTTTCTGCTGGGCGTTTTCATAGATTATCTTCTATCTTTACAACAAAACTGCAAGACTGAGATTTTATTTTTATTTTACAACTGAGAAAGTCGAGGCTCAGAAAGGAATGTGATTTCCTCTAAGCTTCAGTGGTATAGCTGAGATATGAAGCCATGTACATGTCATTCCAAAGTCCATTCTTATTCTACTGTGTAGCCTTGTCCTAAGTGTATATAGCTTTGAATACTTTTCCTTGGCAGGAGAAAATGACAAAATGTATTCGCTATTTCTCAGTTCTTTAAACTTCTCCATGACCTTAAGCATCTAAACCTGTTTTTCATAGTCCATAAGCCATTCTCCCAGGCTGGAAACCCATTTATCTGGGCCTGGAAATTTGAGTTCCCTTCAAGAAGCCAGGTACTCCCTATCTCCTCACTTACCTTGGATTTCAGGTCCTTTATTATTATGTTTTTTCTACTATTTCCAGTTTGAATAACCTTGAATGAGGAGACCAGCACATTAGGAGGATGAATATTTCTGCTTTCTTTCCAATCATGTGGTATTTCCCATCAATGATTTCCTCCCACCATCATTGGATGTAGTGCTACAAACAGCATTGACTCTTGACCTCAAGCACTGGAACAGCTGACTAGCATTCTGATTCATCAACCGTGTTCTTTACTGGAGAATACATTAGAGATAATCCAGCTCTTTCAGGGCATTTGGTTTTTTTTCAAAACTTTGAACACAGGTGATGATATTCCTAACACTGGCAGCACCTTATAGGCCATGGAGTGTCTAGTCTTACAATAATTTAATTTATTTTACAAAATTATAAGTACATTGACCTATATGTGATGCATTCTATATGCTTGTATTTTAGGTGTATTTTTGTGAGAAGAAAACCTGAAATTGATTCTAACCAGCAAGTCCTCTCAGGGTCAGTCAGTTCACCTTTCCAGAAACATAAACATAAAACATGTGTAGCATCTGAGAAGTTCAGTTTTCCTTTAGGCTATGTTCTAAATAGGTAGTAAGTCTGGCTGTTCTAACATCTAACTCTTCTCCCATCTATCATTGTGCTGCCCTGTGGAGAGTAACCCCCTTCTAATACATCACAGTCTAGATTCTCTATGTACATGAAAAAATGTTCTCTCAAGTGTTATTATATTTGATTTCATTACATAAGTCTTTGAAAATTTTCCTCTGACAAAATCTTTTCCTTGAGAATGTTAATTTTCTTCCACAGTATAAATCAATTTGAGAATCACCATGTGCTTGAATAAAGTAAATAGTACAGCAATCAAAATACCAAAGTTTGTACTTTGGTAGATGAACAGAAGAAATATTGTCCAGAAATAAAGAGAACCATGTTATGAGGATGTTAGACCTCAGAGATCATCTCATCTCGCAGACAAGGAAATTAAGGACAAGAAAGGTGACGTGACTCACTCAAATCACAAGGTAAGTTCATTATTGAGCCATGAAGAGAACACATGTCCTGTAAAAACTGTTTATTCTACTATGTCACTTATTTTTAACACTCACTGTGCATTTGAATTACTTGAGGAGCTCTTAAAAATACAGATGTCTGGGCCTCATTCCCAAAGACACTGATTCAAGTTGTCTGGAGTGAGAACAAGAAATCTGTATTTTTTTAGGTGAAGTATAGTTGATTTACAATGCTGTGTTAATTTCTGCTGTACAGCAAAGTGACTCCATTTTATATATATATATATATATATATATATATATATATACACACATTCTTTTTTATAGTATTTTCCATTATGGTTTACCTCAGGATATTGAATATAGTTCCCTGTGCTATACAGTAGGACCTTGTTGTTTATCCATTCTACATATACCAGTTTGCATCTGCTAACCCCAAACTCCCAGTCCATCCCCCTCAATCCTCCACCCTGCTGGTAACAACAAGTCTGTTCTCTATGTCTGTCAGTCTGTTTCTGTTTTGTAAATAAGTTCATTTGTATCATTTTAAAAATTAGATTCCACATATAAGTGATATCATATGGTATTTGTCTTTTTCTTTCTGACTTACTTTACTTAGTATGATAATCTCTAGTTGCATCCATGTTGCTGTGAATGGCATTATTTCCTTCTTTTTAATGGTTGAGTAGTATTCCATGGTATATATGTACCACATCTTCTTTATCCATTCATCTGTCAATGGACATTTAGGTTGTTTCCATGTCCTGGCTATTGTGAATAGTGCTGCTATTAACACTGAGATGCATGTATCTTTTCGAATTAGAGCTTTCATCTTTTTTGGATATATGTTAAGGAGTGGAATTGATGAATCATATAGTAATTTTATTGTTAGTTTTCTGAGGAACATTCATACTGTTTTGCACAGTGGCTGCACCAACTTACATTCCCACCAACAGTGTAGGAGGGTTCCCTTTTCTCCACACCCTCTCCAGCATTTATTTGTAGACTTTTTAATCATGGCCATTCTGACTGGTGTGAGGCAGTATCTCATTGTAGTTTTAAGAAATCTGTATTTTTTAAGCACACCCCACCAGGGTATTCTACCATACAGCAAAGAATAAGAACTACCAAACTATATCATGGTGTCTCTCTAAAACTATAAACATAAATCACTGTCTGAGGCTACGATGGAGATGCCTGTTCTCCATAACGAGTTTAATAAGACCTTCTCTCGATTAAGTATGTTGGAGGAGTTACTACACAAATGGCATCATTACAAAAGAATGTTGGGGTGCTATCCCAGACACTTAAGTGACCAGTCATTTGTTTAAGATTAAAGGAATTCTGGCTTCATGAATCTCCATATTTTGTAGAAAATTATTGGTTATTCTTTGTGTCACCTACTTCAGGAAGTCATTGCTGAACCTCCTTTTCTCCAGTCTTGCTTAGATGCCCCTCCTGTGTCCTATCAGATCACTCTGTGTTTATATGTCTCATGGCGGTTACCATATTGCATGGAATTGAGTTTTTTGCCTGTTTCTCCCACTAGACTGTGAGAAACCTGAGGGAAGAAATTAGTTATTCATGTTTGTATTTCCAGAATTTAGCATATTTTCTGGGAGACAGCAGATGATCAATAAATACCTCTTGAACTGAACTGAATTTAGAGTCCTAAAAACACAATTACAATGAGTTTAGCAAAATAAAAGATGTTGCCAATTCAGAATAGTTAAAGATGATAGGAAAGCATGCCTGGTGCCAAAAGGACAGAAGTGTGGTTGCCTCTTCTATCCTCATAAGGAAAGGATAAGATAGATGCGTATCATGTCCTTGTACTACTAACTTTACATATGTTGTCTCATTACATGCTCACAATAACCTTCCAAAGTAGTTTATTATCACTTCTAATTGATATATAAGGAAATTGATGCTTAAAAAAAGCACCTAACTAACTTAGAAGGATTAACTAACTTGCCCAAAGTCGCCTAGGTAGTGAATGGAGGCAGATTTCAAACTCAGGTTTTTCTGGTTCTGCAACACTTGCTTTTCTTATTATCCTTAAAACTTCACCTCTTATAAGGTTCATTTATCAGTCACACTTCCCAGCATAAAATTCCAAGGAAAAAGGAACTCATTTACAATCCCCATTGTTGACCAACTTTTTAGCCTGTTTCTTACAATGTTGATTTCCCAAGGCTTTAAATCCATTGGCATATAGTAGGTGCTGAATAAATATTTGTTGAAACAGTAACGATGAATAACTAATAGTCTTAACCAATAGGTACATTTACTCTTACTAGTGCTTACTCCTATCACATCCCTGAATATGTACAAATTTCTTACACATAGATTGCCAGCAATGAGATTTAGGTATTCAAGTAGTTGAAAAGCACATCCTATAAATTATACCTTTGCTCTTCAGATATTTCTAGTCTTAGACTCTGTTAAGAAACAGAGAGGAGTTACTGAACTCTCAAACAGTGCTTCTTTGAAAATAGAATTGAGCCTCAAGGAAACTCTAGATAGACCTTTAATAATAATATTTTATACTTACTGTCTTACGAGAAACTTCATATATGTTAGGCCATACTATGCTACAATCCTCATGAAAATCTCATAGGTAGGTAATAGTATTATCTTTTTACAGAATGCTTGAAGCTAGAGAGGTTAAACAGCTTGCTTTTAATCACATGACTAGGAAAAGGCGGAGGGACTTCCCTGGTGGTCCAGTGGTTAAGACTTCGCACTTCCACTGCAGGGGGTGAGGGTTCCATCCCTGGTCTGGGAGTAAAGATCCTGCATGCTGTGCGGTGTAACCAAAAAAAAGAAAAGGCAGAGTAGGAGTGGAACCCCTGGATTTGATGGACCCCATGGGTCATTCCTGAAGGAGGGAGATAAATATTTAACATTTATTTATTTTAGGCAAGAAGCTCTGTTAGATGCATTATAAAATTGTCTCGAAATTTAATCATCACCATGAAGTAAGAACCATTATGACCTCCATTTTATAGTTCTATATATTTCTCTAAGGGAACCAAATTGCAGAGAGGTCTAATAATGTACCCAGTGGTACCTACACTGGAAGCAAGCAGAAGCCCAGGAAGATAATCTGGGTTTTCTTATCCATAGTCGAATATTCTTTCTTCTATGCCACATCTTATGATCTGTTAGGAGAATTCTTGAGAAGACGTGGAGAGCAATCCTCTTTCTTGTGCATTTTGGGATCAAGCTGGGCCTTTGTTCTATGGTTTCTGCCAGAGTAGTAGTGAGAATTCTGGAGTTTAAATTTGGAGAATGAGGAGAGATAAAGTTAACTTATGTTTTTGATGCTACACAAAGCACACTGAAGTGGTCTAAAATGTTCCTTTATTAGACTCAAATTGACACCATTCTCTCATTTGTGCTTAAAACCATTATAAGCAGAGAATAAATTCAATGGCTTTGTAACCAAAATCACCTTAAATATTCAGAAGCCAAACACCTTCTTCCTTCTGCCCACAATCTCAAAACAAAGTCATGTGGCAGATTAGTAAAATAAAAGACCACAAAATTAATCACATCTTAAATGTTTTCTTGTCATATAATACACAATAAGGCAATATTACACTTCATACAAAGGTATACCAGTGCTTAGGGAAATGGAGATAAATATGAAGCTGAAAAAAAATCTATTAGGAAAGATTAGAGTTTAATCAACAATGATGTATGTGTATAGAATACCAATGTTATGATATTTAGACGTTTTTGGTATCTGGTGATAGTTACTAATCAGCTGCAGTGAGCTCTTCCATAATTTATGGTAATACTAATCTTATTCAATACTTAAGACTGTTAAAGAATTCTCAGAAATTGAAAGTTTTAATTATATTTAAATATGACATGGGATCAGTCCCTAAACCATCATATTTGTAAAAAAACAAAAGTTAGATCTAGAGTAAAAATTGTTGAAGAAACTGCAATATAATTACACTGAGTCTGTTTATTTCAGCATTATTTACAATAGCCAGGACATGGAAGCAACCTAAATGTCCATCAACAGATGAATGGATAAAGAAGATGTGGTACATATACACAATGAAATATTACTCAGCCATAAAAAGATTGAAATAATGCCATTTGCAGCAACATGGATGGAACTAGAGATTGTCATACTGAATGAATTAAATCAGACAGAGAAAGACAAATATCATAAGATACCGCTTATATGTGGAATCTTAAAAAATGGTACAAATGAACTTATTTACAAAACAGAAATAGAGTCACAGATGTAGAAAACAAACTTATGGGTTACCAGAGAGTAAGTGGGGGGAGGGATAACTTGGGAGATTGGGATTGACATATACACACTACTATATATAAAATAGATAACTAATAAGGACCTACTGTATAGCACAGGGAACTCTACTCATTACTCTGTAATGGCCTATATGGGAAAAGAATCTCAAGAAGAGTGGATATTTGTATATGTATAACTGATTCATTTTGTTGTACACCTGAAACTAACAGAACATTGTAAATCAACTATACTCCAATGAAATTTTTTTAAAAATTTGCACTGAGTCCACATACTAAAATGCCCATTAACAGTCTTTTAACTTCAGAAAGATTTATATTATGTTCAGTGAATGGTTTAATGGCAAGTCAAAGATCTTATTATTTCTTTTAATTTATCAAATTCTAGTTCTATTTTCTAAATGTATAATGTATTGGTCTAATACATTTAATATTATTGAGATAATCATATTCATATACCTCAATTTCATCAAACATGAAATAATTATTTCAAATTGTTCAATGTCTGTGACTTGCATTTAAAATGCCACTTATCTAATTTTTAGAATTATACAAGGAATATATAACTATTGTACAAATTTAGAAAATATAAAAATTGTGTGAAGAAGAATATAAAATCAAGCATTATCCTACTACTCAGAGATAAACCGTTGTTATTTTTAATGTATATCCTTTTCAGTTTTTCTATGCTTCCTATATACGACTTTAAAATAGAGATCTTTCTCCACACAAAATTGTTCATCTTGTTTTTTTCTTAATATGATATTATTGAATTTGCTTCTTCTCTCTTATTCACACTTCAGCCCACTCTCATCCAGCTTTCCACCATTCCAGTGAAACTGATGTATCAAATGTACACATTTCTGTCTTCATCTTTCCCAGCAACTCAAACAGCACTGTCCAATATGGCAGCCACTAGCCACATTCGGGTATTAAAATTAAGTTAAAAGCAATTCAGTTCCTTAGTCACATAGCCACCTTTCAAGTGCTCAGTAGGCTCTTGTGGATAGTGGCAGCTATGTCCTACAGCACAGATCTAGAATATTTTCATTACTACACAAACTTCATTTGGACACTGCTGTCTCAGCGGCTTTTGACAAAGTTTCCAGTCCTTCCTTCTCAAGAAAGTTTCCCCCCATGGCTTCTAAGAAAACACACTCTCCTGGTTTTCCTCTTACTTTCCTGCTGCCTGTTCTTGGTCTCCTTTGCTGGATTCTCTTATTTTCATCATACAAATGTTAGCATGTCCTAGAGCTTAATTCATAGACCTCTATTCCTTTCATTCTGTACCCTTACCTTAGGTGATCATATCAAGTGCCATGGAGTTAAATAACATTTCTAAGCTGGCTACTCCCAAAATTATATCTCCAGACCTAATCTCTAACTTTGAACTCCAGACTTATATATCCAATTGTCTACTCAATATTTTTTGTCTTCAACTTAATATGTCAAAAATTGTCTTATTTCCAATCCTCCAAAACCTATTCTTCCCTAAGTGTCCCCTAGCTCAATAAATGGTATCAAAATCTACTCAGTTAGTCTAAAAATCAAAAGTCTTTTTTTATTAATGTCTTTCCCTCTACTGACACAGAGAATCCATTTCCTTCTCTTTATGTAATAAATCAGGAATACTTAAAGCATGATGAGACAAAAAGTTTAAAAATAAAGGGATGAGAAAAGTACAAAGTGATAATACAAAAAAAGCAGGTGTCGTGATGTTAATTCTAAAAAATGTCAAATTGTAAACTGTGCCAAAAGTAGTATTTCATGTTCACAAAACATGCATTCTAGTTAGAAAATATGCTTCAGATTTTATAAATGAAACACAGGTGAATGTGCAAGGAGAAACAACAGACAAATCAACCATCAGGGAATGGATTTTTTCTCGGAATTTAACAGATGAAGGTAAATGAAAATGCATAACAGTTTTGTGAATTTAGATAATTCATTTAACTATCTTGTTCTAAACTATACAAAGTTGTACCATACCAGAAAGTACATATTCTGTTTAAACATTAAATATCAACAGAAAATGAAATACTATATTTAGAAAAATTTTGTGCTAACAGCAAAAGTGATAAAATACCTCAGAATAACATTGGAAAATGTGTAGGATCTCTGTAAACTGTAAAACTTTATTTTGGTAAATAAAAGACAAAATCCTTAATAAATAAAGAGATGTGCCACATTATTTGATAGGAGAAGAATTTGACAAATAGATTATAAATATTGTCTCTGTTAATTTATTGGTATAGCTAAGATAATTTTGAAAATAATAATGAAGGGAACTTGCACTACCAGATTGAAAATATTTATGTTTTGTAAAGTTAAAATAAATCAATGTGCAGCTGACACAAGAATAAACAAAAACTGTTTATCTACATAGTCTACATCTTTATCTATGTGTATGAACTTTATATACCATAAAGGTGGCATTTCAAATTAGAAAATTGGTTGCCAAGTCATTCCTAATCATGGAGGTAAACGTTTAAAAAACCTTTACGTTTTTGAAAAAGGTTTAAAAAACCTTTTATGTTTAAAAAGTCTTAGGATAAGACTAAGAGAATTGACTACAGTTGGAAACATTTTTTCTATATCTAAAAAATCCCATGAATATTTACAATCAAAACTCAAAGGCTAGTGAAACCTGGATAATATTTGCAGCATATGACAGAGTAAGGGTAGATACCCTTACTACGTAGAGTTCTAACAAATAAACAAGACAATTGCAAATATCCCAATAGAAAAATGTTTGAAGGACAAGAACATGAAATTCACAAAAGAAGGAATACAAAAGCTAAAGCTATGAAAATAAGGTCCATATTATTAGTAATAGAATAAATTTAAACTAAAAAATACTGTGATAATATTGCTTCTGAGAATATTGCTTCTTCATCAGCCAGTAAGAGAAATGCTTACTTAAGAGAGGAGAGGCAGTGTTCCCACCATTATTTTTCCAAGCATCTTTAGTATTTTCTCTGTTATCCGTTCTATGCAATACGAACTTTTTCTCATTAATCGAATTAATTGAAGAAATCTCTCTGCTGATTACTTGTCTCAAATAAGAAATTTAAAATAGAATTCTTTCGGTGGTAAATATTAAAGGAGGTGGAGGGCAGTATTTGAAATCACTTTCTAAATCCTTCCTCTCATATTATGTGGTTGGTGAACACAGAGTAGAAAATTCAGTGGTTCATTATTCAAACTTGTGTGGGTGTGGGTGTGTAGAGCACATGCACAAATGCTTATTAACTGGGAGATTAATCTTTCCTTAGTAATAAAAAAGTTTTAATCACAGCCTAGAGGATGGGGAATCTAGGGTCACAAAACTTATTTAAAACAAAAGCTTAATTCATATAGAAGTTTGCTGCAGATAGAAACTTCCCCTAGTGTGCTGTTACTCTAAGCCTTCCTTCCAGCTCTGTACCATTACCTGAAGGTGGCAGCCTTTCCACAAACTAATTTCTCGGGACTCTGAAAGGTAGGCGCTCCCATCTTGCTAACAATACTGAAAAGGTCAAACCACTACAGAAAACCACCTTATAGAACAGAAATATATTAAGCAAGAAAATTCAGATACTTTATGCTCATCTCAAAGATGACAACAAAAAGAGAAAATGAGAGAAAAAGTCTCATCACATAGCTGCATAATCAAACCTTTAACAAGAACCAGAACAGATACACAAAGATGATTATGTCTTAAAGACTAACTTTCCTGCATTATCAAAAAATAAACTAAAATGCTTCAAAACTTCTGCATGCTAATAGGACCCATGAACTAAAAGTAACTGTCAGGGCACAAAGCATGCTGTTTCAAAAGAATAGCATCTAAAAGGGAGTTTTTGAGAAGAAATTATCCTATAATTACTCTTGCCTTCCCGTGCTTAAAATCACCTTTTCAGAGTTCTATATCTCCAGAAACAGTCCTGGGCAAAGAGTAACTCTTAGTGTTTCTTTAGAAATGTCTCTGAAATGCCAAGTAGCTCAGTTTATTCCTGGCTTTGCTCAAATTATGTATTTTATAATCAGTGAAAAAATAAAAGCCAATCCAAACCTTATCTACTCTTGGAACTAACCCTGGATATAACATGTGTTTTGTCTGCTCTGGCTCACACAGGAACAAAATGTCAGAGGCCAGTTTTTAGGATGGAGAATAGACATTATAATGTTGTGCGACATAGAAACAAACTTGAAAAGCCACCAAAACTGTGACTCAGGATATCAAATGTTTGAGACCAATTTGCTTGGTAATAACAACACAAAAGGGAATAAGCATCTTCTGTGACAAACTTCATATAACTTGGTCATGAATGATTCCCTAGGTTCTGTAAGAGCATGCAGTTTTATATCTACCATGACTGTGCAGAATTCCAAACCCTGAAGGAAATTGGACGTCTGACTTCATGGGCCCATTCTGGTTTTGAAATGAACGATGAAGGCTGAGGTAAATGTAGGCCTGTCTTACTTATGATTATGTATTTAGACTAAGGTTGGCAAATTATAGCCCAGGCAAAATCTGGCCCACCACTTGTTTACGTAGATAAAATTTTATTAGAATACAGCCACGCCATTAATTTCTGTATTCTCTATGGCTGCTTTTGCACCACAACTGCATGGTTTATATGTGGAATCTTAAAAAATGGTACAAATGAGATTGCCTGGCCTGCAAAATGGAAAATAATTTCTTCTACAGTAAAAGCTTGCCAATCCCATACTAGACTGTAATATCCATGCCCCACCCCTCGAGAAGGTAAGTTGCATGGCAGCATGGACTATATATATATATCTTATTCACTACTGTATTCCTTTTCCTTAGCACAGTGCCTGGTACATAATTGATGCTCAATAAATATTGGTTGAATGAATGAGGGAATAAATATTACCCTGAGCACATTCAAGCATGCGGTCTTTCTCTCCATGCCCAGATACAGGCAAAACTGTCATACTGCACTGCCCCTACATCTCTCACACACTTGAGTCATGAATTCTGAAGGAGAAGATTGGAAGGAAATCAAAGCTGGAGAAGCAACTGAAGCAAATAGCTTAACATCTGAATCATATTGTTTGCATAGTCCATTCATGTACATCTCTCTTAGGTTGTGTGATTATGATAATGATGGTCATCATTTATGAAGTACTTGGTATGTATCAGGGGCTTTGTACACATTGTCTTATATAATATTTACAGCCCTGTAACATACACACTATTATTATCATTTCTATTTTACAAATAAGCAATGAAGACTCAAAGGTTAAATAACTTGCTAAACGGAGCAGAGATGTAGAAGCGGGATGGGAATCCAGGTAGTGTGATTCCAGAGCCTGTTGTAGAAGAAGCAGAATTCATTGTTTAATAGAAGTATTTTTTGTTTTGTTATGATGGTCAGAATAGTTGCAGGGATTCTCTGATTTGGTCACAGCTCTACAAAAAGCTGTCTGATCACAAATACCAACTTTTTCCCCCTCTATCCTTGTGACAAAAAACAAATAAGGAGTATCTCTGTACTAAGTTCTCCAAGGGGTAAATGCTGATGGAAGAGAAGATTTTGAGGACGTGAAAATTAATAATGACAAATGCAGGGACAGTGACAAACACTTCGAAGAATGTGTGGGCATTAGATTTGGTCATCTTTGCTAGAGCAGTTTCAATGGAAAGGTGAACCTTAATACCTAACAGTGGAAGCTTAAAAGGGAACAAACGTACCAAAATCAGGCAAAGACATCACAAGAGGAAAAACAAACCTAGAAACCAATATGCCTTATGAATATAGGCATAAAAATCTTTAACAATTCTAGAAAAGCAAATTCTGCAACATGCAAAAAAGGAGTACACACCACAACCAAGTAGGATTTATCCCAGTAATGCAAGAGTTGATTCAGCATACATAAATCGATCAATGCAATACACCATATTAATGCACTAAAAACAATATTCTTAATAGATGCCGAAAAAACATTTAACAAAGTCCAACACCCTTTTACTATAAAAACACTTAACAAACTAGAAATAAAAGGGAACTTCTTCAATCTGATAAAGGACATCTATGAAAAATCCAGAGCTAACATCTCAATTAATGGTGAAAGATCAAAAGATTTCCCCCTAAGATCAGGAACAAAAGAAGGACGCCCAGTCTTCCCACTTCTATTCAACATTGTACTGAAAGTTCTAGACAGGACATTAAGAAAGAAAAATAAATAAAAGGCATTCAAAATGGAAAGAAAGACGTAAAACTATCTCTATTCACAGATGACATGAACTTATACACCAAAATTCATAAGAAATCCACAAAAACTATTGGAACTAATAAACAAGTTCAGCAAGTTTTGAGGATACAAGAGCAATATACACAAATAGATTGTACAACTATATACAACTGTATTGTTTTGTATACAATTATATCGTATTCCAATGCAATTCCTATACAACGAACAATCTGAAAATCAAATTAAGAAAACAATTCCATTTAAAATTAAAAAGTGTGAAATACTTAGGAATGAATTTAACCAAGAAGGTGTAAGACTTACACATAAAAACTATGAAAATATCATTGAAATAAATTAAAGATGTATGTGAATATAAAAAGAGCCCATGTTCAAAGACAGGAACACTAATATTGTTAAGATGACAATACTCTCAAATTTACCGATTCACAACAAATCCTACTGAAATCTCAGCTGCCCTTTTTTGTAGAAATAGACAAGCTAATGCTAAAGTTTATATTGAAGTATGAATAGCCAAGACGATTTGGAAAAGGAAACAAGTTTGAGGACTCACACTTCCCATTATCAAAATTTAATCTCCTGTAATCAAGATTGTTTGGTACAGGCATAAGGATAGCGCTCTCTCTCTCTCTTGCTCTCTCTCTCTCTCCATATATATGTACACTATTGAATTCTTATATATGGAATAGAGTTGAAATTATAGAGTTAAACCTACATATTTATAGTCAATTGATTTTCAACAAGGATGCCAAGACAATTCAATAAGGATTCAATATATGATGCTGTGAAAACTGGATATCCACATGCAAAAGGATGACTTTGGAACCTTACTACACAAGATACAAAATTTGATTCAAATTGTATCAAAGATCTAAATGTAAGCATTAAAACTCTAAAACTCTTAAAAGAAAACAGGCATAAATCTTCATGACTTTGCATTTGGCAATATATTTTTTTTAGATATAACACCAAAAGCACAAACAACCAAAGAAAAAAACTAGATAAATTGAATTCATTAAAATTAAAATTTTGGTCTTCAAAAGACACTATTTAAAAAAGTGAAAAGACAAGCCACAGAATGGGCAAAAATATTTGCAAATCATATATCTGATAAGGATCTCATATACAGAGAATATAAAGAACTCTTACAACTCAATAATGAAAATACAAATAATATAATTTAAAAATGGAAAAAAAATAAACATAAAAATGGGCATAGGATTTAAATAGATATTTCTCCAAAGCACATATATGAATATCCAATAAGCACATGAAAAGATGTTCAATTCATTAATCATCAAGGAAATGCAAATCAAAACCACAGTGGGATACACTTCACAACTACCAGGTATGTCTTTCAAAATGACAGATAATAACAAACATTAGCAAGGATGTGTAGAAATTGGAACTTTCATACATAACTGGTGGGGATGTAAAAATATGCAGATGATTTGGAAAACACTTTGGCTGTTCCTCAAATTTTAAACATAGTTACTATATGACATAGCAATTCCACTGCTAATTATATACCCAAGAGAATTGGAAACATATGTCCACACAGAAACATGTACACAAATACTCATAGTACCATTATTCACAATAGCCAAAATGTAGGAACAACCCCAAAGTAATCAACTGATAAATGTATAAACAAAGTATGGTATATCCATAAAATGGAATATTATACAACAATAAAAAAGAATCGAGTACTGATTTGTGCTACAGCATGGATGAACTTTGAAAACATGCTAAATGAAAGGAGTCAAATACAAAAGGCCACATATGGTATGATGATATTTATATAAAATGTCCAGAGTAGGGAATTAGTAGTTGCCAGGCTTGGGAGGGGAGGTTGGGTAGTGACTGTTAATGGGTATAGGGTTCCTTTTTGGCGTAATGAAAATATTCTGGGGTTGGACAGTGGTGATGGTTATGAATATACTAAAAACCATTGAATTAGATACTTTAAATGCTGAGTTTTATTAGTATATGAACTGCACCTCAATTTTTGAAAAGGAATGGGCTGCAAGGAAATGGGGAAAGTGCACGTGTATTGCAAGTTTGATCATTCTGAGACTAAAATATAGTAGAGAGCTAGAGGATTCCCAGATAGGAGATCAGGATCAACTAAATAATTACAAAATGAGGAAGCTTCAATATGTTTGAAGATGTAAGGAACCAGTGGAAAAAGCCCTTGCAAATATTGTATGTTGATGCTGCATATGATAAAGGTAACACATTGTTATATTTTCAGAATAGCAATTTTTCTCATGCCACTTCTCCTCAAAGTACAAATCATACATAATTTGTTTGCATTGTAAAGTTGTTTTCCCAAGAATAATATGACATTGTATTGATTTGCCTTAAAGTTTCATTGGGGTGAGATGAGACCCTCTGCAACAGAAAACTGAATCCAGAGCTAGAAACAGAACTTGCAAAAGGATAGAGAAAAGCACAGGTGTAACCTAAAACAATGCATTCTGGACTTTTTTAGTACAGTTCCAATACTGCCTTTTCACATTAGTGACTTGCCAAGAACCAGATCCCAGAAATCTGCCTGAGTTATGTAGGAGAGCAAAAATAATCTCCCCTTCTAGGTTCTCTTTCTAAGAAGCTGAGACATCCTTGTAATATAAAGACAGACTAACAGGGGAAAAACAAACAGAAGTTTAGTAACATGTATACCTCCTGTACACATGGGAGAGACCCAGGAAAACTGAGTTACTCTTGGATGTGGCCCAAACCACGACCTTAAATATCATCTCCAGCTAAAGACAAAAGAAGATGTTGGTGGAGCAGGGGAGCTAGTTACAGGAGATTACCAGGCAAAGCACAGTAAACAAGGGTATGGTTGTTATGCAGATTTAGGTAATTGTCTTCTCCTTGGTTAAGAGTTTCTAGAGATTTGGTCATCCTCCTCTTCTTGGTACAGCCAGGAAGACACTTACAAATGGAAATTTCCCTTATAAATGTTAATTTCTCTTACAAAATGTAATTTCTACTCTATTTTTAGAGCTTCTCCTGTATCTGCTGTCTTAAAAATAATCAGACTAAAATAATCCTTATGCCAAAAAGGCATATTTTGGGGTGGCAAATTCTGCTCCCCTTCAGTTGAATGAGTCCTGCTTCTGACAAATACTTTGAGAAGAACCAGTGATATTGGATTATTCAAAAGACAAAAGTTAACCAATAGATGTTCTTCATATGTTGATATTTAACTAAGCAGGTTTCCCTTCATGTTCTTTTAAGGCTTCAGGTAATATAGAAAGATAAATAGACCCACTATCTTGTCTCAGATTAATATGTGCTGCTATCAACAGGTCATTATGAATGATAAGATAAACCAGCATTGACTGTGTAGGTAGATCCAAGTCTCTTCCCTACCCCCTCACCAATTATAATCAATTAAAGAAATCTCTATGGTACACCAGGAGGAACAGAGAGAGAGAGAGGGAGAGAGAGAGAGAGAGGTGGGTTTTGCTTTTCACTGGAGATCAGGAAATCAATTTAGATGGTGAACATTCCTGTTCTCTCACCCTATAACAGAACTGTGTGACAGTACAAAGCAATCTGTATGTGGGTGTGCTGCTATTATGCCTGTCCCAGAATAAGCCCAAATAGATTTGAAGCCACAGAATTTCAAAATCTTGAGAAGCTCTGAAAAGTCAACAGGATTGATTTTTAAGAACTTCTGATTAAGAAATGAGTTTTGTAAAACAGATTTCTGTCTAGTTTGGAAGTCTCTCTGCTGTTTAACTCTACTCATTTCAGACTAATTGAGTTTGGCATTTCACTAATTAAAGTTTTTTGGAGCTGAAGCACATTTTCAGAAATTTTAACAGATTGAAAATTCAAGGCATCTATACATTACTCTTTTCCTCTATCTCCTGAAATTTAGCTCTTTCTGATTATATTCATGAACAATTTATTTACTTCACTGGTACCTTACTGACTCTCATTTGCCATTAATAATTATGGAATTTAGCTAATGCTCTGACTAGAGGTCAGAATAGGAGGCCAGTTGGCTTTGGAGGTTTCAAAATTCTTTATTCAATGTCTTTGATTTATCTACTGGTATCATCCTTCTTCCTTCTTCATATCTATCTATCTATCTGTCTGTCTATCTTCATCATCACCATCATCTATCATCTAGCTATCTAGTTTTCTCTCTATATATATATGTATTTTATATATATATACATATATATTTTATAAGTTTCAGGTGTATAGCATTATAATTTGACATCCATATACACTACAAAGTGATCATCAACACAATTCTAGTTGCTGTCCATCACCATATAGTTGACCACTTTCACCCACACCCAACCCCCTTCCCCTCAGGTAACCACTAATCTATTCTCTATATCTATGAATTTGCTTTTGTTTTATTTTGTTTGTTTCGTTTTCTTAGATTCCATATGTGAGTGAAATCAAATGGTACCTGTCCTTCTCTGTCTGACATATTTCACTTAGCATAATACCCTCTAGGTCCATTCATGTTGGGGTAAATGGCAGGATTTCATTCTTTTTCGTGGCTGAGTAGTATTCCATTGTGTATGTGTGCGTGTATATATATATATATATATATATATATATATATATATATATATACACACACATACATACATATATATATATATATCTCACATCTTCTTATCCATCCATCTGTTGATGGACACTTGGGTTGCTTCCATGTCTTGGCTATTGTAAATAATGCTTCAGTGAACATAAGGGTGCATATATCTTTTCAAATTAGTGCTTTTATGTTCTTCAGATAAATACCCAGATAGTGGAATAACTGGTTCATATGGTAGTTCTATTCTTAATTTTTTGAGGAATCTACATACTGTTTTCCAAAGTGGCTGCACCAATTTACAGTCCCACCAACAGCGTATGAGGGTTCCCTTTCCTCCACATCCTCTCCAGCATTTGTTATTTCTTGTCTTTTCAATTAGAGCCATTCTAACAGGTGTGAACTGATATCTCATTGTGGGTTTGATTTGCATTTCCCTAATAATTAGTGATATTAAACATCTTTTCATGTGCTGGTTGGCTATTTGTATGTCTTCTTTGGAAAAATGTCTATTCATATCCTCTGCCCATTTTTTAAATCGTATTGCTTGTTTTTTGATGTTGAGTTGTATAAGGTTGTTATATATTTTGGATATTAATTGCTTACCTAATATATTATTTGTGAATATTTTTTCCCATGCAGTAGGTTGTCTTTTCATTTTGTTGATGGCTTCCTTTGCTGTGAAGAAGTTTTTTAGTTTGATATAGTCTCATTTGTTTATTTTTTATTTTGTTTCCCTTGCTTTTGGAGTCAGTTTCACAAAATCATTGCTAACACTGATGTCAGTGAAATTATCACCTATGTTTTCTTCTAGGAGTTTTATGGTTTCAGGTCTTACTTTCAAGTCTTTAACTCATTTAGAGTTAATTTTTTGTGCCTGATGTAAGTAATGATCAGATTTTGTCCTATTGCACGAGGCTGTCCAGTTTTCCCAACACCATTTACTGAGGAGACTATCCATTCTTCATTGTATGTTTTCTGCTCCTTTATCATAAATTGTTCATATATGCGTGGGTTTATTTCTGGGCACTCAATTCTGTTTCATTGATCTGTCTGTTTTTGTGCCAGTGCCATACTTTTTGGTTACTATAGATTTGTAATATACTTTGAAATCAGGAAGCATGATACCTCCAGCTTTGTTCTTCTTTCTCAAGATTGTTTTGGCTATCCAGTATCTTTTCTCACTCTACACAAAATTTTAAATTATTTGTTCTAGTTCTATGAAATATGCTATTGGAATTTTGATAGGGATTGCATTGAATTTATAAGTTGATTTGGGTATTGTGGACATTTTAACAATATTCTTCGAAGGCATGAACATGAAATATCCTTCTATTTATTTGTGTGTTCTTCTTATAATTTTCAATGTACAGGTGTTTCACTTCTTTGGTTAAATTTTTTTCCTAGGTATTTTATTCTTTTTGATGCAACTGTAAATGGGATTTTTTCTTTATTTCTATTTCTGATAGTTCATTATTAGTGTATAGAAATGGCACAGATTCCTGTATATTGATTTTGTATCTTGCAACTTTACTGAATTCATTTATTAGTTCTAACAGTTTTTTTATGGGAGTCTTTAGGGCTTTCTACATATGTAGTATCATGTCATCTGCAAATAGTGAAGTTTTACTTCTCCCTTTCCTATTTGGAGACCTTTTATTTCTTTTCCTTCCTAATTGCTGTGGCTAGGACTTTCAATACAATGTTGGATAGAAGTGGCAAGAATAGGCATCCTTGTCTTATTCCTCATCTTAGAGGAAAATCTTTCAGCTTTTCACCATTGAGAATGATGTTAGCTGTGGTTTTGTTATATATGGCCTTTATTATGTTGAGAGACTTTACTTCTATACACACTGAGTTGAGATTTTTTTTTATCATAAATGGATGTTGAATTTTGTCAAAGGCTTTTTCTGCATGTATTGAGATGATCATATCGTTTTTGTCCTTCATTCTGATAATGTGATGTATTATGTTGATTGATTTGCAGATGTTGAACCATCCTTGAGCCTTTTGAATAAATCCCACTTGATCATGGTGTATGATCCTTTTAAACTATTGAGGAATTCAGAATGCTAATATTTTGTTGAGGATTTTTGCATCTACATTCATCAAGGATATTGGCCTATAATTTTCTTTTTTTGTGGCATAATTGTCTGCTTTTGGTATCAGGGGGGTAATGTTGGCTTTGTAAAATGTGTTTGGAAGGTTTTCCTCCTCTTAAATTTTTTGATAGAGTTTGAGAAGAATAGATAGTCAGTCTTCTTTGAATGTTCGAATGTTTTGTAGAATTTGCCAATGAAGCTGTCTGGTCCTGGCTTTTGTTTGTTGGGAGATTTTTTTTTTTTTTTTTTTTGCGGTACGCGGGCCTCTCTCACTGTTGTGGCCTCTCCCGTTGCGGAGCACAGGCTCCGGACGCGCAGGCTCAGCGGCCATGGCTCACGGGCCCAGCTGCTCCACGGCATGTGGGATCTTCCTGGACTGGGGCACGAACCCATGTCCCCTGCATTGGCAGGCGGACTCTCAACCACTGCGCCACCAGGGAAGCCCTATTGGGAGATTTTTGATTACTGTTTCGATCTCCTTACTAGTAATCATTCTGTTCAGATTTTCTATTTCTTCATGATTCAGTCTTGGAAGATTATATGTTTCTAGGAATTTATCCATTTCTTTCTAAGTGGTCTAATTTGTTGGCATGCACTTGTTCATGGTAGTCTCTTATGATCCTTTGTATTTCTGTGGTATCAGTTGTAATTTTTCCTTTTTCATCTCTGATTTTCTTTATTTGAGTCCTCTCTTTTTTCTTGGTTAGTCTAGCTAAAGGTTTGTTGATTTTATCTTTTCAAAGAACCAGCTCTTAGTTTCATTGATATTTTGTATTCTATTTCTTAGTCTTTATTTCATTTAATTTTATTCTGATTTTTTTTCAGGCTATTGAAGTGTTGTCTTTTATTTTAATGTCAATGTGTAAAGTGGCATACAGGCAACTTAAAATAACATCATACATGATATTGACATATTTATTCTTAGAACATATGCATTATATTTACAGACATACAAATATAGGACAAAGTTTTACAAAATCTTTTACTAATTACATGTTTACAACATTTTCAGAAATAAAATGAAATCTGCTGTAAACCACCTTACTGCAATATGTATATAAAAAGGTTTCTAAATATCCATGTTTTCCTTCATTTCTATAACCATTTAAGTGCTTAGTTTTAAAAAATTCATCATACTCATTAGCGTAGTCACACATCATTAGTCACTGCTGGACTGTTATCAAGTAGAGAAATCAGACTCCTTGATTAGCTGCCAGGCTGTATTTTCAAAAGCTTAATTAAGGAAAGTGACCTACTACTACTAAGTGTCCTACTCTATTCTAGTCAAAAACAAAGGCCCCTCCTCCCATGAGTTGTTTCCAGAGAAAATTGGTTTGGAGTGCTAAGCAAGTATGAGTTTGAAAGCCCAGAAACCTGCTGACTTAAAATCTCCACCGTTAGCAGGGTTAGCCTTTTCTTCATTCACTCTTCAGTGCTGGGAAGGTCACTGCTTCAGTAGGAAGTTCATAAATGGTCAGGTGGAACTGTAACAAAGTCATCTTCATCTTATGTTAGAGTCTAGCAAGGCTAAATATTAAATTTTCTTTCCAGTTAAAAAAAAAGGTATATACAAAACCCTGAGTACAAAAATTTTCCAACAAAAACATCATGACTTGTTTTGCATCTTGACATAGAAAAGACATTCAACATATTTTATATTTTTCTTTCATTATCAACCAAAACTGTACACAAATATTTTCTAACAATTTAAATATAAATTTGAATTAGTCTGATAAAAATATATGAATAAGGTTTCATGCTATGTATAAAATTTGAAATAAGTTGAAAATTCCAATTATTCCTATGGGAAAATTAGTCACAAATGTTGCATTATGTATGCTGAATGGAATTATTCCTTGCAAATATGTGACAAATAGTCCTGTCCTTTGCTGAGTTTCATTTCAAATGGCTGTCTATAATTTGGAGATTGCACTGAGGTTTAATGTTGACTAGAAGTAAAAATACTTATAGTTTAAAAATATACACAGTTAAATTCTAAACAAGTCCTATGATTGGTGGGTCTGTTTGGAACTGTAAATATAATGGGGTCTGGCTCTAACCACTTAAAACACATTTTACTTTTGTTTTGTAAGAACCCTGGAGGATTGGGCTTTGAGCTCAGATGTTTTGTGTTATATAAGTTTAAACCTGTGACAACAAGGAGAAAACATTATTTTGGCCAGATACTCAACATGATTTTATCCAGAGTTACTTTTAGATTATTCTGATCTTTATTATTCCCTTCTCTTTATCTTTTTCTAGTTCTTTTAGGTGTAAACTTAAATTGTTTATTTGGGATTTTTCTTCTTTCTTGAGGTAGGCCTGCATTGCTATGAACTTCCCTCTTAGAACCTCTTTTGCTGCATGCAAAATGATCCATATGTTGGTTTTAGTGGACAAGTACTTTGAAATAACAATGACTAAATTATTAAAGCACATGGAGAATAAGGTGGAAAGGGGGAAGAAAGTATGATTACACAAAGAAATGGAATCTATAAAAAGTTAAACAGACACTTTAGAACTGAAAAGAATCTAAAATTAAGAACTCAATAGTTTAATAGCATACTACATAGAGAGTAAACTTGAAGACAAACCAATATAAAATATCTGAACAGAAACATGGAAAAAAATAAAGGTGGGAAAAAAAGAACACAAGACAAGTGGAACATAGTGACATGGTTAAAATATGTGTGATTGTAGTATAAGTAAAAGAGAGAGAAGGAATGGGAAAGACAATATTTGTAGAGATAATAGTCAAAAAATTTCCAAATGTGACAAAAAGCCTCATCTCACAGATTCATAATACTCAGCAAACTCCAAACAGTATAAATGAGAATAGAAAACTTAGTTTTATCATAGTAAGCTGCTAGAAAACGAGTGATGAAGGTGAAATCTTCAAAGCATCTGGAGAAAAAAGACATGTCACCTTCAAAAGAAGAGCAAATAGATGGAGAGCTGACATTTCAATAGAAACAATGAAAGTCAAAAGCCAATGCAGTGACATCTTTAAAATGCAGAGAGAAACGCTTTTGACATAACATTTCTAAACCTAGGAAAAGTATCCTCCAAAAATAAAGGAAAATAAAGGCACTATCAAACAAGCAAAAGATAAAAGAATTCACTGACAACACACCTACATTTAAAGAAATACTAAATGAAGTTCTTCAGACTGAGGAAATAATCCCAGAAAGAAGGAAAGAACAGCAGGAAGGAATGAAGATCACCTGAAAAGGTAAATGTGTAGATAAACTATTTTGACCCACTTTGGTATTATCAAGCCCAACTTAAATTCTATGGAGTTCCTTAAGTATAAGGCTCTAGAGTGTAATGATAGGTTAGAAGTGACCTTTGAAACCACTTAGTCCAACTCACCTTATTGGACAGATACGGTAAAAATTTCACAGAAGAATTGGTCACCTAGTTTAATGATTCTAACCTTTAAGTTCCAAATGTTTTGAGCTCCAGGCCATTCACTAACTTTTAGGCCTTTAAAGTCTCTTGGGAAAATCTGTTATTATATACAGTTTCTGGCTACTCTACAGCTCCTATGCTCCCTGTGCCTGCTTAACAATATAAGGATTTTCTGCACCACGAAGCTTCAAGACACAGCCTCTAATCCTCTTGAACTGTATGAAATGTCAATCAATTTAATCTTTTGGATCTTGCATGATAGACCTTGTGTAAAGTAGATTCCACATTTGTAGACGAATAGGTACTAATCCTAAGGTTGCTTTCTCAGACAAGTTGAGGGTAGGTAGATATGATATTTTTCTTTAAAAGTGTTCACTCTTGGAGATTAAAGTGATGTTCTTATATACTAGTTATAGCAGCTAGGAAGGTGTTGAACTATCAAAAACACAGCCTAGACAGCCTGCCCCAATGAGTCCCTCAGGCTGACCAGTTAGTACCTAACATTTAGAATGTTTGAAGCTATACAACAATGGACATAAAGAAACTTTTTTTTAATCTAGTGGTTTGAATAAAATAATGTTTTATAAAACAAATGCTTCATATTTGTTCTTATTTTGGTTGTGGTAAGTTTTTCCAAAGTTGACTGATTTAGACCAAATTTCACTCATTAATAAAAGCTATTTAGTTTAATGTATGAGTCATTTTACCATTTTGAAACTAAGTAGTAGCCAATCATCTTTTCATATGGGCATATCTTCTGACTTTGCTGTCCCCAGTGCATGGAACCTCTATCCTTTGATAGGACTTATTACCGTCTTGGAGAGGACATGCAGCCTGATACGTTACCTGCTGATATAACTGCCTGCTCTTACCTGGTATGTGAAGTAGGTGTCTAGAAGCCACGGAACCTCTCATTTTGGGAAAGGAATTTTAATTGTTTCTTTGTTTCTTTAATTGTTTGTGATCCAGACCATCATCTAGTGGGGGGGGAATCAATTATCCCTTCATTCAATTATTTATTCCTACACCCTTTATTGAGAAAATGCTAACATAATATTAGACATAGAGAAGTCATTTTACTTTCATATAGGGAAGATCTGGATTCAAATACTGGTTCTACTACTTATTAGCTAGTAAGTGAGATTTTAGGCAAACAGCTTAAACACTGTGAGACTTGATTTTCTCTTCCTGAAAATGGGAGCAGCTACTATAAGAACGGAGAAAGTATTGCCTAGTATTTACATTCCTGGCAAGGCAGAGATTAAGAGAGTATTATATACAAATTTTCAGTCTATTTTCTATTATATCATAGCAGGACTATCTTCTTATCCTATCATTTGAATGAAATAAGAAAGAGCCATAGGATCGACAGAAACTGAACATCAATATTCATGATGCTTTTGCATGGAGACAGAGCATTTATGATATTTTCTTAAGCTGTTATGTCTGGTTTATAATGAGTATCCCAGAATAAGCAAACCGCTAGACTTTCAAATCTCCAAAGAACCATTCAGCTCTATGCATCTGTCTGAATTTAAATAATGAAGCTCTGCATGCACAAAAAGGAAACTCAAGGAAAAGGGAGCTAAGAAAATAGTGTGCTTACATGGAGAGATTTTAAGAATGGTTCTCCTGTTTGTTAAAATCCAGTGTTTGTAAATTCACACAGAGATAACATCTATGCCATAAATGCTCACCAGAAGTCCAGTGGAATGAAACCCCCTTGTGCCTTCTTGGTCCTGAAAAGGAGCAAAGACAAAGGTAAGGTGGAGTTTTTGGTTCTTATTTCTGGGGTGCTTCAGTAGTGTCTGCAAACATCAGATCTTTTAGAAATACTGGAGCTATATTTGAAGTCCAGTTGCACATTCTCTATATACAGGGAGAAGCAGAAAAAAATTCAAGGGAATGGATACTGTATTCAGCATGAAAATATCCTGGCTCCTTTACTCTTGAAAGGATCTTGGTCTAAGGTAGTGTCTAATCATAAAAGTAGAATGAACTCATAATCAGGATCCTCTCTATCTGAGACTTTTTAGAAATATCTTTAGGAAATGGACAGTATGTTCTTAAGAATGTTGAATGTATGTTGCCTTTTTCAACCTTTGCAGCTGCTGGATTCAAGGGCACAGTCAGCCTATGGCAATTTAAGGTTATCCATAAGTACATGGGCAAAGGTTTATCTGTAGTCAGAGGCAGAAAGCCCAATCTGAATGTTCAAGGTGAGTTCAGATTCAAGCAAGAAATCACAAGGTAGACATTTCCCAGAGTTCTTTTCACCTTACAAAAATACTACCTAATAACAAAAGTCTTCATATCTGGCATTCAGAGCAATTTATTTTATTCAAAGGATGCTACCACACACAAAATCTCATTTCCAAATCTTTATTGCATATGTTACAATTTTCAATATAATAAAAATCCAGGACAGTGAAATAGCATATAACTTTCTTCTACCTGTAGGAGAAACCATTTACACTAGCCATAAATGAAGAATACTTTCTTAGGTGCATATAACTACTCTCTCTTTTAGGCTGAACATTTAGGTAACATGAAGCAAATGGTCTAATGGTTGAGTGTATGTGTGTCTTTGTGTGTGTGTGTGTGTGTGTGTGTGTGTGTGTGTGAGAGAGAGAGAGAGAGAGAGAGAGATGTTCATAGCTTCGTATTGTTTTATTATTACATCATCATTGCTTCTTTTGCTAGATTATTCAAGGCCTTAAGATATTGTATTGGTAGTCTTTTGGGGAAATGGCCTAGGGCTGTACATGTCATTTCTAATCACTTATTACTTTTGTATACATTTGGTTTTTTGGCCTTGCTGCGTGGCTTGTGGGATCTTAGTTCACCAACCCACGCCCTTGGCAGTGAAAGCGCTGAGTCCTAACCACTGGAACGCCAGGGAATTCCCTCATATACATGTTTGGCACTCCTGTTTTCCCACTTAGGAACTTTACTTATTGTGACCCTCTTCTCTTCATCTTCACAGGATTCTTGGTTTCTCAGTCCAATTATTTAACTTAACAAACATTATTGAGCTTAAGATTTTCCAGGCACTTAGGCTGCATGGCTAATAAGATATGCTTCCTATCCTCAAATGTCTCAAAATCAAACTGGAGAAACAAGCGCATAGACATCTAACTAGAACATCAACACAAAAAAAGCACCATAACTGTCCTAGCACATTGAAAGTGCAAAATTAAATATAAAAGTAGATTACCTTATGGAGCAAATTTTAATAAAAATGAAAATTTCTCTCAACACTTACCTGTTATCAATTACGGCTTAAGGCAACTCTGGTATTGTGAATACTTTTTTTCTAGTATGCTTCTTTGTATATTACTGTTACGCTTTTCTTGGAATCAGATTCTTTGGAGAATGGTACAAGCCTTAGGACTCCAGGCTCATTATCTAACAATTCTACTAGGAGTTGACTTTTCTCAGGTTCTCTTCAACACATGCATCAGTAACCCATGTTCACTATTAAGGTTCATTTAGGGAGCTGGTAGAGGCCAGTTAACCTGGGTTGTCAGAAGTCAATTAAAATGAAGGTCATCGATTTTCTTGTTAACCTCAGGATCAACTCAGTGGTCTTCAACATTAGGTATATAATAGAATCACCTCAGGAACTTAAAAAAAAAAACTGATGCCTGCATGCTTCCACCTCCCTCCCACCAACACACACAGACACATACACACGCACACACACTCACACACTTCCCCAATGAGATTCTAATTTCACTGGTCTGGGGTGCTGCCTGGGCACCAGAGTTCCTGAAAGCTTCCCAGGTATTTCTAATATGTACCCAACATTGAGAGACATTGTACTAATTCCTTACTATTTCCTCTGATTTGCATATATTTTTCTTCCTCTATACATGACAGAAAGATTATAAATATTGAAGGTTTGAAGGCCTCAGTCCTTATGCTCAGAACACAAACATACTTTATGATAAGTTTCTCTCAAATTATTGGCTTCCTTGCCTTCTAATTTTGTGCAGTTATATAAAAACAAGTCAGCAATTTTGTTACATTCCTTCCACAAAGACTGGAAGTTTATGCCCCTTCCCCTTTGATTTGGGCTGACCTTAGTGATATACCCATTACAAGTAGAATGTAGTGGGAATGCACTGTGTGACTTCTCAGGCTGTGTCAGACAGAGCCATGAAGCTTTTGCCTGGTTCTTTTTGAGTAACCACACTAGAAGCCCTGAGCCACCATATGAGAAGTCTAACCATCCCAAAGCTACCATTCTTTGAAATAGCCAGACCATATGGAAAGATTACCTGTAGCATTCTGGTCAGTAGTTCTAGCCTTCAAATCATTCCAGTTAAGCAAGACATGTAAGTAAAGAAGTTTCTAGATGATTCTTCTGCCTATTGAGACAACCAAGCCTTTGTGTCTTCCCAGATGAAGTCCTTGATATTGTAGAACAGAGACAAGCCATTCCTGCCATTCCCTGTTCAAATTTCTGACCCACAAAATCATGATAAAGTACAGAATTTGGTACCTGGAAAGAAAATACCCAAAACATATGGCATTGATTGTGGGACCATGTGGTGGATAGAAACTGGAATGGTCTTAGGACTATTGCTGGAAGCCTGATGGGCCTAAGGAGACTGTCAATGTGTGATTAAAGAAGAGTAAGGAAAACGTAATTGAAAGCTGGAGGAAAAGAGATCCTTGATGTGTAGTGGCAAACAGTTTAGCAAAACTATCATTTATGGTTGTGCAGAAAATAGAAAATGCACCTATAAATTGTTGGTCTGGCTAAGTATTTCCAGATAGGATGTCAAAACTATCAATTGTATTTTTCTTGTTAGCTGAGTATCATAAAGTATGCTGACAAAAAGGCAAACTAAAGAAGAAATTATTGTTTCAAGCAGAATTTAAAGAAAATGTAAAGAATCAATAATGCTGTATTTGAATATAAACCTATTTATTAAAATTCCTAGTTTTCCTAATGAATATTATCAAAGTAAGAAAGGGCTTGAGATATATATATATATATATATATATATATATATATAGAGAGAGAGAGAGAGAGAGAGAGAGAGAGAGAGAGAGAGAGAGAGAGAGAGAGATTTGTTACAAGGAATTGGATTGCATGATTATGAAAACTAAGTCTTAAGATCTGTAGTTAGCAAGCTGCAGACCCAGGAGAGCCCATAGTATAGTTCCAGTTTGAAGGCCAGTAGACTTGAGACAAAGGAAGAGGTGATGTTTGAGTTTAGGCCTCAAGTAAGGATAAAAACTGATGTCCTGGTTTGAATTCAGTCAGGCAGGAAGAGTTCCCTCTTATTCAGGAAGGGGGTCAGCCCTTTGTTCTAGTTAGACCTTCAGTTGATTGGATGAAGCCCACACACATTAGGGAGGGCAATCGGCTTTATTCTGTCTATGAGTTTAGATGATAAAGTCATCCAAGAGCATCCTCACAGAAACACTTAGAAAAATGTTTAACCAAATATCTGGATACCTTGTGACTCAGTCAAGTTGATACATAAAATAATTGTCACAGGGCTTCAGAACAAAGATCAAGACCAAAGTGCTATCAAGAAAACATCTCCTGGTAAAGATGAACCAAGGATGTTACTGTGAAACATTCTTTTTTCACCTCAGGGATTTAAGGTAGCACCTCCTAGACCCTTCCAAACAGACAAAAGGATTTAAAAGGAGATATGGTTGCTGATATCATAGGCAAATATAATCTGTCACATGTCTATAACTTTTCTCTTGAGCTTTATGATACTTTTCTGATCAATACCTCATTTGCCTACAATGGCTTTCCTTTGTATAGTTCTTAATCACTTGTCAATAAAACAGATTGTTCTGCCTTTTTTTTTAAGAGAACATAAACTATAGAAAATCGTAGCTTCATTTTCTAAAATGGTCAGAATTTTCCAGAATGAAGCAGTATAAAACAGTAAAACTAATCACAATATTGTTTTCATTTTGAACTCTAGCATATAAATTAAAGAACAAAAATGTTAAAAATAATGGATGATACAATATTTTGTTGATTATGACATAAACAACCTAAAAAGTAAATGTGTAGAACATTTTTATGCAATTGGAGTTAAGTTGTCATCAGTTTAAAATAGACTGTTATAACTCTAAGATGTATTATGAAAGCCTCAGAGTAACCACAAAGTAAAAATAAATACACAAATGATAAAGAGAAAAGAATCAAAATATACCATCACAAAAATCATCTATTCACAAGAAAGATAGCTAGAGAGAAAGGAACAAAAGAACTACAAAACAATCAGAAAGCAATTAACAAAGTGGTGATAGTAAGTCCTTACCAATCAAAAATCTCTCTAAATGTAAATGGTTTGAATTTTCCAATTAAAAGGCATAGAGTTGCTGAATGAATTTAAAAAACAAGACCCAACTATATCTTGCCTACAAGAGACTCAATTAAACTTTAAGGACATTCACAGACTGAAAGGGAGAAGATGGAAAAATATATACTGTACAAATTGGAAACAAAAGAGAGCAGAGGTTGTAATAGTTACATTAAACCAAATAGACTTTAGTCAAGAGCCATAACAAAAGACAGAGAAAATTGTTATATAAAAATAAGGAGTCAGTCCATCAGGAGGATATAACAAGTGTAAATATATACACACCCAATATCAGAGCACATACATATTTTAAACAATTTTTAACAAATCTGAAGGTAGAAATAGACAGCAATGCAATAGGAGACTGCAATATTCCACTTTCAACGAAGGATGCGTCATCCTGACAGAAAATTAGTAAGAAAATAATGGACTTGAATGCCACTTTAGACCAAATGAACCTAACAGACATATACAGAGCTATCCATCCAACAGAAGCAGAATGCACATTTTTCTCAAGCACACACAGAATATTCTTCCAAGATAAGTCATATGTTATGTCACAAAAAAGTCTTGAATTTAAGAAGAATGAAATAATATCAAGTATCTTTTCTAGCCACAATTTTATGAAACTAGAAATCAATAACAGGAGGAAATCTGGAATATTCACAAATATGTGGAAATTAAAACACTTCTGAACAACCGACGGGTCAACCGAAGAAATCAAAAGGGAAATTAAAAAATATCTTGAGATAAATGAAAATGGAAGCATGACATACCAAAAGTTATGAGATGCAGCAAAAGCAGTTCTAAGAGAGTTTATATCAATAAATGCCTAAGTTAAGAAAAAAAAATTTTCAAACAACCTAAACTTACACCTAAAGAAACTAGAAAAAGAAAAATAAACTAAGCCCAAAGGTAGCAGAAGAAAGGAAATAATAAAAAATACAGCAGAAATAAATGACATAGAGACTAGAGAGACAATAGAAAAGATCAATAAAAATAACAGTTTATTGAAAAGATAAAGTTGACAAACTGGTTAAAAACTAGACTAAGAAATAGAGATGATTCAAATTAATAAAATTATAAATGAAAGAGGAGATGTTACAACTGATACTACAGAAATACAAAGAACTGTGAAAGACTACTATGAACAAATTATATGCCAACAAATTAGATAACTTAGAAGAAATGGCTAATTCTATAAACCTACAAGTTACTAAGACTGAATCATGAAGTCACAGAAAATCTGAACAGACCAGTATTGAGCAAGGAGATTGAATCACTAATCAAAAATCTTTCAACAAATAAAAACCCAGGACCAGATGGCTTCACTAGTAAATCCCACCAAATATTTAAAGAAGAATTAATACCAATCTTTCTCAAACTCTTCCAAAAAATTGAAAAAGAAGAATGCTTCCTCATTTTATAAGGCCAGCATTACCCGGATATTGAAACTGGACAAAGACACTAAAAGAAAAGAAAGTTAGAGGCCAATATCCCTAATGAACATAATACAAAAATTCTCAGCAAAATACTAGCAAATTTGGGCTTCCTTGGTGGCGCAGTGGTTGAGAGCCCGCCTGCAGATTCAGGGAACACGGGTTCGTGCCCCGGTCCGGGAAGATCCCACATGCCGCGGAGCGGCTGGGCCCGTGAGCCATGGCCGCTGAGCCTGCGCGTCCGGAGCCTGTGCTCTGCAGCGGGAGAGGCCACAGCAGTGAGACGCCCGTGTACCGCAAAAAAAAAAAAAAAAAAAATACTAGCAAACTTAATTCAAGAGCACGTTAAAAGTATTATACACCACGATCAAGTGGGATTTATCCCTGGGGTACAAGGATGTTTCAGCATGTGCAAATCAATGAATGTGATACACCATATTAACAGAATGAAGGATAAAAATCATATGATCATTTTAATACATGCAGAAAAAACATTTGAGAAAATTTAACATCCTTTTATGATAAAAACTCTCAACAAAATAGGTATAGAAGGAATGTACCTCAAATAATAAACGTCATATATGACAAGCCCACAGCTAACCTGATACTCAACAGTGAAAAGTTAAAAGCCTTTCCTCTGTTCTGAAGAACCTAGGGACATGACAGGAATAAAGACGCAGATGTAGAGAATGGACTTGAAGACATGGGGATGGGGAAGGGTAAGCTGGGACGAAGTGAGAGAGTGGCATGGACATATATACACTACCAAATGTAAAACATAGCTAGTGGGAAGCAGCCGCATAACACAGGGAGATCGGCTCATTGCTTTGTGACCACCTAGAGGGGTGGGATAGGAAGGGAGGGAGGGAGACGCAAGAGGGAGGGGATATGGGGACATATGTATATGTATAGCTGATTCACTTTGTTATAAAGCAGAAACTAACACACCATTGTAAAGCAATTATACTCCAATAAAGGTGTTAAAAAAAAAAGCCTTTCCTCTAAGATCAGGAACAAGACAAAGATGTCCACTTTTGCTAATCCTTTTCAACAAAGTACTGAAAGTCCTAGCCACAGAAATTGCAAGAAAATGAGAAAAAAAAAGATTACAAATTGAAAAGAAAGAAGTAAAATTATCTCTGTTTTTAGAGGACATGATCTTATATATAGAAAAACCTAAAGACTCCACTAAAAAACTGTTAGAACTAATAAATGAATTCAGTAAAGTTTCAGGATACAAAATCAACATACAAAACTCAGTTGCATTTCTATCCACTAACAACAAATGTACAGAATGCTATGAGAGATCAAAGAAGAAATATTTATATCCTGTGGAGATCAAAAAACTTTTCTTGGAGGAGATGCTATCTCAACTCAGTCATAAAGGATGAAAAATTTATCTAAGAATGGATAAACAGTATTTTAAACATGTGAGCTCACAGAAACAAAGACCTAGGCTAAAAGAAAAAATCACAGATTACATGAAAATCTATAAGCAGTTCATTGTTGCTAGATTATAAAGTGCACAACAGCGAGTGGTAGGTGATGAATCTCGAGTAATAGTCTGGGGCTAAATCATAACAATCATGTGTTATGATATGGAATTTGGATATATGAGAACTCACTGGAAGACAGGAGAATGACATAACTAAACCTGCTTTCTATGTCATAGTTTACATCTTCATGCTTATCCTTTAACTGCATATTGTAGTTATAGTTTCTTTTATAATTTTTTCTTTTAGTATACATACTAGCTTATTTTAATAATCTTCAATCGTTACTATATATCTGCCTTTCCTAGTGGGATTTTCTCTATCCTATAGATTCTTACTTTTTCCATTTAAAGAAGAACCTTCTACATTTCTTTTAGGGTAGGTTTAGTAGTGATGAATTCAGTTTTAGCTTGTCTGAGTTCTTTATGTCTCCTTCTATTTTGTTGAGTGCTATTGAAAGAGAAGATGTTTGGTAGTAGGAGAGAGAGATGTTTTGCTTTACCCCTTCTCTATTTAAAATTTGCTCGAAATGCTCTAGATTTTTGTTTAAGGGAAACATGTTTCATAATTGTATGAGCCAGGGTTCTCCAGAGAAACAGATCAATGGGAAATACACATATGCATACATATATACACACACTTGTGTGTATACATAAATAATTATAATATAAAATATGTTAAATGATTTTGCATATATATATATTTTTTTATTATGAGGAATTAGCTCACATGATTATGGAGGCTGAGAAGTCTCACAATCTGCTATCTGCAAGCTGGAGACCCAGCAAAGCTGGTGGTGTAATTCAGTCCAAGTCCAAAAGTCTGGGAACCAGGAGACCTGATGGTGTAAATCCCAGCTGAGGATAAGGAAATATGGGATGAGATGTCCCATCGCAAGCAGTGAGGCAGAAAAATAAAGCGGGATGGATTCCTCTTTCTTCTGTCTTTTGTTCTATCCAGGCCCTCAATGGATTGGATGATGCCCACCCCGTTTGGAGAGAGCAATCTACTTCACTAGGCCCACTAATTCAAATGCTAATCTCATCAGGAAACACCCTCACAGACACGCCAAAAAATAATGTTTTTTTAAAATTTAATTTAATTAATTTATTTTTTATACACTAGGTTCTTATTAGTTATCTATGTTACACATATTAGTGTATACATGTCAATCCCAATTCATTCCCCCAACCGCCAAGCCCCCGTTTCCCCCCTTGGTGGCCATACATTTGTTCTCTACATCTGTGTCTCTATTTCTCCCTCGCACACCAGTTCATCTGTACCATTTTTCTAGATTCCACATATATGTGTTAATATACGATATTTGTTTTTCTCTTTCTGACTTACTTCACTCTGTATGAGTCTCCAGGTCCATCCACGAAATGACGTTTAATCTGAGCATCCTGTGACCAGTCAAGTTGACACATAAGATTAATCATCACAATATTTAATTCAATAAGTAAGCAAAACAAGCATTTATTGGGCACCTGCTTTCTATGTTTCAGGCAAAGTAACCTTCATTTTTCTAGATGCTCACATCTAGTAAAGGAGGCAGCTACTCAAACAAATACTATAGTATGGTGACCAAACCTATAATACCTTTAATAGCGATAGGTACAAAATACTGTTGGAACCCAGTTAAGAAAGCATTAATTCAAAAAAAAAAGGAAGCATTAATTCGTAGCTGGAGTTTAGTGAGAATAGACCATATAAGAAAAGTGACAAGTGAATTGAAACTTGATAAGTAGCACTTTGCCAGAAAAACAAGAAGTGGGCAGGAGAAGCATTACAAGAAGAGTATACATATGGTCAAGAATAAATAAATATGAATAGGTCTTGAGTTTGGCAGCAATGGATGCCATCTAAAGTAGCTAGATATGTGAGAGGAAATGAATGATATTAGAAGGAAAGGGTAAAGCAAGTTTTGTGGAGGACTCTGAATTTAGAGTTGATGACAAAGAAAAAACAGTCATGTGTTTTAAGCAAGGGAGTGACATTGTCAGATTTGCATTTGAGAAAGATTACTTGAGCTGCAATTTGGAGAATTAACTGGGTAATGCAAGGCTAGAGACCTGTTCAGATGCCGTTGCAGCAATCCCAGTGAGAGATAATAGTGGCATGGATTATGACAGAGACAGGGATTATGAAGAGGAGAGATCAGATATAGGAGGATTTTGAGGGAGAATCCAAAGGACTTGGCTCTCTGATATTTTCCTTCCCTTACTTCACTAAGGGATTTCTTGCTTGATATATTCTTTGAAAGATAATGCACTCACAAAGGATAGAAGAATGGCTAAATGAGAAAAAGATGTGAGGTTTGGCAAGGCCATAGGGTTGAGGGAAAGACCTGGTAGAGAAAAACAATGAACTTGGTTTTATTCATGTTGAGTTTGAGGTTTTATTACCACTTTATTCAGTTTTCCATTCAGATTACATAGTGACCATGTTACTACCCAGCTTAAAATCCTTCAGTGACTCTCTATCACATCAGTGTTCAGTATTAACTTACAATGGCTTATAAATCTCTCCAAAATCTGGATCTACCATTGTCCCCTCTGACTGGAACATGCTTTCTTGACTCTTCAGCTAATAAGTGGGAATCAGCTTAGACATCATTGTTTCCAATTTGACTGGGTACTTGTTTCTAGCAACTTCTATCCTGCAAGTGCAATAAGTTCAGGAACTTTATCCAATTCACTAGCTGTTTTATCTCTTGCACCAAATATATCCTTTAAGACATAGCAGATATTGAATAAATAATTCGTGAATAAATGAAATTCCTGACAACCATCTTGATAGAAAGGTCCTATAATCAGGTAGATATGCAGATCTTTATTTCAGAAAATAAATGTTTTAAATCATTTTTATTATATGTGTGCTAGTTGAAACCTTTAGCATAGACATCATAACTCAGGCCACTAGACTGAGAAAACTGTAGCCTAATAGAACTCAGTGGAATACTAGTATTTAAAAGAACAATGAACCATGGTAAGAGACATAGAAAGAGTCATCAGAAAAGTGTTAGAAGGAGAGAATAGTGTCTCAGAAACCAAGGAAGGAAAGAATCTCAATTGGGTCAGTGGTGTTACAGTGCAGAACCAAGAATTAGGAAGGACTGACAAGAGACTATTTCCTCGGGTAATCTATAAAGTAATGGGGAAAGAAGCTGGGATACAAAGACTTCAGGAGATATTTTTTAAACTTATATTTCCAATGATCCCTATTTTTACATATTTGTGTCCCTGCAGCTTGTTTTAAGGTGCAATTGTAAAAAAAAAAAATCCAATAAATATTGGCATTTGAGTTTGTCTGCCATTATGTGTACATTTCTATGCACTCTGAGTCACATTATAAATGTGCTCAAAGCCACCAACTGACTAAATAAAATAAATACACTCAAATATTTTGGGTTTTGCATTCAAATGAATATTTAAAATTTTTGTACATAATGGGTTGTATGTTGAAAATATTTATGATTAAATACTCACTGAAAATTATGCACCTAAATTCTAATTGTAGACCATTGTTCCTTTTGCAAATATCACAAAACAAATTTTAAAGAGAAAGAAAAAGATAATTCACAGTGCCTTGCTTGATATAGCTTCAGTATTCAATTGTATCTCCAAAATATGCTTTTAACATTGGATTTCCTTGCAACAATACAAATACGTTCCCTTACTTACTTCATACTTTTATAATCGCATTCAGCTTCAAATAGCTTCACTAGGTAACCAGATTATCCATGTGAAATAAATCTTTACCACTTCTCTAACGATATGAAAATTCTCCCTTGGTGAACCCTGGGGTTTATTCATCACAGGAAGTAAGAATGACGTAATGTAAAGAATAGGACCCTATCACAGCGTTCTTAAAAATGTGTCTTTTAAACCAATTTCAAATATCTAGAAAGAGGTAAGCTTTGAAAACACCCAAAACCAAAAATTCCCAATTGATTCAGTTATTTTAGTCTTTGTCCACATCCAGGTCTAACATCATAAGTACAATAAAAAAACAAGGATGATCAGCTGGGTAACAATGGCACTGACTACAGTAGGATGTTTGGAAAATAATTATTAGTGGAAAATATAATTTTTAATGTTTTGTTTTATGAATTTGGGTTTATTAACAGTTAAAGGCTATATGAAGTTTGTACTCATCAACTTATTTAAAGCACAAAAATTTCTTGAAGTTGTTCAATATTCACATCCTCAAACACAAATGCATGTTCGGCTGTTTACCCTTTATTTTACCATATATTATCATTACTTCATTCATAGTAACCTGATTCAGTGAATAGACATTTGTTTAGGATTTCCCTTATTAGCTGTCATCATGTTGTCTCTATGTTTTCATAATTTCTCTTTTCTTTATTTTCTATATATTCCTTTATTTCTTTTTTTATCTTCTTTTCCTTGGGGGAGGGGAACTATGTAATTGTTTCACATTTAATGAAATATAGTTCATCATAGCTCAATCAAAACAACTTGGTCCATTCTGAAATTATTACTTTCTCCACAAAGCTCACATAAATCACAAATGCAATGCCAAAATATAATTTTATTGATATTCAAGTTTTTCTTATTCATGGGGACTATAGCAAAAAAAAAAAAAAAAAATCTAGCATTTATGTAATCAGAGTCCCAGAAAGAGAGGAGAAAGAAAGTGAGCTGAAAAAGTATTTGAAGTTGGTACAGATGAACCAGTTTGTAAGGCAGAAACAGAGACACAGATGTAGAGAACAAATGTATGGACACCAAGGAGGGAAAGCGGGGGTGGGTTGGGATGAATTGGGAGATTTAGATTGACATATATAATGCTAGTATGTATAAAATAGATAAGTAATAAGAACTTGCTGTATAAAAAATAAATAAATAAAATTCAAAAAATATATTTGAAGAAATAAAGGGTGAAATTTTTCCAACTTTAGCAAACAGCATAACCTACAGTTTCATGAAGCTTAGTTAACCCCAAACAGGAGGAACTGAAAGAAATCCATGCCAAGATACATCACAGTTAAATTTCCAGAAACTAAAAACAAAGATAAAATCTTGAAAACAGTGAGAGAGAAATGACATTTTACCCATAGGGGAAATAAATTCAAATGACAAGCAGTTTATAATATGAAACTATAAATAGCAATATGAAGAAACACAATATTATTCAGGAGTTGGAAGAAAAGAAGTGTTTATCCAGAATTTTATGTCTAGTGAAAATATTCTTCAGGAGTTAGAGGAAAAATCAAGCCATTCTCAAATGAAGGAAAATAAGAGAATTTGTCACCAGCAGACCTACTCTAAAAGAATGGTTAAAGAAAGTTCCCTAAACAGAAAGGAAAGACTTTTTTAAAAAAAGGAATTTGGGAGCATTAGGAAGAACAAATACAGAGAGCAAAAAATGAATAAATACAATGGCTTCCCTTCTGCTCTTCAATTTCTTAAATTATGTTAGTTGAAGTAAAAATTACAACACAGTCTAATGTGGTTCTAAATGTATGTAGGGGAATTATTTAAGACAATTATAATAGAGGGAAGGTAAAGAGACATCAAGAAAGATGAGGTTTCTACACATAAGTTAAACTGGGAAAATGATGGCAAAAGTAAACTGTGCTAAGTTATGGCTATAACATATAATACCTAGAGAAACTACTAAAAAAGCTATACCTATACAAAGATAAAACAATAGATACATCAAAATGGTCTAAAAATGTTGATGTAACCCACAGGAAGGTGGGGGGAAAAACAGAGAAATGAAAACAGAGAGAAAAAACAGAAAATAAAATGGCAGATTTAAATCTTATCAAACCAATAATTGCATAATATGTAAAGATTAAAGACATCAGTTAAAAGACAAAGATTTGCAAAGTGGATGAAAAAATAAAAGAACCAAATTTTATGCTCTTTACAAGAAACTCACTTCAAATGCAATGTTATATGTGGGTTAAAATTAAAAGGATGGGAAAAGATATCTTACAAATGTTAATCAAAGAAGCAGGATTGGCTATAATATCAAGGTAAAATGGAAGTGAAGAAAAAATAAAAGTGAAGAAAACTACCAGAGTGGTTTCCTGGAACAGAGGATGGGGGGTGGGGGGAGAAGATGAGTGAAAGTGGTCAAAGGGTGGAAACAATCAGTTATAAAATGAATAAATTCTGGGCATGTAATGTACAGCATGGTGACTATGGTTAACAACACTAAATTGTATATTTGAAAGCTGCTAAGAGAGTAGATTTTTAAAGTTCTCACCACAAAAAAAGATTATAAATATGTGAGGTGATGGATGTGTTAACTAATCTTATTGTGGTAATCACTGTGCACTAGATACATATATCAACTTACTACATTGTACACCTTAAACTTATACAATGTAATATGTCAGTTATATCTCAAAAAAGCTAGAAAATAAATAATAAATAGATAAATATTGGTTCTCTAAAAAATAAATAAGTTAAAATGACTCCAAGTGTACCTAAATGTTGTATTTAGCAGATAAATATTTCAAATTAAAGTATTATTAATATCTTCCTAACAACTGTAAAACTAATACTGTACCTAAAATACACTAAACAAAATTTGGTAGAACTTGTAGGTTAAATAGACAATCTGTGATTAGAAGCAGAAATTTTAACTTCTATCTCTCAGTAATTTACAGAACAAAGTAGATGGAAAATCAGTAAGGATGTAGAAGGCCTGAACATTACAATCAACCAACATGATCTGATGTCTATAAATCACTTCACCCAATGACACCAAACTATACATACTCTTCAAGTGCACATGGAACATTTTCCAAGATAGACCATATTGTAAGCTATAAAACAAGTATGAAAAATTTTTCAATAATTTGAATCACACAAAATTAGTTCTATGACCACAAATGAATTAAAATAGAAGCAAGTGACAGAGAGGGAACTGGAAGATCTGTGAATATTTGTAAAGAAATTACTGTAATTCTAAAGAACCTAGGGGTCAAAGAAGCAATGAAAACCTATCAATATTTGTAGGATGTAGTTAATGCAAATTTTAAAAAAAAATTGAAATTTTAAATGCCTACATTAAAAGTTTAAAGTTTTAAAATCAATGATCTAAATGTACCCAAGCAGGACCCTATGGGGTCTTCCTGAGGCAGGCCCTTCCCCCATATCCTCTGCATTAGCTCCTCTCTGAAGTACATAGTTAACAGTATCTGGTGTACATTTCCTGAGTTGTTTTACAGATGCTAAAACCCCCACAGAATGGATGATGTTAACTACTTGATGACCCTGACCGCATAGTCCCCAGGCCTACTGGAGCCTGAGGATTGATAATGTTAACCCCTGCGACAGCGCCCTGTTACCTCACCATCAACCAATCACAGAATTGTGCACCAGCTGATCACATATCCTGTGACACTCCCCTCCCTCACCTGGCCTTTAAGAAATGCTTTCCTGAACCGCATCAGGGAGTTTGGCCTTTTTGAGCACTAGCTGTCCTGGACTTCTTGTCTCGCACCTTACAATAAACGCTGCACTTTCCTTCACTACAACCTGGTCTCAGTAGATTGGCTTTACTGTGCAGGCGAGCAGACCCAAGTTTTGGTTTGATAACATTGGAGTACAGCCTCATGGCTTTTGCTTTTATAAACCCCTGACTCTTCTTCCCCAGAACATTCTTCTGGTTTTACTCAAATCTGTATCTCCCAAACGACAATTCTTAAGACCCCTTTTCTTATTTGCAATCTTCTGCATTTTTTGTTTGGTTGGTTGACAGGGGGGAGTACACAATTCAGGCCATAACAGATGGATAATAACAAAATAAAAATGAATGAAAGTAATGGCACAAAAAATGTCAAAGTAGGGCCATGCCCTACTCCAGAGCTCTGTCCCTCCAAAGACAACAACAACTAAAATGCTAGTAAAAACAATCAAAATCAACTTTCACAGAATCTGGAATCTAGTCAAAAACTTACAACCACCAAGGGAAACCTTAGTGAAGGAAGAATCTGCTGCACTGTGGCATTTTAAGTCGCCTACCTTCCATCTCCCATTCCCCAGATCTGTTATGGCTGTAAAGGGGGGGAACCTGCCTGCCTGGGTCAGATTGTTAGTGCAGAGAGGCAGTGCAGACCATAGTCTCAAAGAATTGTGGTTGGGCTGCTCTATCTCATGGCTCTCTGAGGAACCAACACAAGGACTTGCTTTTTTCTTTTCTCTCTCTCTCTTTTTTCTTTAAACAAGAGGATTCCCAGGACTGTGGTGACTTCCCAGGTGGTGTTTGCTGTCAGGTGGTGTTAGCTGAAAGAATTTAAAGCAAAATATTGGCCACAACAACTTGGGGCAAGGGAATAAAAGCCAGGATAAGCAACAGAGAGTCTAGAAAACCTGAGGGGAAGAGGTCGAGAAAGGAGATACATGGGGGAATATGGTTGTTAAAAGCTCTCACATATATTGGGGAATAGAAAAGGCCAGCAGCATGCTCAGGGCTGGATGCATGCACAGAAAAGGCCTGAGAAACTCTAGTTTTCACCTCCAGCTGACCTCTAGCATCGGACAAGCATAAAGTGAAGGCCAAGGCAGAGTTGTAAATGGCCTGGCTAAGCACTGAAAAAGTTCCCCCAAACAGAACCAATCTGTAATACCTCGGAAGATACTTTTTTTGGTTTTGTTTCTCTTTTATTCTTTATGTTTCTTTTCATTTTTTTTTCTTTTTATTTGCTCAAGGAATTTAAGAAAACTTTGTCAAAATGCTAGATGACCTGGGAGGGAGGGAGACGTAAGAGGGAAGACATATGGGAACATATGTTTATGTATGACTGATTCACTTTGTTATAAAGCAGAAACTAACACACCATTGTAAAGCAATTATACCCCAATAAAGATGTTAAAAAAAATGCTAGATGACCAATAGTTAATAGAACATAGACTCCAGTGGCACATAGGACAAACAATAAAGATTTTACAAAAATGGTTTGGAAAAGTCACTAAGCAAACAAACAACAAAAACCCTCAACAAACACACAGAATTGCAAGTGACCCCAAATAACCAAGACAATCTTGAAAAAGAAAAAGTTGTAGGACTCACAGTTCCACATTTCAAAACTTACTACAATCCTACTCTATAGTACTAGCATTCAGACATATGGAACAGTGGAATAGAACTGAGTCCACAAATAAACTCATACGGCTATGTCCAGCTAATTTTTTACAAATGTGACAAAACCAATTAATGGGGAAATCATGGACTTTTCAACAATGATGCTGGATATCCACATGCAAAAGTATGAGGCTGGACCATACCATATACCATATACAAAAATTAACTAAAAATGAACCAAAGGCCTAAACTTAAGAGCTAATCTATATAAAACTCTTAGAAAGAAACATACCAAGGAATCTTTATGCTGTTAGACTTAGAAACTCTTAAATATGACAACAAAAGTACAAGCAGCAAAAGAAAAATATAAATTGGACTTCATCAAAACTAAAAACTTCTTTGCATCAAAAGACGCTATTGAGGGCTTCCCTGGTGGCGCAGTGGTTGAGAGTCTGCCTGCCAATGCAGGGGACACGGGTTCGTGCCCTGGTCCGGGAAGATCCCACATGCCGTGGAGCGGCTGGGCCCGTGAGCCATGGCCGCTGAGCCTGTGTGTCCGGAGTCTGTGCTCCACAATGGGAGAGGCCACAACAGTGAGAGGCCCGCAGTTCAACAATACAAAGACAAACATCCCAATTTAAAAAATGGGCAAAAGTTCTGAATATACATTTGTTCAAAGGAGATATGCAAATCCTCAAAAATACATGAAAAGTTACTCAAAACATCATTAGCCGTCAGAGACATGCAAATCAAAACCAGAAGATATTGCTTCTTACCCACTAGGATGGTTATAATAATAATATTTTTTAAAAATGGAAAACAACAAAGATTAACAAAGGAGGTGCAGATATTGGACTCCTCATATTAGGGCAGGAATATAAAATGTACAAATTTCCATAATTAGTGGCAGAAATGTAAAACAGCACAGCAACTGTGAAAAAGAGTTTGGCAGTTCCTCACAAAGTGAGACAGAATTACATGACCCAGAAATTCCATTCCTGGTATATACCAAAAGAATTGAAAATGAGTATTCAAAATTTGTACACAAATGTTCATAGAAGCACTAGCTAGTCACAATAGCCAATAGGTGGATAAGACCCAAATGTTCACTAATGAATGGATAGACAAGTTATGTTATATCCATGCAATATAATATTTTTATGTTATAAAAAAGAATAAAGTACTAATACATGCTACAACATGGAGGAAACTTTAAAACCTTATGCTAAGAGAAAGAAGCCAGACACAAAATGTCACAAATTGTATAATTACACCTGCATGAAATTTCCATAACAGGCAAAACCATAGAGACAGAAAGAAAATTAGTGGTTTGCAGGAGTTGGGGGGAGGGGGAAACAGGGAATGACTGCTTCATGGGTATGAAAATTTCCCTTTGGGGTGATGAAAAAGATTTGGAACCAGCTAGAGGTGATGGCTGCTCAACATTGTGAATGTTCTGAATGCTACTAAACTGTGCACTTTAAAATGGTTGAGTTTATGTTCTGTGAGTTTTTCCATAAAAGAAAAAGTTAGTTGAAAAAATGAACAAAAATTAGAGGAAAATCAAAGAAATCAAAGATAGTTATTTTAAAAGATCAGTAAAGATGATAAACCTCTAAGTTATCTGATGAGAGAGAGAGATAACACAAATTACCCATATGAGCAATGCAAAAGGGTACATCACAACAAATCCCACATACACAAAAGCAAATTAAAGAAACATTATGAACAACTTTATGCCAATAGTGTTGACAATCAGATTAAATTAACAAATTCCTTGAAAGACCCAAGAACAAACAGAAAATCTGAATAAGATTACATCTATTAAAAATGGCATCACTATTTCTCCAAAATAGTGCAACCACTTTGGAGGACCATTTAGCTGTTTGACTGTTTCTTATAAAGCTAAGCATATACCTGTCCTATGATCTAGCAGTTTCACCCCTAAGTATTTACCCAAAAGAAATTAAAACATAAGTACTCCAAAAGATTTGTACAATATTGTTCATTGCATGTCTAGTCATAAAAGCAAGAAATTGAAAACAATGCACATGTCTATCAACAGGAGAATGGTTTATAAAAAGGTATTATATTAAAATAACAGAATATTACTCTGCAATCAAAAGGACCAAACTACTGATACAAACAACAAAAGCATACATCTCACAGATATAATATTGAGCAAAATAAGCCAGTTATAAAAGAGTATGGACTGTATTATTCAAAGTATATGAAATTCCATAACAAACAAAATTATGTGGTGATGACAGAAATCAGATCAACTGTTCCCTCTGGAAAGTGCTGACTAGAAAAAGGCATGAGGAACTGCCTGGGTTTCTGGAAATATTTTACATCTCATTTCAGGTGACAGTTGTATCTGTGTATACTTTTGTAAATTATACCCATCCTTATACTCTGTTTTTAACTGCTTTTAACTCTGTGTCATAACCCAACATTTTCCCATCAGTATCCAGAAATAGGGAAGTTCAGGAATCTTTTCTAAAGAACTAGCTGGGAACTAAAATGTATACCTAGCCTTGGCATTTACCTAGGGAAAAAATATCTCAGGCAACTAGGACAATGGCTTTTTTCTCTGTCCTGCATAATTGCAAGGCTTTTATTAGATTATAAAATTTCTACCAGTTAACTGTACACTTATAGGTCCCTTTTTATGATATAATCATGCAGCCATTAATGTGAATATTTCAATTTTTTTAACTCAGAAAAGTAGTAAACTGGAAATCAAAACAACTGAAGTTAAAGAATGTGTTAATTTAAATAGAGTTTTAAAAATTCTTCCAAATTAAAGAAATGCACCAAAGCTATAAAGTTAGTTTATTGGCTTAATCTAAATCTCATAAAGTAAAATTCAGGAATATAATGTAAAGTAAGGAAAATTGCCTTCTGAAATAAGAACAATGTTTACTTTATCTCCCCATCCCTACAAAAAAAAAAAAGTTAAGGATATTTCATGTGTTGAAAGCACATTGTTTTCATGTGTTGAAAACAATGCACATGTCTATCAACAGGAGAATGGTTTACAAAAAGGTATTATATTCAAATAACAGAATATTACTCTGCAATCAAAAGGACCAAACTACTGATACAAAGTGCATGAGATCTACATGCACTTTCCACTGAGCAGTCCCATTCCACTATTAGATTCAAAACACCAACACTGACAGTGAAGGAATAAAGAGAACTTACATTTTATTGTTACTGAATTAGATGTGACACCAGCCTCTTGGGGCCCTATCTGAACTGAAGCCCCCTGGCTCTGTCAGTGAGTTCTTTTCCGCTCAGGTACTTGCTGCCTATAAATGAAAACAATTTGGTGCAAGAGAGACAGGCTTTTATCCAGTGGCCAGAGAATGCAGAAAGGGAGCTCTTGTTCTAAAAGTATCTTCTCCCCAACCAAAGGTCAGGGGAAAGTTTTTACAGGAAAGGGGTTAAGGGTAGGGAGCCAGGTGGAATCTGACATCATCTTAATTCTCAGAAAAGGCAGGGAGTTTCAAGAATGGGGTCCACTCCTTTCTATCATTACATGGTCAGGACCACCCAGCAATGGTGCAGGAGGTGAGCAGATCTTAGCATGATAGTGTGTTATAATGTGTGTATAATGAGAAAAGCGGTGAACTTTAGCCTACTTTGTGGACCATTTTGGATCAAGCTGGTTTGGTCTGGTTTTGCTGCGGGTTTTTGTGGCTTCCTGTTTTCCTGTTGATAAAACACATCTAGCCTATAACGTTAAAGATGGTTTCTGCATCTGGGCCTAGGGCTGCCTAGTGTGGATGACATTATGAATTTGGATGCTTTAGGAAAAAATGGCAAAATCACAAATGTCAGGATGTATATTTTCAAATGGTTGTTGAAATGAAGGTGCAGTTAGGACTAGTTGATCAATCCATTCTGTCAAGCACTAGACTTGATTGATCTTTGTTCAGTTTGGGTGTGTGTGTGTGTATGTGTGTGCATGCTTAGATATTTTTAAATGACTGAATGAACTGATTATCATGGTGTTATGCTAGACACACACTTATTTCTGTGATTAAAAATAAAATAAAACACTATACTTGTATTATGCAACAGCAGGTAAGTTAGTCCATAAAAGCATTCACTTAAATAGGTTTTCACTTGATTAATAATGGATGTGTAAGGATCAATTGTTTTATATGTTGTCTTCTAGAAATGATTTGAAACAACAAGTAGACTATGATATATTCCCTCAGAGATTCTTTGCCCTCTATCCAAAGACTGCCAAGGAACACACCTGTAGTTGAACCAGTTGGATTTACTACTCATTGTAGTGAGGGAGGATGCACACCCTGGGGAACCACGGTGCCTCTTAGTAAGAGAGTGTTAGAAAGAACTTATTAAGGGATTTCAGCTTTGATTAGGTGATTTGGAAGATTGGATGTTGTCAAAAATCAGGGGCAATCCTATGATTGTGTGTTGCAATAAATCTTCTTTAAAGGGAGTCCAAGGATGAAACTATATTTGGTAAAGAAGTTACATTTTGTCTGAGAGCATATATATGATATCTTATAGGTGACACAGTGACCTTGTTTTGGTCTGTGCTTAAACAAAATTATGAGTGGCCTTCTTTTTTTTCACTCTGTCATGGTCTCAGAGTGACCTTGTCTGATGTTGATGTTCTATGAGATTGTTTATGTCCAACAGAAGAACAACATGGACAAGCTGTGAGTGCCGGGCCAGCTTCCAAAAAGTCCTCAGGCCTAACTTTAAGCATCAGACCAGTACCCAGAGGTCAGGGGCGACTTTTTTCTTTCTCACACTTGACCATAAAAAATACAGAATTGAAGATACTGCTCTTAAAATAATTTTTAAGGATATATGATGAGAATAAAGACTAACAGAGAATCTAAAAAAGAATGAATATATGTATATGCATAATGGAATCACTTTCCTGTACACCTGAAACTAACACAACATTGTAAATCAACTATACTCCAATAAAATAAAAAAAAAAAAAGACAGAGAAAGGAGTAAACTAGCAGCGTGGAAGAATTAAACATGAAGCTGCATACTGGTTGTTACAGTTTTTGATGAGTATATGAGCCTTGTGGAATCCCCATCTCCAAACATCATACATATGTAAGAGTGGAAAAATTTTCTCTTCTTCTCTTCTAGTTTCTTTGGCTGGTCTAATAATTAAATGGATATAAAACAGATTAACAGATTTATGTATATGTATATATATAGTTATATATAATTAATAAACAGAAACCTGAATTAAATAGCCTGAAGACACCAGAAACGGGAGCTTTCATGCCCTGTAATGATAGCAGATCCCAACAGGAAGAAGGAAGACTCCTCTCCTTTCCTGCCAAGGACTCAGCCAATGAAAAGCCATGGACTCTTTGTTTACTCTAGCCCTCCCAACTTCCTTCTCCTCTCTATAAAAGTGTTCTTCCCTTGCTGTGCAGGGACTTGCACATGGCTCACTGTGGTTGCAGACCCTGAATCACAATTCTTTGCTGATCCCATCTTTGCTGGAGAAATATCAGGTAGTTTATTTTTTTAGGTCAAAAATATATAAAGAGATTTATTATAAGGAATTGGCTCATGGGACTATGGAGGATGGTGAATACAAAATCTGCAGTGTGGGCCAGCCAACTGGAGACCCAGGAGAGCTGACAGTGCAGATGAAGCCTGAAGGCAGTCTGCTGGATAATTCACAAGTTGGAAAGATTAAGTTTATTGGTCGTTTTAGGTTCTTCTATGGTTGTATTTAGCCTGAGAGAAGGAGAAATACAGATAAAGAGCAGGCTAGGAAAACAAGAGAAAGTAAGACTTCAAATTAAAAATAGTCATTAGTAAACTCTTATCTCTATCATTTGGAATCTATTTAAGCTTCTTTGTACACTGTGTTTTTCCTTCTCCGAGTTTTTCCTCCTCCGATAAAATCTCACCGATAGGGAGCAAAATACACTACCCTAAAATATTCCTCTTGGGCATAAGGATTATCTTGAGCTGGATACAGGAGAAACTCTGAAAACTGAATAGAAGTTACCTTTTTGCAAGACACATTTACATTTATAAGGGAAATCTCCATTTTAAGGGTGTCTCCCTCTGTGTACCAGGAAGAGGAGGATGACTAAATCTCTAGAAAATTTTATCAATGGAAAAGGCAAAAATTTAAATCTGTATAACAATCACACTCTTGTTTACTGTATTTTTCCTGGTAACCTCCCATAACTGATACCACACCCACCTCCAAATCTTCTTTTGTCTTTAACTGGAAGTGGTATTTAAGGTGATGCTTGGGCTATTTCACAGAGTTACTCAGTTTTCCTGGAGGTATGCATGTGTTGACGGAAAGGAAAACGAACAATGTAAGAGCTGTGTGTTGAGTTTTATTCAGGGTCTTACTGAGGACTATAGCCAAGGAGACAGCCTCTCAGTTGCTCTAAGAAACTTCTCTGAGGAAATAGGGAGAGAAGCCAGTTTATATATGATTTTGGCTAGGGAATATGTACAGTCAAGCATACATCTCAGTAAAAAGGTTAGTCACAAGGATCAGATATCTGTGCTTTTCTATGTATGGAAAAATGCAAGAATATGGGTTAAACTTTTTCCAGAGATATACCTAACTATCCAAGGGTCTGTTTTTCCAAAGCACAGAGTGCTTTATCCTGTTTTTTTCATCCTGAAATCTTTTCAGGGTGCACAGTCGGTCAGTGACTGCAGTGGCTAATAATCCTTGTAGAACCAGATGGTGAGTAACATTCTTTGTTTTACACGTTGTTAAACTTACGTTTATTTTTCTCCTGTTAATGTCTTGAATTACAGAGGGGACCTCAGCTAAGATGGTACAGGGAAAATTATTTTTCTGCCCCTACCTAGGGATGACGTAAAACTGCCCACGGTCTGAAGACTTGCCTTAAGGATCCTCGTTGACAAACCCAAAAAGATGAATGTGAATGCGCAGTACTATGCGTCCTCTCCAAATTTCTAAATTTACACTATCAGATTTTACCAAGTCACTTTCCTCAAGATAAACCAATAGGCTCACACTTGTTTGCACACCTAATTTAGAGTCAAACAGACCTAGTTTCAAATTCCAGTCTTACACTATTAAGGGCAAATTACTCAACCACAATGAACCTCAGCTCTCTTGTTTATAAAACTGGAATTATATTACTAATTCATAGGTACATTTCAAGTTCTACATGAGATTAAAAAATGCAAACCATGTTGGACACAGCCCAAGAAAAGACAGCTGCTATTATCATTACTGTTCCTATTACTGTGAGTATTATTAAATTGTTATGCCCACAGTCTACATTCTGATTATACAATAGAGTTGGTATACTTCATGTCCTTCAGACAATAGCAGACAGTTCCCTAAAAGCCATGTGGGCAAGGACTGTATGTTGCTAAGTATAGATAGGTTTCATAAGCTTTAAACACTAAAGTTGTGGCTGTATCCTTTTGCTTAAGAAGAATTCCATTCTACCTGTCCATGAAGGTGAGCCAATGAAATATTTGTGTATAGGAACAGTGTTTTCTATACAATATCATACTGCATAATTTTTCTTACACAAAAATAAATAAAATGTTAAGACTACCAACACTTTATAATAGTTTATGGCTAAGATTTAGTCGTTGGAAAACAGACAAGTAGGTAGCCTAAATGGTGGTCCATTAAGATGATAAAAGTATCTAAATAATGCCACAATAAACATCTGATTTTAAACAATTTGTTTTCCCAGGGAACTCATCAGTATGATATGGGTGCAAAATGCATCTTTAATGATAACGTAGTAATTTGGTACAATTGATTAAAAGAAAAACTTTTTACACCAATGGCATCACCTTTTTACTGAACTCAGGTTTGGCTGTTCTCTGTTCGAAAGCCAATAACAGAGAGGCAAGTGTCAACAGAAAGGAAAGATTCTTTAATCAGAAAAGCTGGCAATCTGGGGAGACCGACTCCCAGAATTCTGCTCAGCCATGGCAGTTTTTAAAGGGAGAAAGGGGGAGGGGTAGAATCTCAGTGAATTATCAAGGCAGGAGTTTGGATTCTGCATCATTCTCCACTGCGTGCAGGCTGACCGACTCTCTCTTTAGATGCTGTTCTTGCTCACGTGATCTGCCTGCAGGATTGCTAAAGGGGTTGCTGGGGGTAGAGAGCTAGTCAATCTTTACTTAATTCTTCTGAATCAACAGGTTAATTACGTTCTTTCAAGGTTAGAGGGGAACAGAAAGGGGCAAACAGGAAAGAGGTAAAGAGCTGCTTTCAATTCCCCACTGTCAAACATCATTCCATTTCTATGGGATTAGGGGTGAAGGTCTATCTTCTGTAACTTCTTCAGGCTGACATAGGGTACCATATTCTTAGAGTGGAAGATGTCAACATGGGTCTGTAGCATCTTTGCTGGCAATTTTAGTTGCCTGATTATATATATGAGCAGAGCAAGCTACAATTATTTTGATGCCCACAAAGATATAGATTATTATGAGCAATGATGTTAATCCCATTCTCTTGTGGCCAGTGCTTGGAATTGTGCTAGCCATAGATTCAGTACTGCTCAAGATGGGTCAGCTTATGTCATGTCTATAGTCTGGTCATCATGCAGTGAGCTTGTTTTCTCCTCTGGTTGCAGTTATAGTATCTATAAAACAACTCAGGAATGTGCATCAGACACTGAGTCTGTGACTCTATTTTCCTAATCATTAACTGCTCAGTTTTGTACTTGGGGGGCCCTGTAGGGTTCTGCTGGGTTCCAATCTGACCTTTTGTTTTGTTCTAAAGTATAAAAGACAGATATAGGAGTAAAGAAAATAAAAAATAATTTGGTTTTGGAAATTTTATGATACTCTCCCACACTCCTCAACCTCGGCATCCCTCCACCCACCTACCACTCCTGGAATACCAGAGAACAAAATACTAAACTTGCATGAAATCATAGTCAGTTTGCACTTGGCATTCTATGCAAATTTCTGGTTACAACACATAAGAGTGAGCTTTCAGAAGTAGAGAAAGTTCAGGATAGGGCAATTCAATCAGGATGGCACCAGACTTCCTCAAAGCAGCTCTGTCTGGAAGCAAGTTCTTCAATATTTTGAGGAAAAATTATTTCCAACCTTGAATTCTTTATCAACTAATCAAAAGTATAGAATTTCCAGATGTACAATATCTCAAATAATTTGCTTCCATTACATCCCTTTTAAGTAAGTGATAGATGCATTCCACCAAAATAAGGGAGGAAAGCAAGAAACAAATAAATGGGATCCAGAAAGAGGGAATTGATGAAAGAAATGAAGGCTTAGATAACAAATGGTCCAAATTGAAATAGAATGATGGAGGGCTCTAGGAAAGCTATCTCCAAGAAAGAGATAAAATAGATTACCAATGGTATTTGTATGTATTGAGAGGAAATTTACACTTTTGGAGAATTAGTCATAAGTATACACATTTTTAAAAGGGAGACAAAAGGAATTTAGGGAAATAAAAATTGTAACGGGAAGGATGTGAAATTATTCTCAATTAATGGATCAGTTGTGAATCTAATTTAATTATATTTATACCCCGAATTTCATAATTAGCCTTGTAGAAGTATTTACTTTTTAATTATGACTTAATAATTAATTTAAAAAATGTAAAATGTCACCCAAAGAGTTTAGTTCAGAATTTCTATATTTCTACTGATGAGCCAAATTCATTTACAGTAGAAGTCAAAATGGCAGAATCTTCTGGTCAGTCTGGCTTGGGTTGATTCTGCCTTTTTAACTAAATGCATTCCATATCGTTTCTAAATGATAAACAGATTTATCTGTGCTTTTATTTGCTTAAGGAAGCAGAAATTAATTTTAGGGGAGTTATTGTCTTCCATCAGGGCCACTTGGCTTTGCCTTTGTTCTGTTCATTTCTATATATATTTGATACAATTTCATGTAGGGTCCTCCATGTGATTTTTTTTACTTTTGAATTCTAAAAGGCATCAATGGAATTGTTAAAGCATATGTAAACAGAAAGTTCATTTGCATGTTTAAGCACCACAGAACCAGGATATACAAACACAAATTCTTTTGTCAATATCAACTTGCATAAAATCAGAGACACAGATAAGCTGATTATTTAGAAGTACAACTGGTAATACTGGGGACACTCTGAGTGCTTGCCCTTTGGTACAAGTAAAGAAATTAGTAAAAATGCCCACACTTGAGGTTTTATGATTTTTACATTGAAATATGAAAGTTTAGCCATGGATAAATTTCATATTCTAGGATTAGCATAGGAGGCAAAGAACAGAGAAAAATCTTGTTATTTACACGATGGAACAAGTCACAACTCTGATGCATGAACAGGGCTAGCCTCAAAGGTAGATATAGTCAATAATTAATTACCCACATGGTGTGATTCATACAATTCACCCAAAATAGTCTCCATCTAGCAGTGCAGAAAAAAAAATCCACACTAGCAATTCAGTATTGAATGTTATCTTGTCACTTACATAAAAATCTTTTTAAAAATGAAAGGAGTTCCATACTTATTCCTAACAGTGTGTGGTTTGATAAGATTTATTTCCTCTCTGACATGAAATATGGTTGGGCAACATGAAAGTACCAGGAAGAGGCTATGATATGTAGGGTGGAGTAAAGGGATTGGTGAAATGGGTAAAAGAAAAGTAAGACTAGGGCATTAATAATATATTTTCCCTAATTTCATAATTTTAGTTCCAGTTATGTTAAAAAATGATCCCAAAATAAGATGATAATATAAGTCATCCCAAGATAGATCATAGGGCTGGTTGCATTATGACACAGACCTATAATCTAAAAAAAAAAAAAAAAAAGCCATCTAAAGTCTAGATAGTTGTAAAGTGGCTGCAAATAGTGTCAACAATCAGGAAAATTCTTAGTTGGGTTGTATTTTCTAACCATGTTCCTCTATTCTACCTCCCCGCCTAATACACATTCTACAAACATTTTCTGAGTTCTGTTTCCCACACCCTGAAGTTAGTACTCTGCTAGACTGTAATCCCTTAAAATACATTGTCTCTTCTTCCTTTTCTTCCTCATTCAAATCCTACACATTCTTTGAAGTTCAGGTCAGTTTCAATTTTCTCTGAGATGCAAAATTTATTCCAGAGAATTAAGCAGTGTCTTGTATTGTACACTGCTAATTTCAGTGTTAATTCTGTAGAAGAGCAAAGTTTGCCTAAATTATTCAACATTCTTTTAGGCAGTTAGGAGGAAGGTCAAGGGTTCTTCCTGATCTTTTGGACTTTGATTGTTTTCAGCTCAAAATAATCCTCATGCCAAAGAAAATTTAGGGTGGCAAATTTTGCTCCCCAACACAGATACTGTAACTTGAGTTTCACACTAACCAAAGCTTTTAGATGGCCTCTGGAGTGGTGAAATTAACTTATTAGAATGTGTTTATTGATATAAATCAAAAAGGATAACTGCATGGTACAGAATGGGTATAATCTTCAGTTTTTCAACTAAAATATCAGATGTGTGTATAGTTTCAACTTGAAGGTACTATCCTAAATTAGGAATTATATAATTAAATAGAAGTTAGAAAGATGGTTAATTGAAATATTAATAACACAATACACTTCCCATTGCAGTTTGCAAAGTTCAAAAGAACAGTTTAATTAAAACTAAATTTAATTTATTTTCAATAAAATTACATTATGACCATTTCAGTGATGTTTAACAGATGAGACAAAATTATATTAATATATTTAAGAAACTAATTCCATTTGAATAATTATATTTTAATAAATGAATAAGCAGCATCTATGTGCCTGAAAACTTTGATCAAAACTTGTATCATCCTGAATATCCTAGAACTATGGCTCATTATCTCTCTGCAGTCCTCCTTGCAGATACATTCTATTGGAAATACTCATTTCATAAGAAAAAATGTCCCCTAAATCCTCCTGAATTTCATAGAATTTTTAAAGAAATCTCTGTCCTCATTTGAGATCCCACAGAAGCAGTCTCATGGATTAGTATCCAGTAGTTTATTAGAGAAGTGATCCCAGGAAGTAGCAGTAAAGGAGATGAGATGTGAGATGGGGGAAGGAAGAAACTCAATATATTGTTTTAATTAGCAGGTCAGGGTGTGGGTAACTGGTACTCAGTCTTGCTAGGGACCTCTGGGAACAGCCCATTTCAGTTGTTCCACTCAAGGAAGAGGAAGCTGGGGTGTTCATCTTCCAATCCCTGTCCCTCACTGGCTATGGCTCTATTAGTTTTCCATGGCTAATTTAACAAACCACTAATTTAGTGGCTTAAAACAGCACAAATGTATTATTATTGTTGTTATTATTATTGTTGTTGCTGTTATTAATCATCTTACGATTCTGTAGGTCAGAAGTCCACTGGCTCTCAGTGACCTAAAACAAAATGTCAGCCTGCCTGCATTTCCATCTGGAGGCTCCAGGGAACATTTCCTTTCATTCTCCAGTTCAAAAGGCTTTCCTTTGCTCAGAGCGCACTTCCTCCACCTTCAAAACCAGCAACATTGGCTAAATCCTTTTCATGCTGCCATCTCTCTGTTTCTCTCTCTTCTGCTTCTCTCTTCCACTTATAAGAACTCTTGTGTGATTACCTTATCCAGATAATCCAGGATAATCTTCCCATCTCAAGGTTAGCTGATTAGAAGTCTTATTTTTCCTTATTTGTGTTACCTAACATATTCACAGGTTCCTAGAATTAAGACATGGGCATCTTTGGTGGGGAGGGGGCATTATCTTGCCTACCAAAACGTTTGTTCTCCAGTGATTAAATCCCCATGCTCCCTGCCACAGCAAGTCCTAAGGAAGAGAGTTACAGCTACTTGCAGGAGAAGTCTCTTGGCATATAAGGGAATGGTGAGTACCCAATGGATATGGGTGGGGCACCAACCTTCTCTGATACAAATTCCTTGCCTTCGTTGAAACCCAGATCTTTTCGAAGAGCACTATTTTACTTGCAGCCTTCTCAAGCAGATGCTATTAATCCCATGGCCACAGGTTTTATGTCTTATATTGTTAGTAACCTATTTATTCCACCCTCTCTCCCTTTTCAACCAATGTCCAGGTACCATGGTGTAGTAGTAAAGAATACGGACTCCGGAACCAAACCGTACTTCAATCACAGTTCTTTTACCTATTTAACAGTGCAACTAGGCAAGTTACTTAATATCCCTGTGTCTCAGTTTTCTCATCTGTAAAGTATCAATAATATCTTCCTAAAAGGGAGGTTGTGAGGGTTATATAACATAATATATGTCAAGTGGTTAGAAAAGTCCCTATTTAGTAAGAGTTACATTAATGTTTGCCAGATGATGATGATATCTGTCAATCTAAAGAATATTCTTTCTCATTTACCAACTTTCTATTCCTCCTAATCCTTTCATTTTCTTGGATGACTTTAAAATCCATAAACCAACTTGCAGACCCTTGACTCTCCAAACATTCACATGTACTGGATTTCATTCCCATGGCTACATTAAGGCTTCTGATCCTACTAACTGACCAAAACTTTTTATTTTTCCAGCTCATTCTCTTCCTTTACACCTGCTCTTTGAAGCTATTGTGATTTTCTGTCAAATGATTCTTCAACTTTCTCTTAGTTCATCAGCTCTGAACTCAGTGTATATACTCTCTCCCAGCCTGGATCCAATGGTCAATCACTGAAGTATTTTCCGGCTAGCACCCTTAGTTCCTTCTCACCTTTTCCTTTTTATTGTGCCTACATTACCGATCACTAAATTTGGAATTTGGAACAATCTTAAAAGTAGCCCTCTTTGCTCATATATCGAAACTTATTTGTTGATAGATGTGTGAATGTCCAGATTAGTTTTGCTGCAAAATATTATTGGCAATAATAGCTGAGACATCAGAGCTGCTTATCAATCTCCTTACGTTTCGTTAATCATTTCCTCTTTTAGTTAACCCACACAATTACTATAAGCTTTGTTACTTTCTTTCGGCTTCCTACTCAATATCCTTTCTCCTCACTCTCAGTAGAGGACTTTAACTCCTACTTATTACAGAAAAATATCCATTAAGAATGAATTTCAATTTCCAACAGAGAGCCATATGCCACTTTTTATACCCTGTGTATTCTATTGTCCTTTCTTCCAATTTTAGAGGAATCACTGTCTCTTCCCTAACCCAAAGCTAACCTTGTCAGTACCATGCTATGTCCCATCTCCTTCCACAACTTTTTCTTGGAACATCTTTGCCTGATTATGTATTTTCCTTGACTCTCTGCGTTGGTGTCTGCACAGTAGACAAAGTAGGCTTTGCATACTGGCCTCATAGAGAAGTTCCCCACCAATCAGCCCAGTCAGAGATTCTGGAGACCTCAACCAATTCTTCCCCACCCCCCACTCAGGGAGAAACAGGCAACTGCCCACTCTGGGCTGAGCTAGCGGGTGGGGGAGAGCTATGACATTTACCCGCTCTAGCTGCCACCTCTATTCTCCCCAAGTGACTAGACTGTGTTGGACCTGTCAGAGCTCCAGGACTAGCCAGACAGATGTTACTTCTTTTGGAAGCACCAGAAAAGTTAGAGCACTGATAGTGGATTTACTCTCTCCCTCCCCAGGGGGAAGCTGAGAGCTGAAATTTTTCAGCCATTTGCTCTACATTGAATAGAGGGGCAAATCAATGGCACCTACTAGCCCAAGACATTGACTCCATACTCTTCCAGGTGGCTAGACTGCACTGGACCCATCAGAGCTCCAAGTCTGGCAAGACAGAAGCCAGTCCTCTGGGAAGCCTCCTTGGAAAAGTTGGGGCACAAGACCCATGAGCCAACACCTTCCTTCCCCTGGATGAAGCTGGGGGTTACATGGCACTATGCTAGGGACAAGGTCTCTGGTAAGAGAGTGTCCTGAATTTCCCTACTGGCTTTGGTGAGTCTGGTTTTGTGTTCTCCAGGGTGCAGGAGCCGTTCAGTTAGTTTCTGATTTCTCATATAGGGAATTTATCCATGAATTGTTGCTGAATCAGTGTGTTTGTTGTGGGAAAGAGGGTCCAGGGATCCCTAGTCTGCTATCTTACTCCAAAGTTTTTAATTTAGATGAAGTCTGACTTATGTATATTTTTACTTCACTTGATTGTTTTTTTAACTTATTCTTTATTGTGATAAAATATAAATAACATAATATTTATCATTTTAACCCTTTGTAAGTGTACAGTTCAGTGTTATTGATTACATTCACAGTGTTAGGTCCCTTAGCAGCACTGTCTATACCCAAAACTTTTTCATTGAACAATGACTCTGTGGCCATTAAACAATAACTCCCTCTTCTTTCCTTCCCCCACCCCCTGGCATCCCTTATTGTACTTTTTGTCTCTATAAACTTGCCTATTCTAGGTACCTCATATAAATGGAATCATACAACATTTGTCCTCCCCACTTGGTCATGGTAAATATTCTTTTAAATATACCATTGAGTTCAATATGTTAATATTTTGTTTAGAATTTTTGCATCTATATTCATAAGAATGTTAAACTGTTATTTTATTTTCTTGTGATATTTTTATTTGGCTTTATTATCAGGATAATGCTGACCTTATAAAATGATTTAGAAAATGTTCCTTCCTTGTCAATTTTGAGGAAGATTTTGAGAAGGATTGGTAAGCATACCTCAGCTGTGACTCTTTTCCATTCATCTGCGTCTCTGGATTTTGAGGTGGCAGTATGCCTTACTACTTCAGTTCTCTGATGGTTCCAAGAAAAGTAATTGACCTTCAGTTTCTTTAGTTGTTGTTTTCTTTTTTTATTGTAACAATGGGAATGAATACTTCCAAGCTCTGTTCCTGTCAAAGTTGATGGATTTTTAAAAATTGTTACATTTTGAGAATTACTCTGATATTTTAGATACAAATTATTTGTCAGATAGGTTATTTGCAAGTATTTTCTCCAAATCTTATTTTGCTTTTTAATTCTCTTAACAGGGTCTTTCAAAGAGCAAAAGTTTTAAATTTTGATGAGGTCCGATTTTATTAGTTTTCCTTTTTAGGAACAACTTTTAAATTTCAATTCCAAGAATTATTTGTGTAGTGTTAGGTCATGAATATTTTCTTTTTTTTTTTCTTAGAAGTTTTCTAGTGTTAGGTTTTTCTCTAGAGTAGTTCTATCAGTTACTTATAGGAGGGTGGTAATGTCTCCAACTATAATTGTGGATTTGTCTATTTCTTCTTTCAGTTCTTTCATTTTTTGCTTGATATATTTTGAGGCTCTGTTCTATGGTTCATACATATTTGAAACAATTATGTCTTCCTGGTAGATTGAGCCAAATTTTCTTTATACCAAAGTCTACTTTATCTGATGTTAATATAGCCACTCCTACTTTTTAAATTAATGTTTGCAACATATAGTTGGAGTGTATTTTTAATCCACTCAGCCAATCTCTGCCTTTAGTTGGTATATCTAGACTATTTCCATTTTAGGTGATATGTTAAAACTTAAGTCTGCCATATTGTTATTTTTTTCTCTTTGTCATTTCTCTGTTGCTCTTTTCTTGTTTTCATGTGGAGTTTTGACCATTTTTTTTAAGGCTTCAGTCTTGATTTATTTATAGTGTTTTAGGGATGCATCACTGTTCATAGTTTTCTTATTGGTTGTTGTTTATCTACGTGTAAAATGCAAAATTATAAATCTCTGAGAAGGCAACATAGGAGAAAATCTAGACAATCTTGAGTTTGGTGATGACATTCTAGATAAACACCAAAGGCATGACCTATAAAAGAAAGTATTGATAAGCTGGACTTCCTAAACATTAATTGTTTCTGCTCTGCAAAAGACACTGTTAAGAGAATCAAAAGATAAGCCACAGACTGGGAGAAAATATTTGCAAAAGACATGTCTGATAAAGGACTGTTATCCAAAACATACAAAGAACTATTAACACTCAACAAAAAGAAAACAACCCAATTAAAAAATGGAACAAAGACCTTAACAGACACCTAACCCAAAAGATAGACAATGGTAAATAAGCATATGAAAACATGTTCTACACTATCTTTTAAATTTTATTAAGTAATATTTTATCCGTAATGTTATTAGGGAATTGCAAATTAAAATAACAATGAGATACCATCGCACACCTATTAGAATGGTCAAAATCCAGAACACTGAAAACACCAAATGTTGGCAAGGATGTGGAGCAACAGGAATTCTCATTCATCGCTGGTGGAATTGCAAAATAGCACAACTACTTTGGAAGACAGTTTGGGAGTTTCTGAAAAAAACTAAACATACCCTTACCATATGTATGATCCAGCAATCACACTTCTTGGTATCTATCCAAAGGAGCTGAGAACCTATGTCTGCACAAAAACCTGCTCATAAATGTTTACAGCAGCTTTATTCAAAATGTCCAAAAGTTGGAAGCAACTAAGATGTCCTTCAGTAGGTGAATGGATAAACAAACTGTGGCATATCCAGACAAAGAAATAGTATTCAGTACTAAAAAGAAATAAGGTATCAAGCCCTGAAAAGACATGGAGGAATCTTAACTGCATATTACTAAGTGAAAGGAGCCAATCTGAAAAGGCTACATACTGTATGATTCCAATTACATGACATACTGGAAAAGGCAAAATTATGGAGACAGCAAAAAGATCAGTGATTACCAAGGGCTAGGGGGAAGAAAAGGATAAATAGGCAGAGCACAGAATATTTTTAGGGAAGCAAAACTACTGTGTATGATACTATAATGGTAAATACATGTCATTATACATTTGTCCAAACTCATAGAATTTAGAACACCAAGAATGAATGCTAATGTCAGTTATGGACTATGGGTGATAAGGATGTATCAGTGTAGGTTCATCAGTTGTAACAAGTGAACCACTCTGGTGTGGGATGTTGATAATGGATGAAGCTGTGCATATGCAGGGGTAAAGTATATACAGGAAATCTCTGTACATTCTGCTCAATACTTTTGTGAACATAAAACTGTTCTAAAAAATAAAGTCTACTGAAATATCACTGTTTGTTGAAACATTTTTATAATGGGGGCTTTAAAATTCTTGTCAGAAAATTCCTACATCTAGTTCATCTCAGTGTTGGTGTCTATTTATTGGCTTTACTCATTCATATTGCTGTTCTCCTGGATCTTTGTATTACATGTGATTTTCGATTGTATCCTGGATATTTTGCATATTATATTATGAGACTCTAGATCTTATTTATTTGATTTTATATCTATTTTAGCAGGTAGTTACTTTGTTGAGGTATAGCTGAGGGCCAAGCGAATGTGTATGTTCAGCTTCCTACTTGGCTTCCTACTTGGGAAAAGTAGATCACTGACTCACACTTCCAGATTGAAAATAAGTAAAGTGGAAGTTTAGCTCTGCCTTAAACCCTAGTAAAGTGGGACATCAACTTGCACTGTCATGTTGCCTCAGAGTGAAGGTGTAAGCTCAGCTTCCCACTGGACCTTGCTGAAAACAGGAGTTGTGGCATGGCGGGGTGTGGGGTGGAGAAAGAACTTCAACTCCCCTGGCTCGCACCACTTTGTTCTGCCTTGCTGATGTCTGGTAGGTATGGAGGCTCAGCTCCTGCCTGGGCTTAGCTGACATGGGGATGGAGGAGGGATAGGAATCCCTATTAGCCTCTACTCACACAGTCTTGTTCAGACTTACTGATTCCAGTTGCGGGTGGAGGTTCAGCTTGCTTCTGGGCCCTGCTGATATGAGAGTGGAGGGGGTGAAGTACAGTGGTGACTACCCCACTTCGCATTACCTTATTAAGTCTCTTTGTTGCCCATTGAGACTGTTGAAACTGTGTGGCTTGGGAATTAGAGCACCGCTATCTCTACCAGATGGGAGATGCAAGTTTAGCTCCTTGCTTGACTCTGCAGTTACCACTGGCTGGGGAATGAGAATGCTGCTACCTACTTCTGTCAGGGTTGGGAATAGGGTGGAAAATCAACTGCTGCCCACCCAGCCCTGCTGAAACCACAGCGGAGTAGTATGTGAGTTTTCTGTTGGTGTTTGGCTGGAATACTGTGAGCATTCCAAAAACTTTTCTGTTATTAGGCCATACGTTTTCTGGTCCTTTTGCTAAAAGGAACAGGTGTTTCTTGGATCATTTTTTTGTCTGTGCCTGATGGCAGTTCCAGGTTGGAGGATTCTATAGGACCTTGTCCTTGATATATGGGAGGGAATAAGGAAACCCAGAGAACTAACAACCATGTCATTCCTCAAACCCCAATGTCCCTAAGCAGCCCATCTACTTTTTCCACCTTTCAGAATCTCCCTATGATTGTTTACTGTGCTATATCCAAAGCCTTTTAATAGTAAGATGGAGGACATGGGAGGAATAAGGATACTCCACTTTAGCAGAAACAGAAGTTCCATTCTATATTATTTTAATTAACAAACTTATCTACTGAGTGACTACTGAATGCAAAGCAGCACGCTAGGTGATATGAAGAAATTCAAGAATGCTCAGTCATGTCCAATCCCTCTAAATGTTTACAATATATTTAGCTAGATTGAACATAGTGGCATAAAATGGAATACAAAGTTCATATAAGTATAACTATATGGTGTAAAGTATTAAGGCTATCGAAGTAGAAAGAGTTCAGTGTGGGCTGATGTAGACAGGAGGGAAAGTGCAACTTAAGCTAAGGATCTTGTATTAAAAGCAATTCCATAACACAAAGTTACTGATGTTTTGAAAGGGAATGTTGGTTTGCCACTATCTGTTCATTGTATTCTTTGATTACTTGCTTGTTTGTTGAATGGCAAAAGTGGCAGATGTTGGAGACCAAAAAAATCTAGGAAAGTGAAATGATTTCATCTTGCACCTTCAGTTTATGCTTTTATTTGGAGGACTTCATATTATATAAAGCATTTTATCTCCATGTAGTGATACCTGCCATTTCCTTGCATAGCCTCCCTACCTACCTTCCTCCTTCTCTTTCTGCCTCCTTTTCTCTTTCCCTTCTTTTCTTTCTCCCTTCTTTCTATATTCATTCAACAAACATTTGCTGAGCTTCTTTTTTTGTGCTGGATAATATTGTAGGTACAGTGTATGAGAGCTTTCTTTCTTGGAATTTGTTGACTAGTGGAGAGATTAGCAAAGTACACAATTAGCGACAATACCAAACAATATATATTTAAAATACCATATAAGTGGTATTAAATACATACAGTAGGAATTTGGGGGACAATTATGATTTTCTATTATGCTTTCTGAAAGATCATATATTTTACCCAGAATATATCTCACTTTCCTTTTCTCCCTGCCATCTCTCCTAACCTCTTGGCCCCAAATGTCATATCCATATTTAAATTTGCATTCCAAATGTAGATTAGTAATCAAGCAAGGCTCACAAATTTAACCCCACATTTCAGTAGCCAAGCTAAACATTTTTGGGAACACTAAAGAAGGAGGACCATGGAATACTGAAGGCAAGGTCATTGAAGCTTTTTTCCAAGAAAAGATGGGAGAAATGAAGTGATACATTTTGGCATTATCCCAAATTAATTTAGAATTTCTCATTTTATAGTCCAGTCACTCAAGTATTAAAATATCCTTCTATAAAAATTTGGTATGAAATGTTCCATTCAGCCCAGGAGTGAAATTTTTCCTGTATTTGAGAAAAAGTGAAAAGAAAAACAACAGATATTGAATTATAGGAGTAAGAATTTCAGATGGTTTATTTTCTTTGGAATTCATGTAACTTTAGGACAGATCCATTTATTTAAGTTACATATTACAGATGGATTGTCTGAGATGGGAGTGGAGCAAAATGAAAAAAAGAGAGAGAGAAAGAAGAAAGAGAGAAAGAAAGAAAGAGAGAAAGAGAAAAAGAGAGAGAAAGAAAGAAAAGAAAGAAAGAAAAAGAAAGAAAGAAAGAAAGAAAAAGAAAAAGAAAGAAAGAAAATCTGAGTTCTTTTCTGCTATGACTTTTCATGTCTTTGGGGCAAGATCCTCCTTATGAATAGATTGTTTTCTTTAGCCCATCCTTCTACCAAACATAGGAGGGCCTTACTTTCAATCTGAAGGCACATCACCCCCAGCAGAATCAAATCCACTGTACTCTTGGCAATCAAGTTTCCTTCTAGGCAGTTGCATGCACTGTCAATTTCTGTATGAGCTGCTCCTTCCATGAGGGTCAAGCTCATTTTAGGAAGAAAACACCTTGTGTGCCTTCTATACCAAAGAAACCTTTTCTTATCCATTTTTTCTAAAGTAAAGAATTTTGTGAAGATCCTACTTTCAAGATGGAATTTGCTGGAGACAACTGTATAAATTGTATAAAGTCCAACCATAGTTCCTTATGCTTGTTCCCTCTAACTCTTATTCTTCTTGTGTGTTCTGGTTTTCTTATTTGTCTTCTTTGGCCTATCTCTCTCGCTCTCTCACTGTTCTCTGTCTCTGTCTCTCTGTTTATTTCTCTCTCTCTCTCCATCTCTCTCATCCTCTCTCTCTCTCTTAATTCTACTTTCTGATTCTCATTCCTTTCTACCAACATATTCCTCTCTGTGGTAATTAGTCTTACATGTGATATATACTTCCACTTAATAACTGAGATTTTTAGGTTCATCATCCAAAAGACTGTGTTGGTCTTTTCCTGCAATTTAAAAGGACTAGGGATAGGTAGCCCCTTTCAGGAATCTCTGACCTTAGCAACAAAACTGTATTTTAACCAATCTGTCTCTGTCTTGGAAAGTTCATTCAGGCTCATGGATTTGCTTATTTTCTCTACAGAGTGTACCCTTAAGTTATATTTCTAACCAGTATTTGTTCCTTAATTTCATTCTTCTTTTTTCCCCTTCTTTAAGTCCATTACATGTTTATTTACAAAATATTAAAACTTTTCACTAAAATATGATAGACTGACTATACAAATGGGCAATAGCCAGACCATATATAGAAACAGAACTCTGACCCACAGTCTGCAGCAACCAGCCCAGGAAACCAACACATCCTCTACGGTAATCAGCCCAGGAGCCAGCATGCCATCTAAAAGTCAGACTTGTAGGAAGTCAGGCCATGATCTCTAGCAACCAGTTCAGGAAGCCAAATAATTCCTGTAACAATTGGCCCCAAACAGCCAGGATTTGATTAATAACCAATAGCCCCCTTAATTTTTGTCCCACTTCCAAGTTAGAACCAACCAGAGAAAGCCAAATATACTTTCCTAAGCAATCACGTATGATGCCCAGCTTCTAGTTTAGCCCGCCCTCCAGCTTCCCCATGCCACAGCCTTCAATCAGGGCATAACTGGAGCCTTTCCTTTTTTCTACTGTAAAGCTGTCCCACTCCTCTGCCTGACTTTGAGTCCCTACCAAAACGAAAGCAATGGTAGCTGATTCTGTTGCTATAACAAGCTTTGAACAAACAGCATTTACTTGTTCTCATTTGGTTGCTCTTCATTTACTTTCACATAATTTTGCAGGGCCCCAAGTTCAGCAAGAGGTAAGGTTTTAGGGTCTTCTCAGCACTTTCTAAGGCACATGCCCAATCTTACATATGTATGTAGCCTTTTAGATTTCCGGGAATGCACCTAAGCTTTTCAAAGGTCTTTATGGACGTGTCATTCCTCAGATCTTCCTTTTAGGGTTCTGGTTAGGTTTTTGTTTGTCCCAGGTGCAGGGTTATGTAATTGCTCCTGGTTGTTTTCACCAAATCCCTATGATAAGGCTTTTCCCAAGAAGTGAACACTGAGTCAGCTCAAATAATGACAAGGCCCTGTGACTGGGGCTTTTCCAGGGAGATGTGAGACAGGTCAAATAAAAACAATTCTCTGTGGATGGGGCTTTTCAAGGGACTCCAAATCAAGTCAGCCCCCCTTAATGGCTGCAAGGCTGCTGGTTTTCATAGCAACTGTGGAACAATAGATGGGAAGCTGTTTTTTTGAAGGTTGTCATTGAGCTGAGGAGAGATTTTTGGTATAGTTTGTCAAAACATCCCAAATTTTACTGTTTTTCCAGAGGTTCAGGTGTTTTCTTGAAAAAATGTTTTTTGGATTTTTGAAAGCCTTTTGTTAATTTCTAGAGTTCTGAAAAAGTTGATTTAGACAATTTTTTTGTTAGTGTTTTCATTGCTTTTATTTTTAAATTTTTATTTATTTTTTAACATCTTTATTGGAGTATAATTGCTTTACAATGGTGTGTTAGTTTCTGCTTTATAACAAAGTGAATCATCTATACATATACATATATCCCCATATCTCCTCCTTCTTGCGTCTCCCTCCCACCCTCCCTATGCCACCCGTCTAGGTGGTCACAAAGCACCGAGCTGATCTCCCTGTGCTATGTGGCTGCTTCTCACTAGCTATCTATTTTACATTTGGTAGTGTATATATGTCCATGCCACTCTCTCACTTTGTCTCAGCTTACCCTTCCCCCTCCCCATGTCCTCAAGTCCATTCTCTACGTCTGTGTCTTTATTCCTGTCCTGCCCCTAGGTTCTTCAGAACCTTTTTTCTTTCTTTTTTTTTTTAGATTCATTGCTTTTATAGAGGAGCAACTTCACAGAGGCCCTCACTCTACCATTCCAGATATCCTCACATTATTTTTCCTGTACACTGATAGAACTGATGTTCAACATCACTAATTATTAGAGAAATGCAAATCAAAACTACAATGAGGTATCACCTCACACCAGTTAGAATGGGCATTAACAGAAAATCTACAAACAACAAATGCTGAGAGGGTGTGGAGAAAGGGGAACCCTCTTGCACTGTTGGTGGGAATGTAAATTGATACAGCCACTATGGAAAACAGTATGGAGGTTCCTTAAAAAACTAAAAATAGAATTACCATATGACCCAGCAATCCCACTACTGGGCATATACCCAGAGAAAACCATAATTCAAAAAGACACATGTACCCCAATGTTCATTGCAGCACTATTTACAATAGCCAGGACATGGAAGCAACCTAAATGTCCATTGACAGAAGAATGGTAAAGAAGATGTGGCACATATATACAACAGAATATTACTCAGCCATATAAAGGAATGAAATTGGGTCATATGTAAGATGTGGATGGACCTAGAGACTGTCATACAGAGTGAAGTAAGTCAGAAAGAGAAAAGCAAATATGGTATATTAACACTTATATGTGGAATCTAGAAAAATGGTATAGATGATTTTATTTGCAGAGCAGAAATAGAGACACAAATGTAGAGAACAAATGTATGGATACCAAGGGGGATGGGGGGTGGGAGGAACTGGGAGATTGGGACTGACACATATACACTATTGATACTATGTATAAAATAGACAACAAATGAGAGCATACTATATAGCACAGGGAACTCTACTTAATGCACTGTGTTGACTTAAATGGGAAGGAAATCCAAAAAAGAGGGGATATATGTATATGTATAGATGATTCATTCCGCTGTACAGTAGAAACTAACACATTGTAAAGCAACTATACTCCAATAAAAATTAATTCAAAAAATAATAAAATAAAATTTAAAAAAACTGTCCATATCCAATTTTGAAATTGTTTCTTATGGGAAAATCTTCCTCCAGGCAGGGTTTTATTTAGGTTCTAGCAAGCAGCTAGAAAAGGATCAGATTATCTTAATCTAAAAGGGATTGAGGTAATTTGAGGAGGAGTTTAGTTTAGTTAGGCTGATGTATTTCCAGCCCACCCCACTCCTCTATATAGTCCTCTGGGGTCCCACCTGATAGCCTGGAGTATTTCCCAAAGCCCATGAACCTTCATGCTCCTTAATTACCATTTTGTTTTCTCTTAAGCCTTGTGAAGACTGTCAACAGTTCTGCTTACCTTCTCAGTTTGTTAGCAGCTGCTTTCTGGTTGGCTTTTCTCTTTCTTGTCCTATGCCACTTATAAATTATTGACTGCCTGGAGAAGAAAAGCAGTTCAGAATGTCTGGCTCACTTCATTGTACACTTTTTCTCTTCTCAATTTTGGTCTTATAAATTCTAACATTCGATAACCTGAAACTCCTATTTTTGTCTCCCTAGCTCTGTTTGACTGCTTTTTACCACTTTCTGCCCCTATTGTTTATTAATCAACAAATGAACAGGGAGAAAGCAGCACAGGATGTTGGATTAAGAACAGAGACAAAGAGAAAACAAGATGTCTGGGTATCTTTTTATAAGGGCACTTATCCCATCATGAGAGCTCCACCCTGTTGACCTCAACTAAACATAGTAACTTGCCAAAGGCCCCCTCTCCAAATACTGTACCACTACGTTGGGCATTAGAGCTTCACATATGAATTTTGCAGGAATACAGTTCAGTCCATAATCCCATACTTTCCTCCCACGCCCAGTTACCACCCATTCTGGCCTGAGGCTTTCTGTCATAATACTTTAATCTGCATTTTCTAGAATTTTATATAAATTTAATTATATTGTATGTACTCTTTTATGGGTTTTTTTTTTTCACTCAGCATAATTATTTTGAGATTAAACCATGTTGTTGTATCAATAGTTTATTACTTTGTATTGCTTAGTAGTATTCCATTATGTGACTGTACCATGGATTGTTTATTGATTCACCAACTGATGAACATTTGGATTATTTCCAATTTGGGGCTATTATAAATGAACCTGCTATAAACATTTACGTATCAGTTTTTGTATGGACATATGCCTTTATTTCTCTTGGGCAAATACCTGAGAAAAAAACGACTGGATCATATGGTAGGTGTAAATCTAACTGAAAACAGTTCTGCAAAACTATTTTCTAATGTGGTTGTATCATTCATACCAGCAGTCTATAAAACTAACTATAGTCAGTCATTTTAGTTATAGCAGTTCTAATATGTTTGTAATGGTATTGCATTGTGGTTTTTTTAAATGCATTCCTTAATGACTATTGATGTTGATCAATTTACATGTGCTTGTCATTCAAAAAGTTTTTTTGTAAAGTGTCTGTAAAATATTTTACTTATTTTTAAATTATTTTCTTATTATTGAGTTTTGAGAGTACACAGTGTATTCTGAATATAAGTCCTGTGTCAAATACATGATTCAGAAATATTTTATCTTAGTCTGTGGTTTGTGTTTTCATTCTCTTAACAGTGTTTTTTGGAGACAAGAGTTTTTCATTTTGAGGAAGTAAAATGTATCAATTCATTCTATTATGGATGTGCTATTGGTGTTGAAGCTAAAAAAATCTTTGTCTTAATGCAAGATCACACACAAAAATCTTCCCCTACGCATTCTTCTGTAATTTGTATAGTTTTAGGGTTTACATTAAGGTCTATGATCCATATTGGATTAATGGTTTGAGGTATGAATTGAAGTTCCTTTTATTAAACAAATGAATATCTAATTTTCCAACATCATTTGTGGAACTATTCTTCCTCTACTGAAGTACATTTGCACCTGTATCAAAAATCAGTTGTCAATATACATGGGAGTCTACTTCTGGATAATCAGTTATCTTCTTTTGGCCTATTTGTCTGTGTTTGTAACAATACCACACTGCTTTGATTACTGTAGCTTTACAGTATGTCTGGAAATTATGTAGCATTAGTCCTCAAAATTTGTTCTTTTCCAAAGTTGTTTTGGCTAGTCCAGCTTCTTTGCACTTTCATATAAATTTTAAAATGTTTGTCACTTTCCAGAAAAAAAAGAATGGGATTTTGATTGGGATTATATTAAGTCTATAAATTAATTTGAGAATTGATATTGAACACTAAGTTTTCCAATAAATGAACAAACTATATCTCTCCATTTATTTATGCCTTCCTTAACTTCCCTCAGCAAAATTTTATGGTTTATAGTGTATAGTTTTCAAGTCTTTTGGCAAGTTTATCACTAAGTATTTCATATTCTTGATGCTATTTTAAATGGTATTGGTTTTTATTTCAACTTATGATTGTTCATTGCTAGTATGTAGAAATAAAATTGGGTTTTGTATGTTAATCTTATATCCTACAACCTTGCTAAACTCACTCATTATTTCTATCAGCTTTGTTGTAGATCTTATAAAATAGATGATCATATATAGATGATCATTATAGACATTATTTCTTGAAATATTTTTTTCTGTGCCTCCCCTCTTTTGGAAACTCCAATTCCATGTATATTAAGCTGCTTGAAGTTGTCCCTCATCTTACTGAGACCACTTTCATTGTTTGGAATTCTTTTTTCTGTGTTTTGTTTTGAATTTTTTCTTCTATCACTGTGTCTTCTAGTTTACTAATCTATTCTTCTCCAATATCTAATTAGTCATTAATCTATTCAGTGTATTCTTCATCTCATACATTGTCATTTTTATTTCTGGAACTTTGATTTGGGTCTTTAAAAAAAATCTTCCATATCTTATTTTTTGAAAATATGAAAAATAGTTGTAACAAGTTTTTAAATGTCTTTCTATGTTAATTCTAACATCTGTGTCAGTTCTGGAGTGGTTTTAACTGACTATTTTCCTCATTATCATTGAAATTTTCTTGGCTTTTTGTACACCTGGTAATCTTTGATTGAAAGCCAGGCATTGTGGATTTTACCTTGTCAGGGGCTGGATAATTTGTATTCCTATAAATATTCTTAAGCTTTTTCTGGGACACAGTGAATTTACTGGTAATCTGCTTTATCCTTTTGCATCTTACTGTTAGGCTTTGTTAGGTGGGACTATAGAAGTATTCAGTCTAGGGTTAATAATTCCCAGTTACTGAGTCAAGATCTTCATGTACACTCTACCTAAGGTCTCATGAATCATGAGGTTTTCTCATCTTTTCGGTGGGAACAAATTATTCCTGTCCTTGTCTGAATACCAGGCACTGTTATTGCTAATCCTTTAGGAAACTTATTTTCCCAGTCTCAGGTAGTTTTCTCACATGTATAAACTTACCAGTTCTCAGCTAAATGCTAGCAAGGGGTCCCTTGAGATCTTCTGAGTTTTCTCTCTGTGTAGCTCTCTCCACTCTGGTATCTTGTCTTGTCTAGCTGCTTTGGTCTCCCCACACTCTCAGCTCCATCTCCTCATCTCAGAGAATCCTCTGGGCTCTGCTTGGGTTCTGAAATGGCATATGGAGGTCAAAGGATCTTACTCTCTAAATACAAGGCGTCAGAACAAAATTATTTCTCTTTAGGGTCACCAGGAGACAGCAAGAACTTTCAAAGAAGTCCAATCATGGGCAGGGGGTTGGTTTGCAGTGCTGTGCAGCTGAGAATCAAGGCAGAACATTCTAAGGTAATTGTTGCAAAGTTTCCCATTTGATAAATACAAAATTTTTAGGACAGTGGTTAATATATTTTCTCCTTGATTCATAGTCATACTAAATATGTGCCTTGAATCAATGTGCCAAAGAGTGTGTGAGAAGATTGTCCTTTTGAACAACCTACTGCAGAAAACAAAATGCCTCTGACAAAGACATATTGCTCCCTGAACTGAATGTCGGAATTTTTTATTACGATTTTTATTAAATATAGACTCAATCTTTATTTCTGTCAGGACTCATCTCTGAAATTACGATGGAAGTCCAAGGGACACCATTCAATGTCCAAAATATTTGTTTTTCATACACCTCATTTAAAGGGTATATTCAAATGTGTAAAAAGCTTACAAATTGTATTCTGGTTTGGAGGGTACGTGAGTGATTCAGGTGTAATAAATGCCTCTGCTCAGTAATTCCCCATTGTCAGATAAAGGAGTATTAAAAAATTACTCATGGTCTACAGAATCTAATCCAAATAATTGAAATAGTATCATCATTTAAGTAAATCTTAAAGCTTAGTACTAGGGACATAGAAGTCTTAGGAGAAATAGGATGGCAGCTTTCAGATATTGAATGGCTGCCATGTGACAGAGAGATTAAAATTATTCTGTTTGGCTCAGAAGAGCACAGCTCGTACCAGTGGTTCAAAATTTTAGTATGTTAAATTTGGTTTCATTGGAGACAGAATTTTCTAACAAGATTCTTCCATCTTGTAATAAGTTTCTTCATGTAATAATTATCACTTCTTTGGTTCACAGATACTTTCCATTTTCAAAGCATTTTTTCATTTAGATTCTTAAAACAATCCAGTGAAGTAGGTAAGGGAAATGGTGCCAGTGCACTGATTTACATCAGCTTGCAGGAGCCAATTTTGTGCATCTTTTCCCAAATCGGTGTCCAGAGATGTCGTGTTATTCGCTTGAAATTGACCATAACAGGAGTATTAAAACCACGCAAATTGACAAACACCACAAATACTTACCAGTCTCCACCTCCCAGCCAGTTATTAAATATTTACCAACACATCATTGGGGAAAGACAAATAAGGAGTCTGAGGTTTAGGTAGGTTCAGTGACTTCTCCAACGTCTAACAGCAAATAGGTGACTGAGCGACTGAATCAGCTATATTTTAGGGCAGGGGCCAGAAAGTTATTGATTGTGAGCTTCCACCCTGTGTTTGTGTGACCCTCAAACTAAGAATGTTTTCACATTTTAAAAGGTTGTAAAAAAAAAAAAGAGTTTGCAACAGAGGATATATGTCATAGGAAAACTTGTCATAGGCAAGCAGACTAAAATATTTATTATTTGACCCACTACAGAAGATGTTTGCCGGTCTAGAGCCTCAGCTCTATTATACTCCCTGTGGCAAAGACTGCTTCTTGTCGAACAAATTCCATTTTCTACATCTTCTACAGCAATTGAGCTATAGCTGGACACTAGATTGCCTAGCTAAGCTATATTACTCAGCATCCCTCATGGCTAGGAGTGACTAAATGACTAAGCTCTCCTCAAAGGGATAGGCATGGAAGTGATCCGTGCAATTTGAGTGTCACTTTTTAAAAATGAAGATTGCTCTTGGGATTGCTATCACTTTTCCTTCCTGCTGACTGGAAAATTTGAAGGTTGGAGTAATAATGTTAAAAAACACTTATTGAGGATGGCAAAACTTCCCTGCTGATCTGGACTACTAGAATCAGTTTGTGAAGCAGAGTCCATTTACCTACTCAGGATGTTTTTCATGGGAAAAATTTATGTGAGAAAGAAATTTCTATCTTATATTAGCCATTGTATTTTTGGATCTTTTTGTTATAGCAGCTTAGCCTTTATCCTATACCTCCCTTTTCTCTGCCCAAGGCTCTTGGCTGTGACTCCCCTACAAAGTACCCCCGTTTCCTCTAATCGCTCTTCAATGATTATTTAAGCTTGATTACTTTGGCTTAAGTCTAGCAAATGGTGAAGCTAATACTTGAAACCAAGTTTTGTGACTTCATTATGATATAAAATAAGTATGTATGCACTGGAACTTAAATAAAAGGCTCAGTATTTTCCTGGAGAAGAAAACATGGAAAATAACTTCAGCTAGCCTTTGATACAGTGCTTTTTTTTTTTTTAACATCTTTATTGGAGTATAATTGCTTTACAATGGTGTGTTAGTTTCTGCTTTATAACAAAGTGAATCATCTATACATATACATATATCCCCATATGCCCTCCCTCTTGCATCTCCCTCCCACCCTCCCTATCCCACCCCTCTAGGTGGTCACAAAGCACCTAGCTGATCTCCCTATGCTATGTGGCTGCTTCTCACTAGCTATCTATTTTACATTTGGTAGTGTATGTATGTCCATGCCACTCTCTCACTTCGTCCCAGCTTACCCTTCCCCCTCCCCGCGTCCTCAAGTCCATTCTCTACGTCTGCGTCTTTATTCCTGTCCTACCCCTAGGTTCTTCAGAACCATTTATTTATTTATTTATTTAGATTCCATATACATGTGTTAGCATATGGTATTTGTTATTCTCTTTCTGACTTACTTCAGAGACAGTGCTTTCTTGATGTCTGTGCTGATGAGTAAAAAGGACATGCACAATACATTATTATTCCTTACTGCCGTATTGGGTTTTCCCTGAGAAAATGTGTAATTAAACTAGTTCCTATGAGTTATCTTAAAAAGTAAAGCCAATTCAGTGTACCAGGGTTCTCTCTTTCCACATCCTTGCCAACACTTCTTATTTCTTGTGTTTTTGATGATAGCCATCCTAACAGGTGTGAGATGATACCTCATTGTGGTTTTGATTTGCATTTCCCTGATGATTAGTGATGGTAGGAACCTCTTCATGTACATGTTGACCATTTGCATGCCTTCTTTGGAACAGTGTCTATTCAGGTCCTTTCCCCTTTTTAAAATTGTGTTACTTTGGTTTTTTGTTTGTTTTTTGCTATTGAGTTGAATGAGTTCCTTGTATATTCCTTGAATTGCTCCTCTAATGATGAATATGAAAAGGATCTTTGGTCTCAAATGAAATATTCAAATGCCTTAAATAGTTCACCATTCCAATCCTGCTCTCTGAGACCAATCTGTAAATTACATTACACCAACCTATAATGGATAAAACGTATTTAAAATAAGGTCATGCTTGTTTGGATAAATGGAAAAAGACTTTTTGAAATGAGAAATGCAATTTTGATTTAATTTATTGAGACACTAAATCAATAGATCGTCCAAGTTGAAAGTACACTTAGGCCAAACTTATAAATTCACATCTTCTAATATTTCTAAGCCCTGCTCTGTATCTTCTCTCTGGTTCTTGAAAATTGTCTTTGTTTTGCTCCCTAGTCTCTAGTTTGGTGGAGCTTGTCTCTCTCTTATGTGTTTTGTTTAGGTGTTTAATAGCACAGAGGATAGAACCAATGACTCTCTCTCTCTCTCTCTCTCTCTCTCTCACACACACATACACACACACACAGACACACACACACACTTTTAAAAAGGGCTTGGACTGGTCACAAAGGCATTAGAAATCCTTTTAGCTTTTATGCTCCTCCCACAAACTGGTTATTAAAAGGTATAATTTCTGTGATATGGTAGAAGATTACCTTATTTAATCTTGGATCAGGGCTATTATCAGTAGTACATAAGGGTACAAAACCAGCTCCATAGACTTGGTCCTCTGGGGTAGCTACCATCAAATAAGGCTTATCTGGACAGCAAAGAGCTAAACATCAGGCTTGCTTTAAACCAAGATCACTAGGAAAAGCAGGGATAAAACATTCATTTATCCCTTTATTTATTAAAAAAATATTAATTTGGGATTTACTCAGTGACATAGATTGAGCTAGTCCTGGGAAGACAGCAATGAAAAGAACAGACACGGTTTCTGCCCTCATAGAACTTATCATCTACTGCAGAAAATAACACTGAACAAATAATGACAAGTAAGTTGAGTGTTATGAAAAGCAAAGCACAGGGAGCAGTGGGGTGCATAGCAGAAATGTCTTCCTTTCTTTAGGTTGCCTCTTTAAAAGTGAAAATACTCTGGGATAGCTGACTACTAATTGGTTGTAAATTATTCATTCCTTAATTTAAATTGCTAGAATCAATTGTATTTTCTCATGAGAGTAGGGATCAGGAGAGAATGAACAATAAAGTGTTTTGGGGTCAGGGAGACTGAAAATGAGGAAAATATTATATATGCTAAATTTCTTACTGGGAATTGTGGTCACCAGCTCAAATGCCAACAGTGAAAAAATAGATACAACAAGTGAAGGAAGCTGGCTGAAGGTTAGACAAGACGGTGCAGGAGTATGTGCGGTCAATATTACTAGATCTTCCAACTTGAAGAGAAGTCAGAAGTCCAGATCGTTGTGTAAAATTTCCCAATTTTAAAATGTTGGCAGTTAATTCAGAATATGTTTAACCATTTTTAAGATTTTGTACTAAGTAAAATATATCTGTAGCCAGGATGTGAGCTGGGGTCACCACTTTGCAACTTCTGTTCTATATTATAGTTGAGAGATTTGTGAAATGAAAGAAGTAAGGAATGGAAATGAAAGGATGGTTTTGAAGATAGCAAGGAAAAAAAAAGTGATGAGTTGGCAATGGTCTACGAAGCTTCCAAAGTCACATAGAAGAATATTAACTGAACAGTTTTCTTGAGCAAAGACCTCTCAGGAAATGCAGATTTGCTAAAGAGATGCTAAAGGAAATATTATATCCCATAGTCACTACTATTCTTATTTGTGTGTTTACAATTTCATTGCTTCTTATTATGGTGTTATTATATGTGTAGATTTATCAGGAAAACAGGAGCACACAGATATTATGGTTGTTATGGACCGAACTGTAAGAAAACATCTCTCAGTTGTTTAAGCCACCCGGTATGTGGTATTTTGTTATGGCAGCTGTAGCAAACTAATACAATAACAAAAAGCCATTTGTTATAGTGATCAGATCTTACATCCACCTGAACCACTAATGAGGGTGAACAAGTCAGAGAATGTGGGAAAATCTGAGAAACTGAGCACAAGTGACTGCCAAGGTTGTACCATGAAAGATTTAATGGAGATTGTTGTGGAAATTGCCATCCCTGCAAAAGCTGTTCCCTTAAGTGGAAACTGCTACTTCTACTAAGCACTTGGTAATGGGCTTGAGCCTGCTGTTGACTGGTAAGGGCATTAGTTGGAAAGATGAACTAGGAATGGAACAGAAGAGCAGGGACAAGGTAGGGCTCTCTAAACTTGTCTATATCTGTCCATCACTATATCTCACTTTGACAAATTTCCTAGTGTTTCACTTCTGCCTCCCAAATATTATACAGCCAACCCAAATGCAGAACCATAGAGAGGAGAGGATTCTTGAAAACACAGCTCCCAATTTCATTTGGAAGGATTGGCGCCAAGTGGCTAATACACTTACATGCACAGAATATATCATTAACAATATATTATTTAGTTTCATTTTTCAACGTATAAGCAGTAACATACTGTATGCACTGATCTATGACTTGGTCTTTTCATTGAACATTAGGAATCTGAAATCATCCATGTTTATGAGTGCTGCCAGAGTTGCTTTCTTTTCATTCATATGTATTTAGTATGCCATAATTTACCCATTCTCCTGCTGATGTATATTTGGGTTGTTTCTCCTCTCTGGCTACTGCGAAGAGTAGTTAAACAATCCTGTACCTGTCTCCTGGCACTCATATTCAAGAATCTTTCTATGGTATAGACATAGGAGTGGGATTCCTAGGTATGGGCATTTTTGAATTTGCAAGATAATGCCAAATTAATTTTCTAAAGTAGCTTTCCCGTTTTGAATCACAACAGAAGTATATGAGTTCCCATTACTTCATATCTTGAAAACCACTTGGAAGACTCAGGCTTTTAATTTTTGAAATTTGGAAGGCATAAAACTGCATTTCATATGGCTTTAATTTTCAATTCCTTGATTACTAATGAAAATTAGTATCTATTAATACGATTTTCGAGCTTTGTTTTATGTGAAATTCAATTCCTATAGTTAGTCCATTTTTCTATTGAGTCATTCCTGTTTTTCTCTATATTAAATCATAGGGGTTATTTATTATGCCTATCAATCCTTTTGCAGTTATATGTGTTGAAAATATATTCCTTAAATGTTTGGCTTGTCTTTAAACATTCTGTTTTTTGATGAACAGATATCTTAAGTTTAATGCAATCAAATGCATCTGTCTTTTCCTTTACTGAATTTGCATTTTGTATATTTGTAAAGCAATTCATTTTTATCTGAGATCGTGAAGATAGTCTTCCATACATTCTCCTAAGAAAGAAGAAGGCTCATCCAATTTAGGCCTAACATCTTGTTCCTCAAAACACTGCCATATTAGGTTTTTGTTTTATGGCAGCATCCCATGTCCATGTTACAAATATCTTCCAGTTAGTATGGCTGTGTGACAAATGAGCCCAACATTTATGATGTAAAACAATCATTTATCATGACTCATCGATTTCATGGGTCAGGAATTCAGACAGGGGAAAAGTGGGGATGTCTTTTCTCTGCTCCATTGTACTTGAGGCCCCAGCTGGAAGACAACACCACTGGATCTAGAATTTTCTACACTGTGCTCCAAATAACATTAGCCACTCATTGCCCGGGGACGTATTTCTGCAACATGGAGGTAGGGGAATGGTTGTGAGGGGAGCACCTCCAGATTAAAACACCATAAACTTCCACTGTTCTCATCAAGATTCAATAAATTTTCTTGAATAAACACTTCTCAAATTGTTAAAAGCCTGAGTCTTTGAATTTTTTAAAAATAATTTTGCCCATTTTCATTGTTGCTTTCTCAGGATAGGATTTGCCAAGCTCCTCACTCAGCCATTCTGGAAGTTTCTTTCCCCTCTAGTTTCTTCACCTTCATTTTTGAAAGCTATTTTTGCTGAGTAAAGAAATTGTGCTCCACGGTGTTCTAGCTTCATTATTTTCCATAAGAAATGTACTGTATTCTTATGTTTGTTCAGGTATAGATAATAAGATTTGTCTTTCCTCTAAAACCCTTTAAGATTTTCTATTTATTGATGGTTTTAAGTAATTGGATTATAACATATCTTAGAGTCATTTTCTTCATTTTTCTTGTGCTTAGAGTTCACTGAGTTTCTTTAAACTGTAAAGTGAATTATTTTCATCAAATTTTGAAAATAGCCATTGCTTCCTCAAATATTCTTTATATTTTCTCATTTTTTCCTCTCTTTCAGGGACTCCCCACAGAGCTTGATTTTCTTTTTTACAGTGTACTTGTGCCCTATTCACTTTTCCTCTCTGCTTCATTTCAGATAGTTTCTACTGTAGCATTCACATTCACTAATCATTTATTCTGCAATGTCTGCTCTGCTGTAAATACCATTCAGTATATTTTTTTATCTTAGATATTGGGATTTTTATCTGTAGGAATTCTATTAGGACCTATTTATATCTTCCATGTCTTTGTGTAACACAGTATATTCAATTTTCCCCTAGCTTCTTGCAAATATGGAATACTGTAATAATGACTATTTTAATGTCCTTGAGTACTAAATCTATAATATTTCAGTTCAGGGTCATTTATGACTGATATATGTTTCTTGTCATTATGTTACTATGTTCTTTATTCTTTGCATGCCTCTTAATTTTGATTAGATAACAGGCATTGTGAATTTTATCTTGTTTACTGATGGATATGTTCACATTATTAAAAATATTCTTGAGCTTTGTTCTGGGACATACTGAGTTACATGGAAAAAGTTTGATCCTTTTGGATATTAGTTTTAGCTTTGTTAGGTGATACTAGGGCAGTGTTTAATCTAGTGTTTAACTTTTCCTGCTAATGAGGTAAAAACTTCTGAGTATGCTACCTAGTGCTCTAAATTATGAGATTATTCACTTTGTATGCTGGGAACAGGCTTTATGCCTAGACTTCTATAAGCTCTAGGAATTGCCTCCTGTAATTTTTCTGTGTGATTCTTTCCATAGTCTCAGGTAGATATCTCAGACATATGCACTCATCAGTACTCAGCTAAATACTCTAGGATATTGCTTTACAGATCTCCAAGTTCTCTCTTTGTGCAGTTCTCTCTTCATCACTATGTTTCACTTTGAACTTTAGTGACTCTGGCCTCCCCAGACTTCCAGCTCTATCTCCTCAACTCAGGGAGACTGTGCTATTCCACCTGAGCCCCACTTCCCCATCCTATGCTATAGGCTGGGGATTTATTCCAGGAAGTACTTATGTTACCGAGTCCGAGCTCCTACTGCTTGCCACATGACAGGCCAATAAATTGAGAGACAAGTTGTTGGAACAAGGAAAAGCAACTTTACTTGGAAAGGCAGCAGACCAAGAATATGGTGGACTAGTGTCCCAAAGAACCATTTTCCCAGGTTTGGATGCTGGTTTCTTTTATAGAGCAAAGAGCAGGGAGGTGAGGAGGTAAAGTAAAATTGGTGGTAAGTTGTTGTAAATATTTCCTGATTCTGGCCACAGTCCATAGGGGATGTGTTAATTTCTTCTTTCCTCCAGCCATTCACAGGTGGGCTTGGTCAGGATGTTTCCTGTGAGCTTAAACAAAGGTATTTTAACTTAACACTCAGGCATGGGAGGCAGGGTTCCTGGAGATGGGCCATTATGTATACTTTAAGCTATAGGCAACATCATTTTAGTGATTAATTTGTAGCAAAAGCAATAGAATACAAAGGTTAAAGTAAAAGAAACAGGTCTGTTTCTTTTACTTTAGGTAAAAGGTATGGAGTCAGATTTGTTCTTCCCTATTACACTTAGGCAATATTATAGAACAAATTATTTGTTCCCTGAATCTTGAGGATCACTGTTCACCATTGCCCAATATCCAGTGTTTGGAAAACTAATTTTAATATGCTTTGGGTGGTTTATTTGTTGTTTCAGGTAGTAAGGTAATGATAAAGGTAACTCATATTTGCCCATATATTTTGATCTGGTGTAATTTTTTTCCTTTGACCTGAAGAACTTCCTTAAACTATTTTTTGTAATGAATGAACATTTATACTGAATTATCTGGGTTTTTTTTACTTTTTTTTTTCTTTTAGTTTTATTTTGCCTGTTTTTTTGAGAGTATTTTCACTGGCATAGAATTCTAGGCTAACACATTTGTTTTTTCTTTCAGCACTTATACCAAAAGTCTCACTGTCTTCTGGCATGTATTTTTTTCCTAATAAAATATCTGCAGTCTTTAAAAAAATTTTCTTTCTGTATTGTGCATCTTTTCTTTGGTTGATTAAATGATTTTCTCTTTGCTACTGGTTTTCAGTTGTTTGATCAGGATATGTTTCTCTTGTTTGTTTTCTGTTTTTTTCTACTTGATGCTTGCTGAGAGTCTTAGATATGTTGTTTTTACTTTTCATCAAACTTGGAAAATTGCAGCCATTCTTTTTTTTTTTTTTTGCTCTCTTTCACTTCTGATATTCCAGTTATACATATGTTAGCCAGATTCCCTGATATTCTGCTAACTTTGTTCATTATTATCTCTCACTGTAGCTAAGTTTGGATAGTTTCTATTTCTGGGTATTAAAGAGTCTATCCTTTATTCCTCAATATTTAGCTTGCTGCTTTTCTCAACCAGTGAATTTTTTATTCTAAATAATATATCATTCAGCTCTAGAAAATCTGTTCATAGCACTGATTTCTCTCCTAATTATTTTCATGTGTTTCCTTAATTCCTTGGATGTATTTATAACATCCGTTTAAAATGTTTGTCTGTAAATTCTATCATCTCTCTAATTTCTGGGTCTTTTCTGACTGACTTATTTCCATTCAAGTTATAGGTCACATTTTCCTTCTTCACATGTCTATTAATATGGGTTGGCTGCTTGAACAGGGTGAAGTTTACATTGCCAAGTACTGGAATTTGTTATCTTGCCTTATTCAGTGTTGGATTGTGTTATGACGCATTAAATGTACTTTTGGATCAGCTTGATTCTTTTGAAGCCTGTTTTAGGCTTTGTGGCATGAGTCTAGAGTGACATTTACTCTAGAGCTAGTTTAGTTGTATTGCTAAGGTGTGACACTTATGGGATTCTACTGCATTATTTAGGTGCACGACAACAACACTTCATACTGGTTGCTTAGAATTAGAATCTCTCACAGCCCTGGGAAAGCTCTGGAAATTGTCCATTTTAGAGCTATCTTATTTTCCTTTACCAGGGTTTTCACCTTCCTCATGGATGCCTTGATATTCTGCAACAAACTCAAGGGGTCACCTATGAATATTCTAGAACTTTTTTTTGAATAGTTTTCTCTTGTTCACCAATTTTAGACACCTCAGCCTTTGCAAATGCCAGTATCTATCTTCTCAAATTAATAAGATCTCTTTTCTCTGCTCAGGTTTCCCTCCTCATACTTTTGGTCCAGAAAGTGTCTCCAGGAAGGGAGCCAAGGGGATTACAGAAATCATCTCATTGTTTTCCCTTCTATCTGGGACCACAGTCATTCACTTTCTATTGTCTAATATCTGTGAACAGTTTTATAATGTTTTGCCCAATTTTCTAGTTGTTTAGGAGGAACTACTCCATGTTATTTCATCATGCTAGAAGCAGAAAATGAAACTTAATCTTTAAAGTTTCTCTTATGAGTTGTTTCATTTTAAATTGTATTTTCTAATTTTTTTATGTTGGTATATAGAAATGAAATTTAGTGTTTTACTATTACATCCAGCAACCTTATTTTCCTAAAATAGTTCTGATACTTTATCTGTGGTTACTTCAGTTTTCTATATAGACCATTTTTATCACGTGTAAATAAATTTTTGTTTCAAGCTTTCCAAAACTTACACTTTTTGGGTTTTTTATTGTTTCCTCACTGCTAGGATCTCTGGCCCACAGTTAATAGAAATTCTGGTAGTGAGTTATACTATCCTGTTCCTGATCTTAAAGCAAATACTACCAGCATTTCACCATAATGTCTGACCTGTTGTATAGGTTTTTCTTAAATACTTTATATTAGATTGAGGAAATTTGCTTTTATTCCTTTGTATTTCTCAAGTGTGAATAATATGGCTCCCCAAATCACCAGGGGTCAGAAATAAGCTAAAAACCATTGATCAGCATGTAAAGACTGCGGTAATAACTCTTAATTATACTTACAGTTAACCAAGGCAAGAAAGTTTCAATGAATCAATGGTAGATGTACCTAACATCAGTGCTCCTAATTCATCAAAGCTTGAGCCTGATACTGAATTTAGTTCCCAGCAGAGTTATTTATGTACCTCCAGATTAGATGGGAAGTAGTATCAGTATAGGGGTGTTACTAACTCCCAAGAAGTAGTCATTGTTGCCTAAGAGAGTAGTGTCTGTAGGTGAGTTGTGATATAATCAAATAAAATCTTTCCATTTTAGATTGCTAGAGAGAATGAGTTCAATTATTGACTTTATTTGCCAGCTGGACAAACTGAACTATTGTGGTAATGCTGGAAGTTGATGTCATTCATTGTTCTTTCAGAAAATATTTGCCCTGCCAGATAATATACTGGGAACCGAGACACCACAGGAGAATTAGTTTCACATGGGCCCTATCCTCAGAGTTTGATGTCTAACAGATTCATGGGGTATTTGTGTCTACAGTTTTCTTTCAGAATGGCTCCATGTCCTTTTGGTAGCACTTTACTCCCATTTAGATGCCCAGTACTTTCGTGGTGCACCACCTGCCAGCCTAAATATAAGGCTGTCCCGCTTTCTACCCCCTACACAAAAAATAAATATATGATATAATCTTTTTGCAGAGGTTCCCCAAATTTCTCTGTTCACAGATCTTTTAGTGTCTCAGTAATAGTATTCATTGTGCCCCCAGTCCAAAAGACTATTTCAATATATTAAATAGTTAATTGCAAACAAATTAGTAAGTATGTATGTCCTACTAACCTAGTGGCTAATTAAAAAATTATACACATAAATTGGAAGAAAAAATATTTTAATTTTATTCTCAAGTAATCATAATTACTTACTAATGGGATACATGTGCCTGTACAACTTCTTAAATTTTTGGAATCAAATTGGACATCACCGTTTCCTGTTCCACAATGGTTTTTACATGGCATTTGCTTTTTAAATACAGGAACTGCCCAAATTCCAATTTAGCAAACGTATGATGTTGTCAAAAATAGTGTAGTACAGTCTAGTGTTCAGACTGTGAAATATCTTGAGCTAATAGTCCATGTGGTATCTGACATAAGTCAAATATCATACTCTTCCCCTTTAAATTTTAAAATATCCCACAGCACCCCTGTGAAGTTCACTGTGTCTTCCTGGGGTACCTTGGTACACAGTTTGGGAACCATATTCTGTGTCCTTTGCTCTCTGTTAGATTAGTGTTATATGAGTGTTCCTTAATTTGATGAACACCAACTTGGTAATGGATGTCAATGGCTTAATATAGTACCATTCCTGGGTAAAATTCTGGCTTTAAAAGCAGCTTTCCTCACCGTATTCAAAGTTAAAAAATCATATATACATCCAAGAATTGTACTTGGGTGGTGAGGAGACAATTTTAGACTTGGAGGGAACATTTCTGGACTCCCTCATTTACACCAGCTAGAAGACTGCCTATTTCATCCTTCAAAAGGACCAATTCTGTCCAGACTCCTATAAGCACCAGAGAACATCCATATTTCCTGTAAGGATATGTTTAATGTTGGGGCCAGACTGCTGTGTTCAAATCATGAGTCTGTCAGTTGCTAACTCTGTGACATTGCAAGTTACTTAACTTCCTTGTACTTTAATTTCCCCATTTTTAATATAAAGACAAAAATAGCACTTATTGAATAATCCAGGGAAAGAGATTAAATTAGATAATGTGTGTAGAGCATTTAAAACAGTGCTTGTCCTATTTACAAGAGCCAAAACTTGGAAGCAACCTAAATGTCCATCAACAGATGAATGGATAAAGAAGATATGGTACATATACACAATGGAATACTATTCAGCCATAAAAGAGAATGAAATAATGATATTTGCAGCAACATGGATGGACCTAGAGATTATCATACTAAGTGAAGTAAGTCAGAATGCGAAAGACAAATACCATATGATATCACTTATATGTGGAATCTAAAATATGACACAAATGAACTTATTTACCAAACAGAAACAGACTCACAGACATAGAAAACAAACTTCTGGTTACCAAAGGGGAAAAGGGGGTGGGGAAGAATAGGAGTTTGGGATTAGCAGATACAAACTACTATATAAAATAGATAAACAACAAGGTCCTACTGTATAGCACAGGGAACTATATTCAATGGAAAAGAATATGAAAAAATGTATATATATATATATATATATATATATATATATATATATAAATGAATCACTTTGCTGTACACCAGAAATTAACACAACATTGTAAATCAGCTATACTTTAATAAAAAAAAATTAAAACAGTGCTTGTTGCAGATTAAGTGCTTGATAAGTGTCAATCATTATTATAGGCAGAAATAATAGGTATCAGTGGTCTGCTATGAATGAAAGCATATGAATGAGTGGATCTATGTCCTCTATCATTTGCCTAGACCCACTAAGAGAGTTATAGTACAGTGGGGAAGCCATAGTCTTCACCTATAATACAGTGATCCTAGCAAATGGTTATGGTTATGTGGGTTGCCCTGATTTTTCTGGCTATATATACTGACCAAATTGTTGACAATGTCAATTCCTTTGGAGTTAAGGAGATGGTACTATAAGGCATAGACACCAGTGCTTGAAAAGCAGCAGTATTTGGTTTCAAATTTAAAGCTGGGGGTGGGGGGAGAGAAAGGGCTTATTAAGGGCTGATTAGCATTCAGTGGAAAATAATAGTTGAGGAGAAGGTAAAAATCTAATTGCTCTATCTTTAGGTCCTTCTTCCAAGTTACATTAAAACTACAAACCGAAGGGAAGCAAAAAAACAAGAGTAACTTTGTAACTTGAAAGTCTTGAGTGACATGGTATTTCTATTTTATAATACCCTGGAGTACAGAGAATCATAAAATTTCCATCCACTGATATTGGTTTATTCAAAATAACACACCACTCAAGACAACTGATAATCCCTAGCTTCCTGGATATTTCATTGCATTTTTTAAAGAAAATGCCAACAATACAGCCAATTCAAAGTCTTTTTCTCTAGGAGTCTCTAGAGAAGGATTCATATCTTGTTGAAAAAGAGGTAAGACACCAAAAGAAGGATTCATAAGGAAAGAGCTTAGTAAAGATCTTTTGTAGTTCCCCCCCAAGTATATATTGAATGTACTCCTTTTGCTGCCAATAGGATCCATCCTATACAAATCATGTGTGCAAGTTTACGGATGTACGTAGTTATGACTAAGAAGCAAGATAATAATTGAACAGGAGCAAAGTAGAGGGGGAAAATATAATAGGAATCTGATGTGTGGGACAAAACCAGTGAGTCAGGAAATGGTGGGGAACCAGGAAAAAGTGGGTTAAGCCTTCTTCAAAGCTTATTTGGAAAGAGGTGAAGCATAACTAGGAAAATAACACCAACTGAGGCTGGACAGCACAGGAAGCCAGTTTGGCAGCTGAAAGAGATGGAGGCCTAATAGTTATTTCAAGGAGATTTCTATGAGGGTAGAGGAAATCACTGTTGTTGCCAAGAAGCTGACTGGGGCATGACCTTGAGTATCCAACCAAAACAAACTGGATTCTTCAGGATTCAGAAACTAAGCATAATCACGGGCAGTAATAGTTACCGTCATGAAATTTCAAAACTGGTAGAAGACTGAAGTAAGTCAGACAGCGAAAGACAAATATCATATGATATCACTTATATGTGGAATCTAAAAAGAATGGTACAAATGAGCTTATTTATAAAACACAAATAGAGTCACAGATGTAGAAAACAAACTTATGGTTACCGGGGGGAAGGATAAGTTGGGAGATTGGGATTGACATATACACACTACTATAAATAAAATAGATAACTAATAAGGACCTACTCTATAGCACAGGGAATTCTACTCAATACTCTGTAATGATCTTTATAGGAAAAGAATCTAAAAAAGAGTAGATATATGTATATGTATAACTGATTCACTTTGCTGTATATCTGAAACTAAACCAACATTGTAAATCAACTACACTCCAATAAAAATTGTAAAAAAAAAAAAAGGAATGCTTTCGTCACTACCTCATTTTGTATATAAGGGAATGGATGATCAGGGGGTGGAAAAGACTTGCTCCAGGATCACATGGTGAGTTAGTGTCAGAGTCAGGGCTCCTAACGTCTGCGTTATGCTGTTTCTTATCATAGAACCATCTTCAGAAGCAGGGAATTGAACAGGCACTATCACAGACACTGTAGCCAACTTTCTCTCTGTTGTCTATTTAGCATGTCTTTAACCTAGGCTTGTAATCTTTATGTAGAAATGCAGTTGACTATACAGATCATCACTCATAAGGAATATTTCCAGAACTCAACCAGAAGAGTAAATGTCTTATTTTTCTTTAATCCTTTAATATTACCAGAGAATATTTCAGGGAAACTATTAGGGGAAAGAAAAAGTTATCTTCAAAACATTCCAGTTTCAATCATGTCTGTCAAGAAAAAATAAGCACAGGGAAATATCCCCAGCCTTCTTAAAGTTTTGCCCTACTGCCAAAAATTGTTATATCACTTTGGGTCAAGGCATTTTGAGAGCAATGTATTGGCAAAAATGCACTTAGAAAAATGTTTGAGGAAAAGGTTAATTGCAAGAGTTGTCAGTTTGGGGAAGAGAGGGGCCGAAAACAGGAGAGATCAAAGAAGACAAATGTTTGAGGTGTGGTTAAGTTCTCTGGATGCATCCTGAAGGCAATGAGGACTTCATGGTGATAGAAGGGTAACAGAAGTGCAGAGGTTGTTAATTTCACACTTTTGTTTCTGGGGAAAGACAAAAACATTCCTCATTGTCTCTGTTTTTTTTTTTTAATAGATCTTTATTGGCGTATAATTGCTTTACAATGGTGTGTTAGTTTCTACTTTATAACAAAGTGAATCAGCTATACATATACATACATCCCCATATCTCCTCCCTTTTCCATCTCCCTCCCACCCTCCCTATCCCACCCCTCTAGGTGGTCACAAAGCACTGAGCTGATCTCCCAGTGCTATGTGGCTGCTTCCCACTAGCTGTCTATTTTACATTTGGTAGTATATATAAGTCCATGCCGCTCTCTCACTTCGTCCCAGCTTACCCTTTCCCCTCCCCGAGTCCTCAGATCCATTCTCTACACCTGCATCTTTATTCCTATCATGCCCCTAGGTTCTTCAGAACCTTTTCTTTTTTTTTTAGATTCCATATATAAGTGTTAGCATATGGTATTTGTTTTTCTCTTTCTGACTTACTTCACTCTGTATGACAGTCTCTAGGTCCATCCACCTCACTACAAATAACTCAATTTTGTTTCTTTTTATGGCTAAGGAATATCCCATTGTATATATGTGTCATATCTTCTTTATCCATTCATCTGCCGATGGACACTTAGGTTGCTTCCATGTCCTGGCTATCGTAAATAGAGCTGCAATGAACATTGTGGTACATGACTCTTTTTGAATTATGGTTTTCTCAGGGTATATGCCCAGTAGAGGGATTGCTGGGTCATATGGTAGTTCTATTTTTAGTTTTTTAAGGAAACTCCATACTGTTCTCCATAGTGGCTGTATCAATTTACATTCCCACCAACAGTGCAGGAGTGTTCCTTTTTCACCACACCCTTTCCAGCATTTATTGTTTCTAGATTTTTTGATAATGTCCATTCTGACCAGTGTGAGGTGATACCTCACTGTAGTTTTGATTTGCATTTCTCTAATGATTAGTGATGTTGAGCATCCTTTCATGTGTTTGTTGGCAATCTGTGTATCTTCTTTGGAGAAATGTCTATTCAGGTCTTCTGCCCATTTATGGATTGGGCTGTTGTTTGTTTGATATTGAACTGCATGAACTGTTTGTAAATTTTGGAGATTAATCCTTTGTCAGTTGCTTCATTTGCAAATACTTTCTTCCATTCTGAGGGTTGTCTTTTGGTCTTGTTTATGGTTTCCTTTGCTGTGAAAAAGCTTTGAAGTTTCAATAGGTCCCATTTGTTTATTTTTGTTTTTATTTCCATTTCTCTAGGAGGTGGGCCAAAAGGGGTCTTGCTGTGATTTATGTCATAGAGTGTTCTGCCTGTGTTTTCCTCTAAGAGTTTTATAGTGTCTGGTCTTACATTTAGGTCTTTAATCCATTTGGATTTATTTTTGTGTATGGTGTTAGGGAGTGTTCTAATTTCATTCTTTTACATGTAGCTGTCCAGTTTTTCCAGCACCACTTATTGAAGAGGCTGTCTTTTCTCCATTGTATGTTCTTGCCTCCTTTGCCATAAATTAGGTGACCGTATGTGCAAAGGTTTATCTCTGGGGTTTCTATCCTGTTCCATTGATCTATATTTCTGTTTTTGTGCCAGTACCATACTGTCTTGATTACTGTAGCTTTCTAGTATAGCCTGAAGTCAGGGAGCCTGATTCCTTAAGCTCAACAGAACAGAAGGGGTCCAGGCGTGCCTCCACCTCTGGTCTCAGAGGGCAGGGAATCCCACCTGGGACCCCAGAAGGCTTCCTGGGCTCGAGTGGGTGGGGCAAATGCCCTCTGCTCCTCCAGTTCCAGAGGGTCCCTCTCGTCTGCCTCTCCTGATCTCCCCGGTCTCCCTTCTATGCTCCCAGGACTCACGTGGCCTGGAGAGGGCTTTGGAGGGCGGGAGATCAGCCTGGAAGCTCAGCAGACACCCTGTGCCCAAGTGGTCAGGGCAAAAGTCCTCTGCTCCTTTCCTGCTCCTCTGGTCCTGGAGGGCCCCTCCCGCCTGCCTCTCCTGGCCTCTCTCCTATGCCCCCAGGACCAATTCAGCCCGGAGGGAACCTCTGAGGACATAGGACCCGTCCCAAGGGCTGGGCAGACTTCCCCAGCCAACTGGGCAGAGGAAAAGCTGGGCCCCCTCCCCCCTGATCTGAGCACCTGAGGGTCCCTGCAAGCATGGGAACACCCCCCCGCCAGCCACCCTTCAGGGGCACTGGTCCTATCCGGCCTCCACTTCTCCTCTCCCCTTAGTCCCCACACGTCCTACCTGTTTGCTTGGGAGTTCTTCCCGTCTCCTTGGGTGTCGGGGTCCCCACACCAGCATCCGGCAGGTGCCCTAATTTGGGGAAATGCGAACTTTGCGTCTTCCCACACCACCATCTTGACTCCACCCTCTTGGCTTTGTTTTAAGGCTATTGTATCTAGGACTTGATTAATGAATCCAGGACAAATAATTTTAAATCAAATTTTTTCTTAAACAAAAAATTTTTTTCTTAGTCAACATTTTGAGAAAAAATGCCCAATATTTCCAAGAAACATTAAAAATACCACAGTTTATATATTATAGACATAACTGACAGCCATTTCTCCCTCGATACCTTGAACAACCTATCGCTATTTTTCGTGAAGAAAGCTGAGAAGATGCCATGCTAAAAAGCATCAGCAGAAAATTACAAGCCAACAGCAAAGTTATATGTTCTATTGACCTACCTGTGTTCCAGATCATTAAATGAACCTACTGACGACCACCCAATGGAGTGTTTTCAATTTTCCATGTGAGCATCAACTAGCTCCATTAGAATGAAAGCCATTTTATGGAAGATGCCTGACCCCCCTAATAAGGACATCACTGAAAAGGAGGCAGAGCAGAGCATGGAAAAGAATCTCTTATATAAATTAGATAACTAATAAGGGCTTACTCTATAGCACAGGGAACTCTACTCAATACTCTGTAATGTCCTATATGGGAAAAGAATCTAAAAAAGAGTGAATATATGTATATGTATAACTGATTCACTTTGCTGTACAGCAGAAACTAACACAACATTGTAAATCAACTATACTCCAATAATAATTTGAAAAAAAAAGAATCTTTGACAAAAAGGAAACTAACCACCTAGACTGCCTTCTTATAAATGTTTAAAAAAGATATAAGTTTGTGTATATTGTTCTATAGGACCAAACTGATGGTGATCTCAGGGACCGTCCTTTGTGATTAGCCCTTCTTTGAGTATTTATAATAAGGTGTGGCACTAGAGTCACAAAGCCTACCATCTGACTGACTGCATGATACCAAGAGTTTGTTGAGGACTGTCCAGTGTGCCAAGCACATTGCCAAGCATTTTACACGTATCATCTCATTTCATCAGCCCTACAGCCATGGGATACAGCTGTGTGATACTTTATATTTGTCTCTGTATTACTGATAAAGAAACTAAGGTGAAGTAATTTGTTCCAGGTCACACAACAAAACAGTGGTAGGGCAGGGATTCATACCCAGCAAGTCTGATTCCAGAGCGTATTCCCCTGGGTTCTAATCTAACTCTAGTAGAATATATAACCAAATAAGTCAATTTGTTTGATTGGATTTGAATGTATACATCATTTTTTTAGATATATAAAATGTAGGAGCATAGAACTTAGAAATGATTGAGTCCACCTCTACACTCTGATCTTTTATAAGTAGGGAAACTGAGACATGGAGAGGAAAAACGGTTAAATTCAAGCGAGGAAATATTTGATGTTTGCTATGGTCTGAATGTTTGTGTTCCCCAGAATTCATATGTTGAAATCCTAATGCCCCATATGATGGTATGGGAAAACGGGGCCTCTGGGAGGTGCCTAAGTCATGAAGGTGGAGTCTTTATGAATAGAATTAGTGCTCATATAAAAGAGACCCCACAGAACACCCTAGCCCCTTCTACCATGTGACAATATAATGAGGAGTTTGCGACCTGGAAGAGGGCCCTCATCCAATCATGCTGGTATCCTGATCTCAGACTTCTGGCCTCTAGAATTGTGAGAAATAAATTTTTGTTGCTTATAAGCTACCTAGTCTGTGGTATTTTGTTATACCAGCCAAAACAGACTAAGACAATTGTGGAGCCAGGATTAGATCAGAGACTTATGACTCCTGAAGTTCTCTGTTTTCTATCGTGATTTCTTCCTTCTTCCTTTCCTCCTTTATTCTTTCCTTCCTTATTTCATGTGCTTTTTGAATTTGAGTAAACCTGCAGCATGCCTAAATGGCTGTGCTGTATATGTTAAAATTCCTTTTCTAAATATTGTCATTGTTTTAGATTGTCTAGGTCTGGGTAAAGTCATGTGATCCAATGTAAATGGAGGAGCAGGAATAATCAGTGTCCCTCAAAGAGCAGAAAATATATAGATCATTCTTATTAATGGGAAAAGCCACAATATTACAGAGGACAATAAAATACTGTTTTATTTTTCATTTTTAAGAAACCATCTTTTTCTTAATCAGCATTATTAAGAGATTATTTATTTACAAATTATGTACCCATTTTAAGATTACAGTTTGAGGTATATATATATATATTTCCACAATCAAGATATACAGTGTTTCCATAATCACAGATTGCCTTGTGCCCCTTCCCAGTCATTACCCTTCTCTGACTCCCAGCCCAGGTAATCACTGTTCTTTCTGTGACTGTAGATTAAACTTGGACTTTCCCAGTGTTTTATATAATATAGAATCATAGAATATATATTAGTTTTTTTTTTTATTTTCTTAATTTACATCTTTATTATACAGTCTAAGATTTCAATTATTTAAAAACCCACTAATTCATTTGATTGCAATTTGCATGGCAATAAACAATGGGTTCTAACTTTCTTAAAGGTGTCTATAGCAATTTAAAATACCATGAGTCTTTAGTTTGTAGCACCTGACATAAGACCTTTATAAAAACAGATTTTAAATTCATTTAATGTACTCATTAAGATTCACTGTCACTGTTTCTCTTGTAAGAAAAACACATTTTAACTGCTATTTTCCAGACTATATTGAGCAATGGTGTATATTATTTTCAAATGGTTAGGAGAATTTTACATAAATTTATAGCCAGAAAAAGAACTCAGCCTCTCTGGATGCCTATCCACTCAAAACAATGATGAAAATAATGTATAAAATGGATTTGGGGGTCTGACCTCCTACTTAACATTATCAAACACCTTGCCAAGTATTCTTAGAAAATATCTTAAAATATCTGCAAATATTCTACCATATGACAAACCATCATTTCTTTAACCATTTCCCAATTGTTCATCTTTATCATTTGCAATTTTTTTATATTATGAGTAGCACTGTGATGAACACCTTCATCCACAGTTTTAAGCAAGACATTGTATCTTTAGGATAATGTCAAGAAGTGGGTCAAACAGTGCAGATGGTTTTAAGGCTTTTAATATACTTTACCAAATAATCTCCACAACAGCTTGATCAACTATTACCAACAATACGTTAACAGGCCCACAAAGTGAACTTGGTTGGTGACAATGAAGCAAATTCAACCACAGATCCATGAGATGCTCAAGCATCTCAAAACTATCACACCAAAGAAGCAAGGAGAGTTATTACTGGTAATGAAGCCAAATTCAAATTCTTCAAAGTATCACTCAGCTTAACAACCAAAAAAAAAAAAATCATGATTTGATAAAATCATGATTATTTTAAAATAATCAACAGAAAAGCTTTCCACAGAAAGTCTAATTTTTCCAAAAATAAAAACTTAAAAAGAAAGAGAAAAGTCAGTACCAAATGACCAAAATTTTTTATTTGACTAAATTCTATTTCATGCATAAGCATGACTATATATTAGTTTTTATCTGGTTCCTTTCCCTTAGCATAATGCTTTCAAGATCCATTCATATTATTTTGTGTGTCAGTCACTCCTTTTTTTTTCTCAGTAGTATTCCATGTCATCTAGATCATTACTTGCCAATCCATTCACCAGTTGATGGATATTTGGCTGGTTCACAGATTTTGGCTAGGATGAGCAAAGATTCCATGAACATTCATGTTCAGGTCTTTGTGTGAATACATAGTTCATTGCTTTGGGGTAGATTCCTTAAGAGTAGAATTGCTGGGATGTACTTGTAAGGAGCTGTCAAACTGTTTTAAAAAGTGGTTGTATTACTTTATGCTCCCCACCATCAGCATGGGAGTTCCATTTGCTCCATATTCTTCAGCACTTGTCATTGCCATTCCTTTTTTTGCTTTAGCTGTTATCATGAGTTTATCTTCCTATTATTGAGGTGTAAGATTATATGTGTTAGATACAGGTCTTTTGTCAGATGTAAGTATTGTGTTTTAGGGTTTATCTTTTCAATATGTGTTTTTTGAAAACCGAAAGTTTTGCACTTTGATGAAGTCCAATTTATCAAGTTATCTTTCAAAGTTCCTACATTTTGAATCCTGTTTAAGAAAACTTTTCCTACCCTAATAAGATTTTCTCCTATGTTTTCATCCAGAAGTTTTATAATTTGAGCTTTTACATTAAGGTTTAGGATACATTTGAGATAACTTTAGCATATGGTGTTAGGTAATCATTAAAGTTATTTTATTTTCATATGGATAGCCAATTGTTTCAGCACCAGTTATTAAAAAGACTTTCCTTCCTCTATTGATTTACCTTGGCACCTTTGTCAAAAATAAATTGACCATAAATGTGCTGAATTCTGTAGTCTATTACATTTATCCGTATTTCTATTTTTATGCCAGTATCATTACTGTAACTTTCAGTAAATGCTGAAATTAAGCAGTGTAAGTTTTCCAACATTGCTTTTGATTCATCTCTTCTTTATTCCCTTTTCTATTTTCAGCCTTCATTTGGAATAACTAACTTAGAATTCTATTCATCTCCACATTTGGCTTATTAACTAATCATCTGTGTTTTACTCTTTTAGTCATTGCTCTAAGTTTTACAACATATATCTTTCCCTTACCATTGTCTAACTTCAAATAATACTATGTTACTTCATGTCAAATATAAGAGCCTTTCAAAAGTAGGCTTCCATTTGCCCTCTTCCTTCCTCTGTACTAATGTGTTATTGCTGTCATACATCTCATTTCGTTATTTGTGATAAACCTCTCAATGTATTATTGTTATTATTTTTAAGGAATTATCTCTTAAAGAAGTCAAAAATGAAAAAAAACGCCTCTCATATTTACTCACATACTTCTTTTTTATGCTTTTCATTTTCTTCTGTATATCTGTGCTTCCATCTGGTATCATTTTCCTTCTGTGTGAAAAAGTTCCTTTAGCATATCTTATACTGCCAGTCCACTGAGACCAAATTTTTTCATTTTTGTTTTTATTTCACATTAGAAATACATTTTCTTTGTATATAGAATTTTAGATATCCTTTTTTTCCCTCATAGCATTTTAAAGGAGTGATTCTATTGTCTTACAGAGTTTCTGAAAAAAAAGTATGTTCAAAGTTTGATCATTGTTTTCTGTATGAAACATGCTTCTTACCTCTGGTTGATTATAAGATTTTCTCTTTAACATTGGTTTTCAGCAACTTGAATATGATGTACCTTTGACTGGTTTTCTTTATGTTTAATCTTCTTGGCAGCCGTTTATTAGTCTTAGTAGATTTGTGGGTTCTTATTTCTCAAAAATTTGGAAAATTTTCAGCCATTATTCCTTCAAATATATTTCTACCCCACTCCTTCTGGCAATCCAATTATGTGTCTGTTAGAATATTTGATATTGTGTCGTTTTTCACTGATGTTGCCTTGCTTTATAAGCACAGGTCACTATCCCCACCTCCCCTCCCAGGAGCCTGTGGAGCCAGGGTCCTGTGATCCAGGGACAACTTCCCCGGGAGAACGCACGGCACGCCTCAGGCTGGTGCAACGTCCTGCTGACTTCTGCCACCGCAGGCTCGCCCTGCATCGTGCCCCTCCCTCTCCCCGGCCTGAGTGAGCCAGAGCCCCCGAATCAGCGGCTCCTTTAACCCCGTCCTGTCTGAGTGAAGAACAGACGCCCTCAGGTGACCTACACGCAGAGGCAGGGCCAAATCCAAAGTTGAACCCCGGAAGCTGTGTGAACAAACAAGAGAAAGGGAAATTTCTCCCAGCAGCCTCAGAAGCAGCGGATTAAAGCTCCACAAGCAACTTGTACCCTGCATCTGTGGAATACCTGAATAGACAATGAATCATCCCAAATTGAGGAGGCAGACTTTGGGAGCAAGTTAGATTATTGTTTCCCCTTTTCTTCTTTTTGTGAGTGTGTATGTGTATGCTTCTGTGTGACATTTTGTCTGTATAGCTTTGCTTTCAACATTTGTCCTAGGGTTCTGTCCGTGCGTTCTTTTCTTTTTTTACTTTTTAAATTTTTTTCTTAATACTTATTTTTTATTTTAATAACTTTATTTTATCTTATGTTATCTTATTTTACCCTCCTTCTTTCTATTTTTTCTCCCTTTTATTCTGAGCTGTGTGGAGGACAGTCTCTTGGTGCTCCAGCCAGGCATCAGGGCTGTGCCTCAGAGGTGGGAGAGCCAAGTTCAGGACATTGGTCCACAAGAGACCTCCCAGCTCCATGTAATATCAAACGGCAAAAATCTCCCAGAGATCTCCATCTCAACACCAACACCCAGCTTCACTCAACGACCAGCAAGCTACAGTGCTGGACACCCTATGTCAAACAACGAGCAAGACAGGAACACAACCCCACCCATTAGAAGAGAGGCTGCCTAATATCATAATAATTCCACAGACACCCCAAAACACACCACCAGATGTGGACCTGCCCACCAGAAAGACAAGATCCAGCCTCATCCACCAGAACACAGGCACTAGTCCCCTCCACCAGGAAGCCTACACAACCCACTGAACCAACTTTAGCCACTGGGGACAGACACCAAAAACAATGGGAACTACGAACCTACAGCCTGTGAAAAGGAGACCCCAAACTCAGTAAGATAAGCAAAATGAGAAGACAGAAAAACACACAGCAGATGAAGGAGCAAGATAAAAACCCACCAGACCTAACAAATGAAGAGGAAACAGGCAGTCTACATGAAAAAGAATTGAGAATAATGATAGTAAAGATGATCCAAAATCTTGGAAATAGAATAGACAAAATGCAAGAAACATTTAACAAGGACCTAGAAGAACTAAAGATGAAACAAGCAATGATGAACAACACAATAAATGAAATTAAAAATACTCTAGAAGGGATCAATACCAGAATAACTGAGGCAGAAGAACGGATAAGTGACCTGGAAGATAAAATAGTGGAAATAACTACTGCAGAGCAGAATAAAGAAAAAAGAATGAAAAGAACTGAGGACAGTCTCAGAGACCTCTGGGACAACATTAAACGCACCAACATTCGATTATAGGGGTTCCAGAAGAAGAAGAGATAAAGAAAGGGACTGAGAAAATATTTGAAGAGATTATAGTTGAAAACTTCCCTAATATGGGAAAGGAAATAGTTAATCAAGTCCAGGAAGCACAGAGAGTCCCATACAGGATAAACCCAAGGAGAAACACGCCAAGACACATAATAATCAAACTGTCAAAAATTAAATACAAAGAAAACATATTAAAAGCAACAAGGGAAAAACAACAAATAACACACAAGGGAATCCCCATAAGGTTAACAGCTGATCTTTCAGCAGAAACTCTGCAAGCCAGAAGGGACTGGCAGGACATATTTAAAGTGTTGAAGGAGAAAAACCTACAACCAAGATTACTCTACCCAGCAAGGATCTCATTCAGATTTGATGGAGAAATTAAAAGCTTTACAGACAAGCAAAAGCTGAGAGAGTTCAGCACCAACAAACCAGCTTTAAAACAAATGCTAAAGGAACTTCTCTAGGCAAGAAACACAAGAGAAGGAAAAGACCTACAATAACAAACCCAAAACAATTAAGAAAATGGGAATAGGAACATACATATTGATAATTACCTTAAATGTAAATGGATTAGATGCTCCCACCAAAAGACACAGATTGGCTGAATGGATACATAAACAAGACCCATATATATGCTGTCTACAAGAGACCCACTTCAGACCTAGAGACACATACAAACTGAAAGTGAGGGAATGGAAAAAGATATTCCATGCAAATGGAAATCAAAAGAAAGCTGGAGTAGCAATTTTCATATCAGACAAAATAGACTTTCAAATAAAGACCATTACAAGAGTCAATGAAGGACACTATATAATGACCAAGGGATCGATCCAAAAAGAAGATATAACAATTGTAAATATTTATGCACCCAACATAGGAGCACCACAATACATAAGGCAAATGCTAACAGCCATAAAAGGGGAAATCAACAGTAACACATTCATAGTAGGGGACTTTAACACCCCACTTTCAACAATGGACAGATCATCCAAAATGAAAATAACTAAGGAAACACAAGCTTTAAATGATACATTAAACAACATGGACTTAATTGATATTTATAGGACATTCCATCCAAAAACAACAGAATACACATTTTTCTCAAGTGCTCATGGAACATTCTCCAGGATAGATCATATCTTGGGTCACAAACATAGCCTTGGTATATTTAAGAAAATTGAAATCGTATCAAGTATCTTTTCCGACCACAACGCTATGAGACTAGATATCAATTACGGGAAAAGATCTGTAAAATATACAAACACATGGAGGCTAAACAATACACTACTTAATAACGAAGTGATCACTGAAGAAATCAAAGAGGAAATCAAAAACTACCTAGGAACAAATGACAATGGAGACACGATGACCCAAAATCTATGGGGTGCAGCAAAAGCGGTTCTAAGAGGGAAGTTTATAGCAATACAATCCTACCTTAAGAAACAGGAAACAGGGCTTCCATGGTGGTGCCGTGGTTAGGGGTCCGCCTGCTGATGCAGGGGATGCGGGTTCTTGCCCCGGTCCGGTAAGATCCCATGTGCCGTGGAGAGGCTGGGCCCGTGAGCCATGGCCACTGAGTCTTCACATCTGGAGCCTGTTCTCCGCAACAGGAGAGGCCACAACAGTGACAGGCCCGCGTACTGCAAAAAAAAAAAAGGAAACATCTCAAATAAAAAAACCAAACCTTGCACCTAAAGCAATTAGAGAAAGAAGAACAAAAAAAACCCAAAGTTAGCAGAAGGAAAGAAATCATAAAAATCAGATCAGAAATAAATGAAAAAGGAATGAAGGAAATGATAGCAAAGATCAATAAAAGTAAAAGCTGGTTCTTTGAGAAGAGAAACAAAATTGATAAACCATTAGCCAGACTCATCATGAAAAAAAGGGAGAAGACTCAAATCAATAGAATTAGAAATGAAAAAGGAGAAGTAACAACTGACACTGCAGAAATACAAAGGATCATGAGAGATTACTACAAGCAACTCTATGCCAATAAAATGGACAACCTGGAAGAAATAGACAAAGTCTTAGAAATGCACAATCTGCTGAGACTGAACCAGGAAGAAATAGAAAATATGAACAGACCAATCACAAGCACTGAAATTGAAACCATGATTAAAAATCTTCCAACAAACAAAAGCCCAGGACCAGATGGCTTCACAGGCAAATTCTATCAAACATTTAGAGAAGAGCTAACACCTACCCTTCTCAAACTCTTCCAAAATATAGCAGATGGAGGAACACTCCCAACCTCATTGTACGATGCCACCATCACCCTGATACCAAAACCAGACAAAGATGTCACAAAGAAAGAAAACTACAGGCCAATATCACTGATGAGCATAGATGCAAAAATCCTCCACAAAATACTAGCGAACAGAATCCAGCAGCACATTAAAAGGATCATACACCATGATCAAGTGGGGTTTATTCCAGGAATGCAAGGATTCTTCAATATATGCAAGTCAATCAACGTGATACACCATATTAACAAATTGAAGGAGAAAAACCATATGATCATCTAATAGATGCAGAGAAAGCTTTCGACAAAATTCAACACCCATTTATGATAAAAACCCTGCAGAAAGTAGGCATAGAGGGAACTTACCTCAACATAATAAAGGCCATATATGACAAACCCACAGCCAACATTGTACTGAATGGTGAAAAACTGAAAGCATTTCCACTAGGATCAGGAACAAGACAAGGTTGCCCACTCTCACCACCTTTATTCAACACAGTTTTGGAAGTTTTAGCCACAGCAATCAGAGAAGAAAAAGAAATAAAAGGAATCCAAATCGGAAAAGAAGTAAAGCTGTCACTCTTTGCAGATAACATGATACTATACATAGAGAATCCTAAGGATGCTACCAGAAAACTACTAGAGCTAATCAATGAATTTGGTAAAGTAGCAGGATACAAAAATAATGTACTGAAATCTCTGGCATTCTTATACACTAGTAATGAAAAATCTGAAAGTGAAACGAAGAAAACACTCCCATTTACCACTGCAACAAAAAGAATAAAATATCTGGGAATAAACCTACCTAAGGAGACAAAAGACCTGTATGCAGAAAATTATAAGACACTGATGAAAGATATTAAAGATGATACAAATAGGTGGAGAGATATACCATGTTCTTCTACTGGAAGAATCAACATTTTGAAAATGACTCTAGTACCCAAAGCAATCTACAGATTCAATGCAATCCCTATCAAACTACCACTGGCATTTTTCAGAGAACTAGAACAAAATATTTCACAATTTGTATGGAAACAGAAAAGACCCCGATTAGCCAAAGCAATCTTGAGAATGAAAAATGGAGCTGGAGGAATCAGGCTCCCAGTCTTCAGACTATACTACAAAGCTACAGTAATCAAGACAGTATGGTCCTGGCACAAAACCGGAAAGATGGATCAATGGAACAGGATAGAAAGCCTAGAGATAAACCCACGCACATATGGTCACCTTTTCTTTGAGAAAGGAGGCAAGAATATACAGTGGAGAAAAGACAGCCTCTTCAATAAGTGGTGCTAGGGACAGGTAATGGACATGTACATGTAAAAGTATGAAATTAGAACACTCCCTAACACCACACACAAAAATAAACTCAAAACGGATAAAAGACCTAAATGTAAGGCCAGACACTATCAAACTCTTAGAGGAAAACATAGGCAGAACACTCTATGACATAAATCACAGCAAGATCCTTTTTGACCCACCTCCTAGAGAAATGGAAATAAAAACAAAAATAAACAAATGGGACCTAATGAAACTTAAAAGCTTTTGCACAGCATAGGAAACCATAAACAAGACGAAAAGACAACCCTCAGAATGGGAGAAAATATTTGCAAATGAAGCAACTGACGAAGAATTAATCTCCAAAATTTACAAGCAGCTCATGCAGCTCAATTTCAAAAAAACAAACAACCCAATCCAAAAATGGGCAGGAGACCTAAACAGACATTTCTCCAAAGATATACAGATTGCAGCAAACACATGAAAGAATGCTCAACATCATTAATCATTAGCGAAATGCAAATCAAAACTATAATGAGACATCATCTCACATCGGTCAGAATGGCCATCATCAAAAAATCTACAAACAATAAATGCTGGAGAGGGTGTGGAGAAAATGGAATACTCTTGCACTGTTGGTGGGAATGTGAATTGATACAGCCACTATGGAGAACAGTATGGAGGTTCCTTAAAAAACTACAAATAGAACTACCATACGACCCAGCAATCACTCTACTGGGCACATATCCTGAGAAAACCACAATTCAAAAAGAGTCATGTACCAAAATGTTCACTGCAGCTCTATTTACAATAGCCAGGACATGGAAGCAACCTAAGTGTTCATCAACAGATGAATGGATAAAGAAGATGTGGCACATATATATAATGGAATATTACTCAACCATAAAAAGAAATGAAATTGAATTATTTGTAGTGAGGTGGATGGACCTAGTGTCTGTGATACAGAGTGAAGTAAGTCAGAAAGAGAAAAACAAATACTGTATGCTAACACATATATATGGAATGTAAGGAAAAAAAAAATGTCATGAAGAACCTAGGGGTAAGACAGGAATAAAGACACAGACCTACTAGAGCATGGACTTGAGGATATGGGGAGGGAGAAGGATAAGCTGTGACATAGTGAGAGAGTGGCATGGACATATATACACTACCAAATGTAAAATAGATAGCCCGTGGGAAGCAGCCGCATAGCACAGGGAGATCGGCTCATTGCTTTGTGACCACCTAGAGGGGTGGGATAGGGAGGGTGGGAGGGAGGGAGACACAAGAGGGAAGAGATATGGGAACATATGTATATGTATAACTGATTCACTTTGTTATAAAGCAGAAACTAACACACCATTGTAAAGCAATTATACTCCAATAAAGATGTTAAAAAAAAAAGTCTTTTTTCTTACTGTGCTTGGTATTGGATAATTTCTATTGCTAGATCTCCAAGTTCGCAGATCTGTTTTTCTACAGTGTCTAATTTCCTGTTAATCTTATTTAGTAAACTATTAATTTCCAATATTGCATTTTCATCTGTAGATTTTTTTTCTTTTTATAATTTGCTGTTCTCTCATATTTTTCTTTAAATCTTTGGACATATTAAGCATATGGTAAGCATTTCAGTTGCTTACAGTAACCTTCTTCCTTTGTATGCTTGTTCTATAGCTTGTTGTGGTGAGTCTAGAGTAGCCTTTATACTAGGGCTAATTTAGCCCCACTAATAAGTCATAAGCCTTCTAGGGTCTATACTGAATGCTCTGCATAGTCAGTGAGGTCTCTTCATTCTGGCTAATAGGGATTCAAATGATCCCTTGCCCTGCATGAGCTCTGGGATGGCTTGGCTTACAGATCCTGTAATCATTTTTTCTCAGGAAATCGTACCTGACAGACATAAGGGGCTTTTACCTTATATGCATACAAATGGACTTTCAACCACTCACGCAGATTAGTGGATGTATTTTTCTGTGTAGCTCCCTTTTTTTTCAGTGTTCTGCCCCTCAAATTCTAGTTGTCTTGCTCTCTTAAAACTCATATATCACTTTACTTAATTTACCCTCCCTGCTCAGTAGTCCAGAAATTTACTCCAGACAGAAATTCAGGTAATTATAAGGCTCAACTAAGTCCTTTTTCTTTTCTCAAAGATCATAATCCTTTGTTGCCCATTGTCCAGTAACTGAAAACAGACATTTCATATATTTGGCCCAGTTTTCTACTTTTTTAAATGTGGCTGGAACTTCATTCTATACACCTTTACTTCCTTATGGCCAGAAGCAGAAACTGACATCATCTTTTGGGGAAAGAAATGGAACACCCCAATATAGGAAGTATATAGTGGTTTTAAAAGATGTCTTCTGGAAATTGATGGAGTAGGAAACTCCAGGATTCCATCTCACCACAAAAGCAGCTAATGTGCTGGCAAAAACTGTCAGGATTAACTTTTACAGAACTTTGGACTCTAGTTAAAACCTTACAACAATCCGGAGAAGGCATGATGAAGCAAGAGTAATGCAGCATTTTAGACTCACTACCTACAATCCACCAGTCCTTACACTGGGCGTGGCTATGAGGTAATGGTGAAGGTTGCTGCTGTCAGAGTGAGAAATATGGACCTTATTCGTAAAGAATTGTGTGTCCGTTTTGAACTGCTATTGGCTCATGAGAAACAAGTACATGAACTTGCCCTTGTTTTGCCTGATGAGGAATGTTCCCAGAGCAGGGTTGGCTTCCTGGTGGCATTTTCCAAAAGCATTTAAAGCACAGGTTTTAGCCATAGCAGACTGTGGCAAGGAACAAGAGTTGGAACAAGGAATAGGCGTATCAGAAAACCTGGGAAGGAAGAGATTAGGAAAGAAGATGTAAAGGGAGCTAAGGGATTCCACAAGGTCCCATATATATCAGGGATTCAAGAAGGCCATGTTCATGATCAGGACTGCCAACACACTCAGAAAAGTCCAGAGAAAACCTAAACTTCACCTGCGGCTGATCTAAAGACTCAGTGCAAGCAGGGAGTAAAGGTTAAGGCAGAGTAATAAATGGCCTAGCTAAACACTGAAAAAGAGTTCTAATACAAATCCAGTCTGAAAAGCCTGGGAGACTCTTTCTTTCTTCCTCTGTTCCTTTTTTTTTTTTTTCTCCAGTTATTTTTTTTTTAACTGTCAAAACAATGGCTGACCACTTAACTAACAGAAGACAGACTTCAGTGGACACATATGACAAAGAACACAGACTTTACAAAGCAGTTTTAAAAAGTTACTAAACAAGCAAACAAGAACAAACCAGAAGAAACAGCAAAGCAAACCCCATGTAGGGGGAGAATATGATTTCTATAGTTGCCCCATTATAATATTCAAAATGATCAATTTTCAACAAAAATAATAGGACATGCAAAGAAATGAGGAAGTATGGCCCATTCACATGAAAAAAAAATAATGCAATAAAAACTGTCAATGAAAAAGCCCTGGCACTGGATATATTAGGATAAATTCAATCAACTGAATTAAATATACCCAAATAGATAAAAGAAACTGTGGACAAAGAACAAACAAACAAAAACAGGAGGGTAAAGTCTTACCAAATAGAGAATAAAATATGGAGATAGATATGATTAAAGGTAACCAAGTAGAAATTCTGGAGCTGAAAGGTAAAATAACTGAAATTAACCATTCACTCCAGGGGCTCAACAGCAGATCTGAGCAGGCTGAAGCAAGAATCAGCAAACTTGAAGGTAAGTTCATTGCGATTACTGCTGAGGAGCAGAAAGGAAAAAAATGAAGAAAAGTGAATAAATCCTAAGAGACCTGTGAAATACCATCAGGCACATGAACATCCACTTCCAGCCACATGATGGGAGTCCCAAAGGGACAGGAGAGAGAGAAAGGGGCAGAAAGAATATTTGGAGAAACAATGGCTAAAAACCTACCAGATTTGGGGGGAAGGGCAAGATGGCTGCCTAGGAAGACTGTGAGCTCACTTCCTCTACAGACACACTGAATCTACACCTACATATAGAGCAATTCCTCCTGAAGAAGACCTGAGGGCTGATTGACCAACTACTGCACACAGAAGGACCACGTAGAAATGGGTAGGAAAGACGGAGACACGGTATCCATGGGAACCCCACTCCTGACTCAGCAACCTGCAGTAAGAAGGGATAGTGCTGAGGGGCCTGAGTGCAGACTCATCCACCCTGGGACACAGTGAAGAAACAGCAGCTTAAAGGACACCTAGACTCTAAGGGAAGAAAATCCGTTTACTAACCCTAGAGCTCTGCCAAAGAGCAGGCAACTGCTGAAGCCCTCTCTGGGGTCAGAGGCACAGCGAGTGTCATTGAATCCCTGTGGGACTCCCCTCAGCCCAGGCCCACTCCAGCTTCAGCCCGGGGCATCCAGCCAAGACAGCCTTGGATGTAGCACTGTCCAGGGACTGTCCCTCACCCAGACCCCCTCCAGCCCCAACAGTCCCTTCAAGGTGGCCTGGGCAGCAGCGCCCCCCAGAGACTGGCCCCTGCCCTGGCTGATCCAATTTCAGCCACCTAGCCAAGCTGTTCCACTCACCTTTAACATCTCTACAACCAAAGGGATCAGTGCTTAATTAGTATTGTTAATGACGAGGCATCATGGAATCACCGGTACTGTACAATTTTTAAAATTCATATTTTCCTGATGCCTCACCATCTTCACAGTCTGTGAACACCTTGCCTGGGCAAGGTGCACCAGTGTGATAAGGCTGGTCCCCGTCTCTGGTCACCAGTCTTGCCTTCCCCTGACTGTGACATATTGGCATGCAAAGGCATTCTCCTGCATCCTTTAGTTGTGTAGTCCACCCTGACCCTCAATAAAGGGACTTGCTCATGGGCACTCTCTCTAGGCTCTCCACCTGCTTGGTTGAGCCTGCTCCCTTGGAGCTCCTCTCATATGGCCACCTGTTTGGCATACTGTGCCTCTCACCTTCAGGAGTTGTGTGTATAATAAATCTCTCTCAGTTTCATGCACCTCTCGTGGTGTTATGCGGTGTGTCTGCCTCTGACTGATCATCAACAATTCCTATTTTAAGTAACAAAAACAAAACTAAACTAGAAATGGACCAATTCTTAGAAAGACACAAGCTCCTGCAACTTACTCAAGAAGATACAGGATGCTGCTTCAATCTGCCTCTATCTGATCTATTGATACATGCTGTAACAAGGGTTTAAACAAAGTGCTTGGGGGGTGGTATTTACAAAAGCATAGTTAATTTCAGCTGAGAGAATTGGCGTGAGTTTAATAATGTGGAGCTGAGGGGAGCTGCAGTGAATAAAATGAATTTTGTTAGGTGGGAAATGTATTTCAGGTACTGCGAGTAGCCATGAATAAAGCCATGGAGATAGGAGCATATATTGCACGCTTGTTAAACTTTGAGGGCAGTGTGGCTGGGGCTTGAATGTGTAGAGGGCTGCAGTTGGAGATGAGATTTTTTTAAAAGTACATCAAGACTAGTGGATTAAGGGATGTAAATACTGTCTTCAGAATCTAATCTGAATGATACAGTTAACAAACCACATTTTTTTGTTCAGGGAATGAAGTGATATGATTTGTATTTGTAGACAACTCCCTCTGCATGTAGTGTAGAGGACGGATTTAAGGGGTTAAGACCTATTAAGAGATATTCAATTAGCCTCAGTGAGGAATGATGAGTACCTGACATAAGATAATGGCAGTAAGAATAAAAATTATCTTTTTCTTTATTTTTTATAGTTTTACCTCATAAAATGATGCTTGACAAATTGCTTTCTCTGAGGATAAAACTATCTATGTCATCTACAGTGATTATACCCAATGAATTTGGGCTTCTGTACTACAAGTATCTGGAGGAAGTTTTATTCCTGTCTATTCAGAATTTAGCTTATAAGAAACAATAAGATAGAATGGAGATCCATTCATATCCTGTTATTTTCAGTTTCAGGACCCCAACTATGATGCTTTTGAACATGACTAAAAGATTAAAAATAAAAGCCCTATGAATACCTTGCAGATAGAGCCTGTATTTTATACCAACAGTTTAATACAAAGCTTGTCTAACAATAGGGGTATAGTAATTATGTTTTTCTTAATGAATGATTAAAAATTATAAACTTCTCTAATGGCTGTCGATAGTTTATAATTATAGTAACTGTATGTCATGGATTTTCTGGAGCAGTTACAAGTGAGGCAGCCAAAGTTCAAAACAACTTTTGCAGTTTTGCTCAGGACTCCTTCATGTCTGAACCTTTCTTCTGATTTTTATTCTTTGTCAATTACATTTCTGAGCACAGAATCAGAGCAGAAATATTCCCCCCCCCCTTGTGAACAGAGGACCCACAGGTGCATCTAAAACTGACCAAAATGTATAAATTAATTAATGTTACAAGTATTTGATCTCTACTAGGTGAACAAACAAATGCCCTAAATCACCAGAATTACCCACTTAAGCCCAATAGAACTCAATGATGATAAAGTGAATTTAGAGTCAATAAATCTCAAGAAATAAAAACATGCAACTACCTAGAGATTTATTGGGTGATCATGGTTGTTTTGTTGGTTGCTTTAGTTGTTTTTTATGACCTGAAAACCCCAAAAATGATTGTTACTAGAGAAAGAAATAGGACATCATAAGTACTATATGTTCATTTTCCTTCAGCCTTACATTTGACAATTCTTTTGATTGAAATCAACTGAAGATAAGAAAATAAATGCCTCTACTTTGGTCCTGAATAATCTTATTGTTCTTTAAAGCATAAAAATTATGTCCTTTGTAATACCATCTCCAGGCAGCTCAAAATAAAAAAAGGAAAACAGACTTTGATTGGTATATATGCTGAAGGTTTGTGTTTGGAGCTGTGTGGAAGAAAGAATTATGTAAAGAGGAGGGGAAAATGAGATCAAGAGGTATCCACCGATGACATTTAAACAATAGCAAAGTTATTTCTGAAACAACAGGATAAGGGGGTGTGTTACAGATCTGCAGAATAGAATGAAAACCGTTGTGAAAATTCTAACTCCTGCATTTCCAGAAAGAAATGCAAGAATTAATTAACTCAGTGAAGAGTTCACTCTTCTGAATACTAACTGAGACTTCTCATTTTCTGCTGCTCTAGCTGATTTCACATTTTTACTCAACTGGTATATTAATAAACAACGTGCTGTGTGGTCTTACTTTCATGGGCTTTTTACTGACATGTTGACATGAATTTTCATTATTCTTTTTAATATGCAACACACCTTTGATTCTTTTCCTGGAGTTCAAGCCGACAAGAAAGACTTCAACTGACTGAATGTAGATTCCCAGAAAAACCTTTACCAATAGAGGTTATGAAGGTAAATTTAATGTTAATGTATAATTGGAAGGGAGAGGGGGTGAAGCTGCCTTATAGATGAAAAATGAGAGGAACTCAGAAAGACAGAGACATAGAGGAAGGGAGAGGGAGGGGGGAAAGACAGAAAGAAGAAAGGGAGGGAGGGAGGGAGAGAAGAAGGGAGATTGAGAGAGAGAGAGAAAGGGAGAAAGAAAAAGAAAAAAGAAAGAAAAGAACTGTTAGAACTGTCAGGGGAAAAAGGAGAAGGCACTGATTGTAGAACTTCAGGGTTTTGTCTGCCTTTGGCAGGAGGATCTAGTAGTCAGTGAGGAGGATTTCTCCACAGGAGGCAAATTGCTTGCGGATTCTGAAAATTACACAGTACTTATAAAACAGTGAACATGTCCCTGGTTACAACTACTTAAGTATTCAATTTGGTACTTCTTAGGGAAAGTTTTGCATTACGTAAATTTGTGTTTCAGAGCCTTCTCCCATTCTGGGTACAGGCTGAATAGCCTAGTGGGAGGTGACATAGCTTTTATATCAATCATTATGCAAATCTGCCTTTGGGTCTGCCTCCGGTTTAAAATATTCTCAAGTCTGGAAAAATGATCAAAGTTGGGGAAGTGATGTTTTGCCTAAATAAATGCTCTTCCTCTCAAATCAACCTACATTCTTTATTAATGACATGCATTTTTGAAAGTCAAAAGAGACAAAATGGGTGAGCAGTCATTTAAATGACAGCTTTTATGGATATTTCCTTTAAGATCAGAGCTAGAAGAAATCTGAGTCCTACTAAGGTACAGAGCTTGAAACCACTTCTCTAGGAGCTCGCATAAAATTAGTGACAGAGATGAAACTAGATCCCAGGTCTTACTGCTCCCAGACCATTGCTTTATACAAGAGCTGCCTCTGTAAAACTGCAAAGGAAAGGAGACCTTTAACTGCCCTCATTCAAACAGCAGGCGTTCTCTCCCTCCTATTTACCTGTCTCCCTTCACTAATACAGCACCCTCACCACGTGTCCCTAGATCTGCCATGTCCTAAGCAAAAACGTACCTCTATTGTGAAACCTGACTAACTCCATTCTGAGCCCACACTGTTCACAGATTTCACCTCTAGCTCTAAGCACAACATTCAAGTTTTAATTTTTCTGTGTTTATGTCCTTAATCTTGTAGTACTTTGGAATTATTCTTGATTATTTCATGGGGGTTCTTTTGTCCCTTCAATTTAATTGAGAGCTCTTTATGGACAGGGGCCATGTTTTCTACTTGCTTAATAACAACCCCCAATCCTTTGCCAACCACCCACGCACAACCTTCCACAGTAGAGACAACTGATATATGTTGTTGTTATAACTAGAGTTTTTAGTGAATCACAGGCATTTTCAAACACATTTTTAAAATGTGTTGTTTTCCTCTTTGTACATTTCTCTATTTTAAAAATTCTGTACAATGACTCTGCGTTACCTTTTAAACAGAAAATTGTATACCATTAAAAAAATTGAAAGGCCCACATTTTGTTTTCTTTAATGATTCCTTTCCTCACAGCTTCAGCTCCCACCTTTTTTCTGATGCCTCCACAAAGCTATAAACTCTCCCCGGACTTTTCACCCAAGCTGTATACATGTATATCTTACTGCTCATGACCTATAGGTCTCTCTTCAAACTCTGTCTTAAATCTACCCCATTGTAGTGTTTATTGTGGCCTATACATGGTCAATATCTGTGTTATGTGAATGTGTAATATCTAAATAATGAGAGAAGATATATCTTCTCCAGATAAAGCTTGTTAATTGTGTTTTTCACACATTTTGTATCCTTATTTGTGTTTTGTCTGTGTAATCTTATCAATTTCTGGGGGGAATATCTGTGCTAAAATCTCCTGGTATAATTAGGGATGTGTTTATTTTCCTTTGTAATTCTATTTTCTGCTATATTTTAAGCCTAAACGGCTACAGCAGCCTGTTGCCTCTTCCTGTATCTTGCCTTTCCTCATACAACCTCTAATTCCCTAAAATGCAAACTTGAGCACATTGTTCTTCTGCACAGTACTCATTAATGGAGCATTTGTCAATCCATCAATCTTGAGTACTTCTGCATGATTTCCATGTTTGGGATCTACCCTATGTCCTCACTCCTATTTCCACCAATTCCTCATCATGAAATTTCTGCATGAATTCTTCTTCTCTTACATAAATCTCATTTCTACTTCCATGTTGGTCGCAAATCTAGGAATATCCTCCCTCCTATCCTTTACTTATCTAATTCCTACCTATTCCTTAAGGACATTTCCTACACAAAGCCTTCATATTCACCAGAACTTGTACTCATCACTCTTTTCTCAGACTTTCAGAGAACGCTGGGTCTAAAAGGCATTTGATAGTTTGGGGTTTTTAACTAGACTGGAAAAGCTTTGAGTGAGAAGCTGAATCTTATAACATTACAAGGTATAGCATATGGTAGGAATTTAATCCACTTATGCTGCTTAAGATTTTTATTGATGTTGATTTTCTAAGTTAAATGGAACTCAAGACTGAAGACAAAACATGTTGAAAGACCTGGCATTGTGGCTTAGTTTGGTCTAACGATGAAAAAAAACCCTGTTAGTCTTATTTTCAGTGAATAAAATTCTTTCTTTTTATTGGTGTGTTAATTCCTATTTTTAAGACCAATAAAATGAAAGGTTTTACCCTTCTAATAAAAGAAACTGGAAAGAGAATAGAAAGACAATCCTAGTTACTAAACTGTAGGTGAAACACATTTATGTATGCTAGAGATCACATTCTTATTACAATTCCTGCTTATATTTGACCTACATCCAAACCAAGAATAACATGCTAAGAAATAACTGTCTTTCACCTTCTTTTTTAATGAAAAAAATCAAATAAATTTAGAAGGAATTTTCAAAAGGTTAGTTACTGGTTCAATTTATTTCCTGACAGTTTATTACATGCTTCAATACACAGGATGTTTTCTGCAGAGTGATCGCTAATCAATGTCTTTTTAAGAAATGGTATTTCTTGTAAATCACAGAAAGAGCATCTGTCTCAATACCCTAATTTCTTTTCTCATAGTTTCATTTTTGGGAGTTCAAGTATATGGCACAGATTTTCATCCATAAAAAAGACCACATGAGGGCTGTGACATTATCTGAGAGTAGATCTTCCACAGAAAAACTTACTTTCAATTACTTAAAAGATTCTAGTTGGTATAAATATGGTTTAAAGATTTTTTTTTCATAATCTCCTCTTCTTATTGAACTTGGAACCCTTCGGAAATGAGGTCTCAAATTCAACATGAACACTAGGCAATTCTTACCTGTCTATTCTTTCCAAGAACTGAATGATTTTTTTTGGAAGTGAGTGGTTACTTATTCTTTACTCCACTTGTTCTATAGGAAGCCCTTTCCCTAAAGTAATGCTCCTGGCCTTTCTCCTCACCAGAGGAAGAGTGGCTTAACTGATTGGAGAGCCTGGGAGAATAAACCATGAGAGCATGATTAAACCTTTTTTTTCTCTTTTTCTCTCAGCACTGGATTAACTGTCCAGCTGAGAACATGTGTTTTCACATTATCTCCATATCATGAGGTAAAGGGTATCCCCCTGCATAGTGAGGCCTGAGGTTCACCAGGTATGCTGGTAACTTCAGAGCTTCTTAACCATTTATTTGTACTGTTCATCAACTCTGACACTATCTTAGGTTAAGTAGATTGCCCAAAGTCACAAAGAAGTTTAGGGTTGAAATTGGAATTCTAACATAAGCTTTTCTGACTCTAAAGATGTTTTTTTAAAAAGCGCTATACTATATTAGTCCAGATTATGTTAAATTCAAATAATGGAGAGGTCTACTTCTGACCAATATAGAATGACAAGGACCAGATTTATCCTCCCTCCTGAAACAAAAATAAACAAAATAGACAAAATGTATGAAACAATAGGTTTCAAAACACTGGCTATCAAACAATGAAGGAAAGTGATCCAAGACAGAAGGGAAAACGAATCAGCTGAGCACTGTGATTTGCCCCAGATTATCTGCCTGAGTTTCCAGACTTCTGTGCAGAGCAGGATAATCCAGGTGAAGCACCCTCGGTACCCCTGATGTAAGGAAATGGAGCTGAAAGTCCAGGGAGAACAAGGTGACTAGAGTTCACAGGACAGAGTACCACAGAGGAGAGAGTTGCACAGAGTGAGAACCATAGAGATATTTAGAGAATACCCCTATAGTATTTGGCTGAAAATTGATAAGCACATATGTATGAAAAAAATCACTTGAGGCCAGGGGGAAAATATAGTCCATAAGGATTTGAAAAGAGTGGCCCATGCTCATATAGGGCCAGTAATAATGCCTATTCTCACCAGCTAGATGGGAAAAACACATAATTCATGTGGCAGTGGGTGGAGTATTCTTGTCAGTAGACAGGAATAATAGGCACCAAACTGAACACTGCTCTGATCCTTCCTAATAATTTCTAAAAGAAAGACTCAAAATGATCAAACTGCTTCCAATTATTTTAACATCCCAAGATAAAACTCAAGAATATTTACAGGAATACAAACATATCCAGCACCCAAAAAAGTAAAAATACCAATGTCTAACATCTAATCAAAGATTATCAGATATACAAAGAAATAGGAAAACATACCATAACAAGGAGAATAATCAATCAAAACTGATTCAGAATTGACACAGATGTTAGAATTAGCAGATAAAATATTAAATGTTATTGTAACTATGTTGCATATGCTCAAAAAGTTGACTCACATGAAACATCTGGAGATGAAAACTAAAATATATAAGATGGAAAATATACTGAATGGGATTCACAATAAATTAGACATTACAGAAGGTAAGATTATGTTATGAAGATGTAACAATAAAAACTATTGATAATTAAACACACGGAGGAAAAATAATCCAATAAAATTAAAAGAGCAGCTATGATCTGTGGGATTACTTCAAGTAACCTAATATACATGTAATTAGACTCCTTATTGGAGATGGTGGTGACACAAAATATATTTGAATAAATAATGGTCAATAACTTTCCCAGGTTTATGAAAATGATCAATCTGGAGAAGCTCAACAAATCTCATGTGCAAGAACATGCAGAATTCTATATCAAGTCACTTCGTAATCAAGTTACTCTAAACCAGTGATAAAAAGAAAAATTTAAAGCATTCAGAAAACTTGTGGCATACTGCTAAAGCAGTATTAATGAGAATTTTATAGCACTAAATGCCTATGTTAGAGAAGAAAAAGTTGTTTCACATTAAAAACCTAAAAGGAAGAGCAAATTGTGTCCCAAATAAGCAGAAAATGGAAATAATAAAGCCTAAAGGAGGATTCAATAAAATAAAAAACAGAAAAGCAATAAAACCCAAAAACTAGTTCTTTGAGAGGATTAATAAAATTTATAAACCTCTAACCAGACTGATCACGAAAAAAAAAAAGGACACAATTTACCTATATTAGGATGAGAGATGTTACATCACTACATATTCTTAAAAAATAAAGTGACAGTAAATGAATATTATGAACAAATTTATGCCTACAAATTCAACAACTTAGATGAAATGGACAAATTCCTTGAAAGCTATGAACTACTAAGATCACATCAAAAAGAAATATACAATATATCTATTAAAGGTAATACATTTTTACTTGGAAATCTTTCCACAAAAAAATCTCCAGGCCCATATGACTTCACTGGTGAATTTTGCCAAACATTTATGGAATAAATAATGTGATTTCTACACATACTCTTCCAAAACACTGCAGAAGAGGGATACTTCCCACTCATTTGATGAAGCCAGCATTAGCCTAATAGCACAAGTAGACAAAAACATTCCAAGATAAGGTAACTACAGACCAATATATCTCATGAAAATTGATGCAAAAAAAAAGATGTAAATAAATTTTAGCAAATTGGATCCAACAATATATAAAATGATAATAGACCATGACCAAGTGAAGTTTATCCCAGGAATGCAGAGATGATATAACAAAATCAATCAATGTAATTCACCGTGTTAACAAACTAAAAAAGAAAAACAAACAAACATATGATCATCTCAAGAGACACAGAAAAAGAATTTGACAAAATCCAACATCCATCCATAATGAAAAAAACACTCTCAGCATAAAACAAAGCAGACAAAGATAAATACTGTATGATATCACTTATATGTGGAATCTAAACAAGTTAAACTCATAGAAACAGAGACTGAAATGGGAACTACCAGGGGTTGGCAGCAGCAGTAAATGTTTGCTGAGTTTATTTATTTATTTATTTATTCATTCATTTGTGAGCTGCATGACAGTAGACCTGAGTTCCAGTTCCAATACTGTCTCTAAATTAGTTTGTGACTTTGGGTAAATCACATTACTTTTAAGCTAGTCACTACAATTTCTTTTAACTCTAATAATCTGAGACTAGATCTAAAAGTCCAGTCTCCGAGGTTTAGCAAACCAGACTTGGAGCTAAACATCTGAGATAGAGACAGTTCAGTTCCCTTAAAAGACAGACATCAAAACAAACAGATCAGTACTATCATAGGATAAAAGACTCCTGTCAAGAATAAGTCCCATCAGAATTATATTTTCTCAAACATAATGGCCATAATAGTCATCCCACAGTTGCTTGTTTTGGAAACTTAATAAACAGAAGACTCCTATACTTCTTTCCTAAGTAATAAATTTATCAAATATTGACAGAACTCTGATAAGTTCCTTTCAGACATGTCCACAAGCTGGAAAAAAATGAATCATACTTATTCAATTATAAACAAACCCAGAAATAATTGCTATAAACACAAATAAAATTCTCTTATTTGGTTTATGAGACATACTCTTAACAATCATATCAGAACCTGGCCTAGAGTAACAAAATCCATTATGGAGTGAGCTCTGACAGGCATCACTCCCATCTTTACAACAAGAGAAAAGATGGAAAAACTGAAAATCAGAGAGACCCAGAAAAAAACTTAGTTTGGAGGACAACCACTCCATGAATAATGAATAGACAGGCAATCCAGAGAACCATCGCTGACATCTGCTTCTCTGGAGTAGAAACTGCCAGAGACATAAATTGGTAAGAACACTTGAATGGTAATTCTAATGAGTTGTTGGAAGCTGAAGGTTGATGGGCATGAAAGTGAGAAACAACCGGGGTCCATGGTCTTAGCAGGACCCTCACACTTCCATGAGGTTTACAGGCAAAAATCCTACTACTTTCTCCTATTAAAGAGCCAAGAAAAATCCCTTCATGTCTGTGGCAGAAGTAGGGGGAAAGTAACCATTTTGAAGTATGCCCAGAGCATTCTGCATAAGAAAGTCCCATTCTCCAGGGGGAAAGACTTTACTGGAGCCTTATGCCGCCTGAGAGAATGACATTTCTCCCACTCCAGCCCCCTCTAACCTTTAGAAACAATTGTGAAGGTCATAGGCCAAAGACATAAGTCCACTAGAGGACCGATATTTAGTCAGGAGATTGTAGAAAGTGTTGCCAAAACTGCCTCTGTTCACCGGTGCTGAATAGAAATGCAGAGACAGAGTTTCGGGTGAAGTAGAAAAGAGTACCTTTTATTGCTTGGCCAGGCAAAGGGGGCACAGTGGGCTAATGCCCTCAAGACTGTGTGACCCACCCTGGAGAGGGTAGTGGGGAGTTTTATAGTGTTCAAGGAGCAGGGTGTAATCAGCTTGTGGACAGTTCTCGGATTGGTTGGCAGCAAGGTGAAGTTTCAAGCATCATCATCCTTCTGGTTTCAACCAGTCTAGGGTGTATGTGCTTGTGGTCAGCAGTTTTCATCTGGTGGGGGTCTGTTTCCTGTACAAACAACTTAGGAATGTGTGTCAGGCCTTTATCTATAGCTTTCAGGGAAATGGGAGTTCAGTGATTCTGTGATGTGGCAGAATTATAGTCTAAATTGTTAGCGGTTCCCCAGCCCAACAGCTATTCTTTGTTTCTGCATCTTCACATTTCTCAATCGTTAACTCTTGAGTCAGCATTATAATTCAAAAGGCAAGGACACAGGGGCTTGTACACGGTTTCAAGAGCTCTGCTTCCCCTATATATTACAATGACACTAACAGGCCTGTAGTATGCTAACAGTGGATTACAGCTGAAAGAGCTACAAGACACAGAATCTCTCTGAGAAGGAGTAGTTATGGAACCCAAACTCAAGGAGACAAAAAGAAAGACACTATAGGGAAGTTCTTGGAGGCCCAGTGATTGGGACTCTGTGTTCTCACAGCCAGGGGCCTGGGGTTCGATCCCTAGTTGGGGAATTAAGATCCCACAAGTTGCATGGCATGGTGAAAAAAGGGAAAAAAAGGAAGATGCTACAAGAATTTGATGCCTTCAGTATCTATATCTATAGTTACAAAAAACATTAAACACAGGGCAATTCTTAGAAAAATTAATATATGTCCTCACCCTATAGGCCTATTTATCTCAGTTCCTGTTACCCCATGCATCCTGTCTGGTTTTTAACAAGAATGACAAATATATATATATATATATATATGACAGACATGCTAAAAAGAAAGAAGAAAAAACATACTCTGAAGAGACAAAGCAAGCATCAGAATCAGACTCAGGTATGACACAGATTTTGAATGATCAGATATGAAATTTCAAATAACTAATAACTATTAACATGCTAAGGGCTCTAATGAAAAAATTAAACATTCAAGAAATGGGTAATGTAATCACAGAGGAAAATTTCTAAGAAAAAAATCAAAAGGAAATTATAGATGTAAAACACTCTATAACAGTTATGAAGAAAGCTTCTGTTGGGTTTATCAATAGACCAGACATAGCCAAGGAAAAAATTAGTGAGCTTGACAATAGATCAATAGAAATGTCCCAAGTTGAAATGAAAAAAAAAAAAAAGTGGGAAACCTCCCCCACCAGAACATCCAAGAACTTTGGAACAACTTCAAAGGAAATAATTGGAATACCAGAAGGAGAAGAAAGAAAAAATAGAGAAGAAATGTTTGAAGTAATGATGTCTGAGAAATTTCCAAAATTAATGATAGACATCAAACCATAGATCCAGGAAGCTCAGAGAATACCAAATGGGATAAACATTACAAAACTATACCGAGGAATATACTACTTAAACTGCAGAAAAACAAAGACAAAGAAATATCTTGAAAAAAGCCAAGAGTGGGGACACCTTGTCTGTAGAAGGAAAAGAATAACAATTACAGTGGACTTCTCATCAAGAATCATAAAACGCAAGAAGAGTGGCATGAGATATGTAAAGTGTTAAAAGAAAAAAAAAAAAAACACAATCCAGTAAAATTATCCTTCAAATATGAAGGAGAAAAAAAGCCTTTTTCAGACCCTCCCATTTCCCCCCAACAAGGAATTCACTGCCAAGAGACCTGCCCTCCAAGAAATGTTTAAAGAAAATCTCCAGGAAGAAGAAAAATGTTTTAGGTCATAAAACTCAGATCTACATAAGAAAGGAAGAGCATCAGAGAAGGAGAAAATAGAGGTGAAATAAAATCTACTTTTTTCATATTCTTAACTTATCTAAAAGATAACTGTTTAAAGTAATAATATTCACAGTGTACTGAGTGATTATAGCATATGAATAAATGAGTGAATGGCAGCAATATCATAAAAGCCAGGAGAGACGAATTGGGAATACTTTGTTATAAGATATCTGCACTACACAAGACATTTTATTTAAAGTGGACTTAGATTAGTATAAATTGCAATTACTAAAATATTTTCAAAAGAAGAATAATTGATACACTAAGGGAGGATATAAAATGGAAAATATAAAACGCTTAGTAAAAACCAAAGAAGATTGAAAAAAAAGCCTCTGACAATAGATAGAAAACAGTTACAAACATGGATGATATTAATCCAAATATATCAATAACTACTTTAAATATTAATGGACTTAACACACCATCCTAGATGATTTCACCATTTAATTCTACCAAACTTTTAAGGAAGAAATAATACCAATCCTCCACAATCTCTTACAAAAAATAGAAGCGGAATGAATATTTCCTAACTCATTCTATTAGGCCAGCATTACTCTAATACCAAAATCAGGCAAAGAGATTACAAGAAGAAAAATGACAGATCAGTATCTCGCATGAACATAGATGTAAAAATTCTTAAGAAAACCTTAGCAAAATGAATCCAACAATGTCGAAAAAAATACACCGTGACTGTTCTGTGAGGCTGGTCCAGCATTAAAATCAGTTAACCGAGACTGAGGGAAGATGGCGGAAGAGTAAGTCGTGGAGATCACCTTCCTCCCCACAGATACACCAGAAATACATCTACACGTGGAACAACTCCTACAGAACACCTACTGAACGCTGGCAGAAGACCTCAGACCTCTCAAAAGGCAAGAAACTCCCCACGTACCTGGGAGAGGGGATTAAGAGCACTGCTTAAAGGAGCTCCAGAGACGGGCGCGAGCCGTGGCTAAAAGCGCAGACCCCAGAGACGGGCGGGAGACGCTAAGGCTGCTGCTGCTGCCACCAAGAAGCCTGTGTGCGAGCACAGGTCACTATCCACACCGCCCTTTCGGGGAGCCTGTGCAGCCCGCCACTGCCAGGGTCCTGTGATCCAGGGACAACTTCCCCGGGAGAACACACGGCACGCCTCAGGCTGGTGCAATGTCACGCTGGCCTCTGCCGCCGCAGGCTCGCCCCGCATCTGTACCCCTCCCTCCCCCCTGCCTGAGTGAGCCAGAGCCCCCGAATCAGCGGCTCCTTTAACCCCGACCTGTCTGAGCGAAGAATAGACACCCTCTGGCGACCTACACGCAGAGGCGGGGCCAAATCCAAAGCTGAGCCCCTGGGAGCTGTGAGAACAAAGAAGAGAAAGGGAAATCTCTCCCAGCAGCCTCAGAAGCAGCGGATTAAAGCTCCACAATCAACTTGATATACCCTGCATCTGTGGAATACCTGAATAGACAACGAATCATCCCAAATTGAGCAGGTGGGCTTCGAGAGCAAGATTTATGATTTTTTCCCCATTTCCTCTTTTTGTGAGTGTGTATGTGTATGCTTCTGTGTGAGATTTTGTCTGTACAGCTTTGCTTCCACCATTAGGCCTAGGGTTCTATCCATCCGTTTTTTGTTTTGTTTTGTTTTCGGTTTTTTTGTTTTATAAATTTTTTTCTTAATAATTATTTTTTATTTTAATAACTTTATTCTATTTTACCTTTTTTCTTTCTTTCCTTCTTTCCCTCCTTCGCTCCTTTAGACAACGAATCATCCCAAATTGAGGAAGTGGACTTTGAGACGAAGATTTATGATTTTTTTCCCCTTTTCCTCTTTCTGTGAGTGTGTATGTGTATGCTTCTGTGTGAGATTTTGTCTGTATAGCTTTGCTTCCACCATTTGTCCTAGGGTTCTATCCATCCCTTTTGTTTATTATTTTTTTCTTAATAATTATTTTTTATTTAATAACTTTATTATATTTTACCTTAGATTATTTTATTTAACTTCTTTCTTTCTTTTTTCCTTCCTTCCATCTTTCCTTCCCTCCTTCCTTCCTTCCTCCCTCCCTCCTTTCTTTCTTTCGTTCCTCCTTTCCTTCTACTTCTACTAATTCCTTCTTTCTACATTTTCTCCCTTTTATTCTGAGCCGTGTGGATGAAAGGCTCTTGGTGCTGCAGTCAGGAGTCAGTGCTGTGCCTCTGAGGTGAGAGGGCCAACTTCAGGACACTGGTCCACAAGAGAGCTCCCAGCTCCACATAATATCAAATGGTGAAAATCTCCCAGAGATCTCCATCTCAACATCAGCACCCAGCTTCACTCAACGACCAGCAAGCTACAGTGCTGGACATCCTATGCCAAACAACTGGCAAGACAGGAACACAACCCCACCCATTAGAAGAGAGGCTGACTAAAATCATAATAAGTCCACAGACACCCCAAAACACACCACCAGATGTGGACCTGCCCACCAGAAAGACAAGATCAAGCCTGATCCACCAGAACACAGGCACTAGTCCCCTCCACCAGGAAGCCTACACAACCCACTGAACCAACCTTAGCCACTGGGGACAGACACCTGGAATAAAGGGAACTACGAAACTGCAGCCTGCACAGAGGAGACCCCAAACACAGTAAGATAAGCAAAATGAGAAGACAGAAAAACACACAGCAGATGAAGGAGCAAGATCAAAACCCACCAGACCTAACAAATGAAGAGGAAATAGGCAGTCTACCTGAAAAAGAATTCAGAATAATGATAGTAAAGATGATCCAGAACCTTGGAAATAGAATAGAGAAAATGCAAGAAACATTTAACAAGGACCTAGAAGAACTAAAGATGAAACAAACAATGATGAACAACACAATAAATGAAATTAAAAATACTATAGATGGTATCAAGAGCAGAATAACTGAGGCAGAAGAACGGATAAGTGACCTGGAAGATAAAATAGTGGAAATAACCACTGAAGAGCAGAATAAAGAAAAAAGAATGAAAAGAACTGAGGACAGTCTCAGAGACCTCTGGGACAACATTAAACGCACCAACATTTGAATTATAGGGGTTCCAGAAGAAGAAGAGAAAAAGAAAGGGACTGAGAAAATATTTGAAGAGATTATAGTTGAAAACTTCCCTAACATGGGAAAGGAAATAGTTAATCAAGTCCAGGAAGCACAGAGAGTCCCATACAGGATAAACCCAAGGAGAAATACACCAAGACACATATTAATCAAACTGTCAAAAATTAAATACAAAGAAAACATATTAAAAGCAGCAAGGGAAAAACAACAAATAACACACAAGGGAACCCCCATAAGGTTAACTGCTGATCCTTCAGCAGAAACTCTGCAAGCCAGAAGGGACTGGCAGGACATATTTAAAGTGATGAAGGAGAAAAACCTACAACCAAGATTACTCTACCCAGCAAGGATCTCATTCAGATTTGATGGAGATATTAAAATCTTTACAGACAAGCAAAAGCTGAGAGAGTTCAGCACCAACAAACCAGCTTTAAAACAAATGCTAAAGGAACTTCTCTAGGCAAGAAACACAAGAGAAGGGAAAGACCTACAATAACGAACCCAAAACAATTAAGAAAATGAGAATAGGAACATACATATCGATAATTACCTTAAATGTAAATGGACTAAATGCTCCCACCAAAAGACACAGATTGGCTGAATGGATACAAAACCAAGACCCATATATATGCTGTCTACAAGAGACCCACTTCAGACCTAGAGACACATACAGACTGAAAGTGAGGGGATGGAAAAAGATATTCCATGCAAATGAAAACCAAAAGAAAGCTGGAGTAGCAATTCTCATATCAGACAAAATAGACTTTAAAATAAAGACTATTACAAGAGACAAAGAAGGACACTACATAATGATCAAGGGATCGATTCAAGAAGAAGATATAACAATTGTAATATTTATGCACCCAACATAGGAGCACCTCAATACATAAGGCAATTACTAACAGCCATAAAAGGGGAAATCAACAGTAACACATTGATAGTAGGGGACTTTAACACCCCACTTTCAACAACGGATCATCCAAAATGAAAATAAATAAGGAAACACAAGCTTTAAATGATACATTAAACAACATGGACTTAATTGATATTTATAGGACATTCCATCCAAAAACAACAGAATACACATTTTTCTCAAGTGCTCATGGAACATTCTCTGGGAGAGATCATATCTTGGGTCACAGTTCAAGCCTTGGTAAATTTAAGAAAATTGAAATTGTATCAAGTATCTTTTCTGACCACAATGCCATGAGACTAGATATGAATTACAGGAAAAGACCTGTAAAAACTACAAACACATGGAGGCTAAACAATTCACTACTTAATAACGAAGTGATCACTCAAGAAATCAAAGGGGAAATAAAAAAATACCTAGAAACAAATGACAATGGAGACATAATGACCCAAAACCTATGGGATGCAGCAAAAGCAGTTCTAAGAGGGAAGTTTATAGCAATACAATCCTACCTTAAGAAACAGGAAACATCTCGAAGAAATAGCCTGACCTTGCACCTAAAGCAATTAGAGAAAGAAGAACAAAAAACACCCCAAAGTTAGCAGAAGGAAAGAAATCATAAAAATCAGATCAGAAATAAATGAAAAAGACTGAAGGAAATGATAGCAAAGATCAATAAAACTAAAAGCTGGTTCTTTGAGAAGATAAATAAAATTGATAAACCACTAGCCAGACTCATCAAAAAAAAAAGGGAGAAGACTCAAATCAATAGAATTAGAAATGAAAAAGGAGAAGTAACAACTGACACTGCAGAAATACAAAGGATCATGAGAGATTACTACAAGCAACTCTATGCCAATAAAATGGACAACCTGGAAGAAATGGACAAATTCTTAGAAATGCACAACCTGCCAAGACTGAATCAGGAAGAAATAGAAAATATGAACAGACCCATCACAAGCACTGAAATTGAAACCATGATTAAAAATCTTCCAACAAACAAAAGCCCAGGAGCAGATGGCTTCACAGGTGAATTCTATGAAACATTCAGAGAAGAGCTAACACCTATCCTTCTCAAACTCTTCCAAAATATAGCAGAGGGAGGAACACTCCCAAACTCATTCTATGAGGCCATCATCACCTTGATACCAAAACCAGACAAGGATGTCACAAAGAAAGAAAACTACAGGCCAATATCACTGATGAGCATAGATGCAAAAATCCTCAACAAAATACTAGCAAACAGAATCCAACAGCACATTAAAAGGCTCATACACCATGATCAAGTGGGGTTTATTCCAGGAATGCAAGGATTCTTCAATATACGCAAATCAATCAATGTGATAAACCATATTAACAAATTGAAGGAGAAAAACCATATGATCATCTCAATAGATGCAGAGAAAGCTTTTGACAAAATTCAACACCCATTTATGATAAAAATCCTGCAGAAAGTAGGCATACAGGGAACTTACCTCAACATAATAAAGGCCATATATGACAAACCCACAGCCAACATCGTCCTCAATGGTGAAAAACTGAAAGCATTTCCACTAAGGTCAGGAACAAGACAAGGTTGCCCACTCTCACCACTCTTATTCAACATAGTTTTGGAAGTTTTAGCCACAGCAATCAGAGAAGAGAAGGAAATAAAAGGAATCCAAATCAGAAAAGAAGAAGTAAAGCTGTCACTGTTTGCAGATGACATGATACTATACGTAGAGAATCCTAAAGTTGCTACCAGAAAACTACTAGAGCTAATCAATGAATTTGGTAAAGTAGCAGGAAACAAAATTAATGCACAGAAATCTCTAGCATTCCTATACACTAATGATGAAAAATCTGAAAGTGAAATTAAGAAAACACTCCCATTTGCCACTGCAACAAAAAGAATAAAATATCTAGGAATAAACCTCTGTAAGGAGACAAAAGACCTGTATGCAGAAAATTATAAGACACTGATGAAAGAAATTAAAGATGATACAAATAGATAGAGAGATATAACATGTTCTTGTATTTGAAGAATCAACATTTTGAAAATGATTCTACTACCCAAAGCAACCTACAGATTCAATGCAATCCCTATCAAACTACCACTGGCATTTTTCACAGAACTAGAACAAAAAATTTCACAATTTGTATGGAAACACAAAAGACCCCAAACAGCAAAAGCAATCTTGAGACCGAAAAACGGAGCTGGAGGAATCAGGATCCCTGACTTCAGACTATCCTACCAAGCTACAGTAATCAAGACAGTATGGTACTGGCACAAAAACAGAAAGACAGATGAATGGAACAGGATAGAAATCCCAGAGAAAAACCCACACACATATGGTCACCTTATCTTTGATAAAGGAGGCAGAAATGTACAGTGGAGAAAGGACAGCCTCTTCAATAAGTGGTGCTGGGAAAACTGGACAGGTACATGTAAAAGTATGAGATTAGATCACTCCCTAACACCATACACAAAAATAAGCTCAAAATGGATTAAAGACCTAAATGTAAGGCCAGAAACTATCAAACTCTTAGAGGAAAACATAGGCAGAACACTCTATGACATACATCACAGCAAGGTCCTATTTGACCCACCTCCTAGAGAAATGGAAATAAAAGCAAAAATAAACAAATGGGACCTAATGAAACTTCAAAGCTTTTGCACAGCAAAGGAAACCATACACAAAACCAAAAGACAACCCTCAGAATGGGAGAAAATATTTGCAAATGAAGCAACTGACAAAGAATTAATCTCCAAAATTTAGAAGCAGCTCATACAGCTCAATAACAAAAAAACAAATAACCCAATCCAAAAATGGGCAGAAGACTTAAATAGACATTTATCCAAAGAAGATAGACAGACTGCTAACAAACACATGAAAGAATGCTCAACATCATTAATCATTAGAGAAATGCAAATCAAAACTACAATGAGATATCATCTCACACCAGTCAGATTGGCCATCATCAAAAAATCTAGAAACAATAAATGCTGGAGAGGGTGTGGAGAAAAGGGAACACTCTTGCACTGTTGGTGGGAATGTGAATTGGTACAGCCACTATGGAGAACAGTATGGAAGTTCCTTAAAAAACTACAAATAGAACTACCATATGACCCAGCAATCCCACTACTGGGAATATACCCTGAGAAAACCATAATTCAAAAAGAGTCATGTACCAAAATGTTCATTGCAGCTCTATTTACAATAGCCAGGAGATGGAAGCAACCTAAGTGTCCATCATCAGATGAATGGATAAAGAAGATGTGGCACATATATACAATGGAATATTTCTCAGCCATAAAAAGAAACGAAATTGAGCTATTTGTAATGAGGTGGATAGACCTAGAGTCTGTCATACAGAGTGAAGTAAGTCAGAAAGAGAGAGACAAATACCGTATGCTAACACATATATACAGAATTTAAGGGAAAAAATGTCGTGAAGAACCTAGGGGTAAGACAGGAATAAAGACACAGACCTACTAGAGAATGGACTTGAGGATATGGGGAGGGGGAAGGGTGAGCTGTGACAAAGCGAGAGAGAGGCATGGACATATATACACTAACAAAGGTAAGATAGATAGCTAGTGGGAAGCAGCCGTATAGCACAGGGAGATCAGCTCAGTGCTTTGTGACTGCCTGGAGGGGTGGGATAGGGAGGGTGGGAGGGAGAGAGACATAAGAGGGAAGACATATGGGAACATATGTATATGTATAACTGATTCACTTTGTTATAAAGCAATTTATATGGTGTAAATTGCTTTACACCATTGTAAAGCAATTATCCTCCAATAAAGATGTAAAATATATTTTTTCTAGCAAAATAAAGATCTTTAAACTTAAAAAAATATATATTGAGAAGACTGGGTTTTCTTAAGTAATCAAAGACTTCTGATAAAAAATAGTATGAAGCACAGTAAATTATTTTGCTGAGACACCAAAATTTTTGCTGTTCAGGCTGATTACCTTAAAGGTAAAGAAACTTTTGCAATCTGTTATCAAAACCAGGCCAAAAGTCCAAGAAAACTTTGTCCTTTTAACAGAGAGAAAACCAATTCTAATTTTGTACCAGTATTCTTTTGATATTAAAATACTTTTTAACTTAAATAAATGTATTGCAATCTTAAAAAAAAAATCAGTTAACCACTGAATGTAATCTACCACATCAACAGACTAAAGAAGGAGAATCATATGATCACATTAATTAATGCAGAAAAAGCATTTGAAAAATTCACCACCGATTTATAGTAATAACTCTCAGCAAACTAGGAATAGAGGGGAAATTTCTCAATTTTATAGTGATATTTACAGAAAGCTTAAAGGTATTACCATCATTAATCATGAGAAACTGTATGCTTTTTCCCTAAGGTCAAGAACAAGGCAAATTGTCTTCTCTCACCACCTTTATTCAGCATCATAATGAAAGTCCTAGCTAGTGCAAAAAGACAAATAAGGACATGAAATGTATACAGATTGGAAAGGAAGAAATAAAACTACCTCTATTCATAGACAACATAATTGACTATGTAGAAAATCCCCCCCAAAAAGAACCAAAAATTTCTGGAACTACTGCGTAAAACAAGGTTGCAGGATACAAGGTTAATATACTAAAGTCAATTGCTTTCTTATATGCCAGCAATGAAAAACTGGAAATTTAAATTTAACAAAACAGTATGATTTATAATAGCATCCCCCTCAAAATGAAATAATTAGGTATTTATCTAGCAAAATGTGTACAGGAACTATATGCAGAAAACTACAAAACATTGATTTAAAAAATCAAAGAAGCTCTAATTAATGGAGAAATATTCTATGTTCATGGATTGGAAAACTCAGTATTCTTAAAATGTAAATTCTCCTCAATTTGATCTTTAGAGTCAACACAATCTGATTTAAAATCCCAGCAAAATATTTTTAAATTATTGACAAACTGATTCTATAGCTTAAATGGTAAGACAAAGGACCTAGAATAGCCAACACAATATTAAAGAAGAACAGAGTTAGAGGACTCACACTATGTGATTACAAGACTTACTATAAGGTTACAGTAATTAAGACAGCATGATATTGGATGAAAGAATAGGTACATAGATCAATGGAACAGAAGAAAGAGCCCAGAAATAGATTCATACAAATATAGTTAACTGATCTTTGACAAAATGGAAAAGCAATTCCATGGAGAAAGGATAGTCTTTTCAATAAATGGTAGTAAAACAATTAGACACTCATATGCAAAAACAAACAAAAAACAAACACAGGCTTCCCTGGTGGCACAGTGGTTGAGAGTCTGCCTGCCGATGCAGGGGACATGGGTTCATGCCCCGGTCGGGGAAGATCCCACATGCCGCTGGGCGGCTAGGCCCGTGAGCCATGGCCACTGAGCCTGCGCATACGGAGCCTGTGCTCCGTAACAGGAGAGGCCACAACAGTGAGAGGCCTGCGTACTGAAAAAAAACAAACAAACAAACAAACACAAAACCTAGATGTAGATCTCTTACCTTACATAAAAATGAACTTAAAATGGATCTTAGGCCTATATGAAAAAGGAAAAACCTATGATATTTCTAGAAGAAAACATAGAAAAAAATCTATGTGATATTGGGTTTAGTGGTGAGTTTTTAGATAGAATACTCACAACATGAGCCATTAAAGAAATAACTGACCAATTAGACTTTATCAAAATTCAAAATGTGCTCTGCAAAGGACACTGCTAAGAGAATGAAAACTCAATCCACAGCCTGGGAGAAAATATTTGCAAAACACATATCTGATAAAGGGCTTGTATCTAAAATAAACAAAGAACACTCAAAACTCAATAATAAGAAAACAAACAACTCTACTGAATAATGGGCAAAAATATGTATCAGTGACAGAACAGACAAATCCCCCATGCAGAATAATTCCAATGGTTTATGTAGATACTCTGCCCTCAAGGAGATGGAGCAAAACACCCTACTCCTTAAATGTGAGCTACACATTGTGACTTCCTTCCAAAGAGAACATTATGGAAAGGGAGGAGGGTAACTTCACAGTGGAGAAACCTAACAAACACTACCTCAGCCAGGTAGTCAAGGTTAACATCAAATGTTATCTGTCATGTTGATAGTCCGTATTCTTGATACGATGTGAGGAGAATGGCACTTTAACCATGTGGTCTTCCTCCCTAAAACTCATAATCATAGGGAAAGCATCAGACAAATTCCAATAGAGGAGCCTCCTACAATATTCCTGACCAGTACTCCGCCACACTCTCAAGATTGTCAAAAACAAGGAAAGTCTGATTAACTGTCACAGCTAAGAGGAGCCTAGGGAGATATGACATTTAAATGTCATGTGGTATCCTTAATGGGATTGTGAAATAGAAAAATAACAGTAATAAAATAGTGAAGAAATCTGAATAAAGTATGGACTTAATAATATATCAACATTGGTTCATTAATATTAACAAATGTACCATACTAACATAAGAAGTTAATAAAAGGGAAAACTGTAGTATATGGAAACTCTCTGTACTATCTGTTTGATTTCTCTGTAAATCTAGAACTGTTTAAAAACTAGTCTATTAATTTTAGAAAATTAACACAAGTAAGAATTTGTCCTGAACTGAGAGCCTCTCCCAACACCACAAAACAAATTCCACAAAGTCCACCTCTTTAAAGTAATACCACCAAAAGGAAAAAAAAAATCCTTTGATGGTAGAAATTCCTCAAGAGAATATTCACTCAAGCATTTGGTAGTTCATAAGGCTGAGTTTTTGCTCTATCTGCAAGGCATATTTTGAGTGTATACAATTCTCCTCTAATATTTAAACATTTTAGGTGAATGGAACTTTATTCTAAATCCTTCTTTTTGTTTATTTATTTCATTTTTTGAACACATTGCCAAGGTTTATTTTTTTAAAAAAGACCTAGTTTCAAACCTAAGTTCTTCCACTTTTACTGGTTCTGCAGACATTGAAATTGATTTAACCTCTCCAATCTCCTGTTTCCTCTTCTACAAAATGGAAATAATAATAATCCTTAACTTGCAGAATTATCATTGAACTAAATAAGTTTTATATGTGTGATAAGGAAAAAATAATCATCCCTTTATCTTCGTCTAATTTCTAAGGAGAATGAATTCCCTTTAACTAGCCAGTTATAATTTACTTATAATTTATAAAAATGAGGAAAGGCAGAGTAAAGCCAGAGAGGTTCACCAGATATGCAGTGGAGCTGGGAAGGAGAAAAGACAGCTGCTATTTGTATGGCCATATTATGAATAAAATCTCCCACTGACAGTTTATTAAAAGGCTGCAGTAAAAATTTTAATTGCTTTTTATTTGTATTTAGATTCCTGATTGATATTTCTTTGAATGCAAATATGAGGCAGCTTGGCTTCTTGTAGGTTCTAATGCCTAAAATATAATAAGAACTCAGAAAGGTATTTCTTTAAGAAAAATAAAAAACAGGGTGAAGTTGAATAAGAAAATTTGCAACACAGTGGGAGAAGAGTTATTGTTATCATGGAGAAAACCAAAATGGAGTGATTAATTAAAAGGCACCCACTAGGAATTGAAATTGATCCAGTATAGGCAGCACAGCCACTCTAGTTTCCAAGTCAGAAAAAACTCTACTGTTTAGTCTTTTCTCTTTAATGCCTTTAAGTTTCTAGAAATCATGTACCCTCAATGGATACAGGAGTTTTGTGAGGCTTGTTAGCATTGATATAATATCTATTGTTTTATTTGTGTCACATATGTTTTTTTCTGTTCGTTCATGTGGAGAGGACCTCCTTTTACTTGACTTCAGGTTTCCATGTGGACGGACATTAATTACTGTAATACTTCCGCCCCTCTACCGAAAGAGGAGTGATTTACCTGGTTAGTGAGTTTAGGAGAAAGAAGTGGATGTTTTTTGGCTCTAATATTTCTCTTTGGGAGATCTGATTGACTACAGGGAAGGAACACCCTGCTCTGCTCTCAACCCATGTAGTAAAGTTAGTGGTCCAATCTCTACAACTGTGGGGAGTGGTCTGGAAGTATTTAAGCTGTGCCTGTGATCCTTCTAGGGCACATTAATAGGAAGTCAGTTGTTGCTAGGCAATCTAACACATGCTCTCTAGTATCGCTTTATCAAATTATAGCTGATATTTTGATAGTCGTCTGTCTGGCTATCTTGTCCTATGTCTCAATTGATTTAGAATTTAGGAAATTAAAGGATGTGTCATTTATTGCTCTTACTCCCTGCACCTCCCCTGCAAATTACATCTTTATGAAAGTACCCTTGTATTGAGAGTGCTAGCAGGAATCAGGGCATGACTCTGCATTTCCATTTAGCAACTATTTCCAGGATCACTGGTGAGGGGTATTATGCTGTGGAAGGAGACACTTCTATCAGTGGCTAAAGACTGTCGTGGGAAAAGTGTGCCAGATACAAATGATGCATAATATACAACTATAGGTGATTATCTGTCAAACTACAGGTACCACAAATAACAATCCTTACAATCCAAATTCAGCACAATGTATAAAATACACTATTATGAGCAATGCAATGACAGTGACAATGAAATACTGTACTGACAAAAGTCCTGGAAGTTGCCAATAAGAGACATTTCTGACCTATTGAGAATTTAGTATTACATATCACTCATAATCTGTAGCACAGTGCCAGGCAAAAGATTCTCCCTTCAAAAAACACATCAAATTGGATTGCTTTCCCTCTAATAATGCACAATGTTTTTCCTTATACTATTTATGAAGTAGTGTGACCCAATTCTTAAGACTACAGGTAAATAATTTTTCTGCAAAAAGCCAAAGACATGCAATATCCTGTTGTGTACATTTGAACAATGATGGTCTCTTACTGTTTTTTTTTTTATTCTCTTCTTCATGGTAAACACCTTATCTCTCAAAGCCATGCTCAGATATCACTTTCCCTATGCAGCCTTTCTTTTTTCACAATCCCCCTCAATGAGTTATTTTCTCTATTATATTATGTCAACATGATGTCAATATCTTATGCATATATTTATCACATAATCACTTGTGTGTTGTAATGAATTGTTGGCATGTGTGCCTTCCACACTGGATTGTGAATTCTTCGATGGCAAGAATCATTTCTTTGCTTGTTGTGTGTCCCCAGTGCTTCTCATGTGGTCAGTTGTTGAATTATAAACTTCTAGGCTTAAGAGATACGACCGTTTTCCAGCCATGTAAAAGCAGACAACACATTTTTCCTTGATTCAGAAGTTATGTGATTGGTTGGTTGCTATATCTGATTGCTAGGTGTGGTAAATACCAACAGAACTCATCAAATTTGTATGAAGAGAACTCAGGCTTTTGTGAATAAAAAAAATTCACCATCAGCTGATACTGAATGTATGTATTTCTATGAGATTGACTTCAATGATCAAACCACACTATCCTGACTAGTCTCTCTGGTGAGGGGGTTGTTTGCAGTGAGACTTGTGACACAGAAATAAGATGGGGCAACAGTAAAATGTGCCACAGATGATTAAATCTTTGACTAGGTCCTGATTACCTCAAAGCTTTTGTTCAAGGATCACCAACCAAATGATTAGTTCCTATCAGAGCTATGAAATGCTTACTACTTACTTTCTTTTCCTTATTTCATTATCTACAATATAGGGATAATAACCCATTTCATAGAATTATTGAGAAGATAAAATGACATTATAGATGTATTTACAATAGTACTTATATGTGGTTTAAATTTGTTTTAAAAATTATTTTCAATACTGAGCAATTCTTGAAGTTGGTGACAATGGTTCTGCCTCCTTTTATAAGCTGTTTGAGGATTTTCAGCAAAGAGGGTAAACTCCAGAAAGAACTCATATACATCCCCCTCTCCTCATGGAATTTGCAGTCTTATGTCCAATCCACACTTTTAGGGTTTAGCTCAATATCCACTCATAACTTCAAATAACCTCAAAGATTTAGGTTAGGGTCCAGCAATCTAACCAAACACTCTTCCCAAGCATAAAGTTAAGCCAATTATTATATGCTTGACCTGAAAAAATTTAATGCTTGACAACTTATTTAGGAAAGAAGGCAGGGACATTGAATTTAATTAATTGAATTAATTAAGAATAGAAGAAGATAGGGACATTGAACTAATTTAATATTGATGGGATCAACCATAAAGTTGCTTACTTGCATATCAAAATAGAATTTGAGCATCTTGGAAGCATGTCAGTTGCTGCCTGGTAAATGAGTATGCAATATGACTCTTGATTAAAATGTTTGAATCGAGGCATTAATTAGACATAGTCCAAGACAGCACAAAACTCTCCCTGTTTCAGGGAGGATATTGGCATTACCCATATAAATATGATAATGCAACATTTTATATACTATTATACCTTTTAAAATGTATAAAAACCCAAATGTATAAAATGATACAAGTTTAAGCATACATACACATACAATGAAGCAAAAAAAATGATAACATTCAGGATAGTAACTACCTTTGGTAGGACGGGGATGGGATAGAGAAGTAGTACATAGTGTACATTATAACTGATAAGTGGACAGGTAATAATAAAACAACGTATTGCTTCTATACCAGCAAATAAAGGGAAAGGAGTTCACATAGAACATTTTCAATCTAAGCAAAGGCAAGAATGGAGAATAAAAAAGAATAAGGGGATGAAAATCAAAGAAAAATGTTAGAATATAATTCAAAATATAACCATATGGAAAATAAATGTTTATTGGAAACAAAGATTGATTCAACTTTTTTAAAAGCCAGAAATCTGTTGCTATAAAGAGAAATACCAAAATAAACTGTCACAGGAAGATTAAAATTAAGGATGGCAAAAAAAATGCTATGTTATGCAAATACTAACCAAAAAGACGGCACAAAAATATTAACACTAACATGTATAAAATTTGAGTTAAAAAGTATTAATAGTGATAAAGTTTTACCACATGATAATAAAAATAAAATCCAACAAAAGGAAATAATAGTATGAACCCATATGCATCTAATACCATTTAGTGTGTGTAATGACAGAATTAGAAGTACAAGTTGACAAATCCATAATAAAAGTGGAAGATATTTAACTCATTTCTATAAAAAACAATCAAACAAACAAGATTTAATTAAAGATATAGAGATTTTGAGCAACAGCATAAATAAACTTGATCTAAGGTATAACAGAAAACATACTATCTTTCCCAGTAAACATTAAACATTGTTTAAAAAAAAAGGAAAAGCGATGTACTGCATTTAAGTGAATTTTGGGGAAATATCAAAGAATCAATATCATACAAATGGTAGTCTGAACATGTAACATTAAATGAGAAATAAATTATCTAAATATAGGAAGACATGTTTAGTGGGTTTAAAAGTCACTTCTAAACAATTCGAGGGTTAAAGAAACAAAATATTTAGAATATATGACAATGAAAGTTCTACATATCAAAACTGAAGTGGTACTTACAGGTAAATATATAACATTAAGTATGCATAGCTAAAAACTATAAATATTGAAAGTCATTGAGTATTGAAATAAATAAGCTAGGAAAAGAACCAGAGAGTGAAGGAAGTAATAAAGATAAGAGAAATTTGAACTACTAGAGACACCACCAAAACCTTTTTAAGAATATCAATAAAACCAAGACTGACATTTGAAAAAGATTCACAAAGTAAACAAAGTTTTCAAACAGGATTTGAAAAAAATTCTTGTAAGCTGAAAACATAAGAGAAGTATCTGTATCTGATTAGAAAAGACACTCAGGTAACCCCTCAAACCTTGAGAATAACTTTTACCCCCAGAACTAATGAGACTTGAGAATGAACCTATAGTTTTTAAAACAATGTTCAGTATTCTAATAAAGCCATCATAGTGCCACTTCAATATATCTAGCACCTTTAACATTTCACATAGATGATCTCATTTCTGGAAATTAAGAAGAACAGGATGTGCACCTGTCATAGGTGTGAAAATGCTCACAGGGTACTTAAAAGAGAATTATAGTCAGACGCCATGTTCTTGCAGCCTTCCTGAAGAAAAGGGCAGCAAACCAGTATTCATAAATTGCGTCCCCTTGAAGAAAATACAGTTACATGATTCGATAGATAGATATACTCTTGCTATTAAGATGTCCAAAAAGAGAATAAATTATATTCAGACGTTCATTTTTACAATCTTAAAATTCATCATAAAAACAATCAGCAGGAGGATTTGTTTACCTGCTGCATTAAAACTTAAGCGAATTTTACTTGCTCATTTGGAAACATTTAAAGATAAAATTCAAGGTAATAATGTGTTATAGAAACGAGTCACACCTAGCAAACTAGATATTTGGGATAGACTGATTATAAGGCATGGCTTTTATGTTTAACAAAATATTTTACTTTGTTATATTCATTTTCTTTTCTATAAGTGACTTTGCAATCATGAAGAATCATGATACTATATATGAATGAAATTATTGCTTATATTTTAATCTTCTGCATGAAATATATTTTCACAAAAATAAAGAAAATATTTTAACATAAACTAAAGAAAAGGGGTTCTGACAAGGAAATAATAAAAGATTGTTTCTCGTCAATGAGTGTTTACAAGTTTAACTTTTTTTTTGATCAAAGAAAGAGAATGCTCTTCCTCTCATATGCCCTTGGCACACACACAAAAAAAGGGTGGCTTTAAAAAATGATATATGACCAGCAGCTGCTCTCACAGCCTCTCCTAATGTGCTCTAAAGTACCCAAATACATTTTTTTAAAAAAATAAAATACACAACTCTTCAGAAAACTAAAGTTTACAGAGAAACTTTGCCAAAATTAGGAATTTCCACTAACTCTAATGTAATGGAGTTTGATTAAATAAACACACACACACACACACACACACACACACACACACACACACACACACTGTGGTGTCCTTCATGAAACAGAGTAGTTTCATTTTAAAAATCGAACAAGATTGGGCTTCCCTGGTGGCTCAGTGGTTAAGACTCCTTCTGCCAACACAGGGAACAGGGGTTCAAGCCATGGTCCAGGAAGATCCCACATGCCGCGGAGCAACTAAGCCCGTGCACCATAACTACTGAGCCTGTGCTCTAGAGCCCTTGAACCACAACTACTGAGCCCACGTGCCACAACTACTGAAGCCCGTGTGCCTAGAGCCCTGCTCTGCAACAAGAGAAGCCACCACAATGAGAAGTCCGCTCACCACAACTAGAGAAAGCCTGTGCACAGCAACGAAGACCCAACGCAGTCAAAAATAAATAAATCAATTAAAAATAAATAAATTTTAAAAAGTTCACTTTAAAAATGGAACAAGATTAATCAAAGGCTCTGAAAAGCCTCAAAATATCATTTCATAGTGTGTGAATAATTAGAGCAGTCCCTGCCTAGTAGAAGCCGAACAGAACCTCCTGATTTGGAAGATATGGGCTGGAAGTTGGGTAAAAATGGAGACAAATGTGGAACAGGCACTTTGACCAAATTCATTACTGTAGATCCACACCACTTGGAATCAGCTGCAAGTGCACCACAAGTTCAAGTCTAACAGAAAACCTAACGGTGCTGTGACTTTCCTTCTCCTGGCTTCCACCTTAGCAGTAATTAACAGTAACACTAAGAAAAAACCCTGACTCAGCCACATTATGTAACTGGAGTAGAATTTAGGCAGAGCAGAAAAAATACATATATTTTTTTTTTTTGGCTGCGCTGCACGACATGTGGGATCTTAGTTCCCTAACCAAGGATTGAACACGCATCCCCTGCACTGGAAGCACAAGTCTTAACCGCTAGACCGCCAGGGAAATCCCTAGACACAAAATTTTAAATCAAGGAATAGCAATTCATCACATGGTGAAGAGGAAGTGTGCAGAGACAAATTTTCCCTGAAAAGACAGGCCCCAAACTCCAAATTCTTCCCCACTCAGGCTTCAGTATCACTAATTTGGTGACATAAATATACATCAACCCAGGTGTCCTGCAAAACTTCTGAGTCATTAAGTCCAATAGTATTCAGACACAGTGAGGGAATCCAAGGGAACTCCTTATACACTAATTTGGGTCAATGACCAGTTGAATATAGACCTGCTCCAATTAAAAGATAAACACTTACTTTGTGAAACCAGCATGTGACTTATGAAAATATTCTGCTAAAGAAAAAGATGAACATGAGATTTAAATAGTAGAAAACAAAGTAAACAACAAAGTGAAAAGGCAAAAACAAATAGCCCATTTTTGAATAGACATTCCCCTCCCTGCAAAAAAATAACTGCTACAAATGGCCAACAGATGTATGAAAAGATGCTCAACATCACTAATCATCAGAGAAATGCAAATCAGAATCAAAATGAGATATCACTTCATATCTGTTAAGATGGCCATTATAAAAAAAATAGCAAGGTTTGTGAGGATGTGGAAAAATTGGAATGTTTGTGCACTGTTAATGGGAAGTAATGCAACTATTATTAAAAAAAGGTATGGAGGCTCCTCAAAAAATTAAAAATAGAACTACCATATGATCCATTTCTGGGTATTTATTCAAAGGAAATAAAATCAGTATCTCGAAGATATCTGCACTCCTATGTTCACTGCAGTATTATTCACAATAACCAGGAGATGGAAACAACCCAAATGTCCATCAAAGGATGGATGGGTAAAGAAAAAGCTGTATATGATACAATGAAATATTATTCAGCCATAAAAAAGAAGGAAATCTTGTCATATGCAGCAAAATGGATGAACCTTGATGGCATAAGCCTGAGTGATAAAAGCTAGTCATAGAAGGACAAATACTGCATGATTCCATTTATACAAATGAACTGCCTAAATACTCAAACTCATTGAAGCAGAAAGTAGAATCGTGGTTTCTAGGGACTGGGAAGAAGAGAAAAAGGAGAATTGCTGTTCAGTGGGTACAAAGTTTCAGTCACACAAGATGAAAGAGTTGTACAGATGTATTGTACATTGTGCTTACTGTTAACAATGCTGTATTGTACACTTAATAATTGTTAAGAGGGTAAATCTCATGTTATAGGTTAGAAGCTTTTTGCTTAGTACAGCTGTAACTGCCTTTTTTTAAAAAAACGTCTGCTACTGAAATCCATATTTTGCAAGAGTATATTCTTCAAAATATTGTCAAATCCCAGACACCGGTATTCATATTTGCCAATGGCAAACATGTGAAATATGTAAAAACGTAAAAGGCAGCTTTTAGGGGTATTTTTATTATTTGAAAATGATCTGATGCCATTAATAAATTCTTATCTTATTTTCTAATCTGAAAAAATAAAGAAAAAATAGAACACTTTTAAAACTATTTACTAGAGTAAGCAGAATTAATTTTTAGAAAACATCTGCTTCCTGCTTCCAATAAAATTTAAATAAATCATGAATCCATAAAAGAAATTTTGAATGTTGAATCTGTTGAATGCAACAGATTCATATGAAAATGGAGGTAGGAATGTTCCAGAATGAACATAATTAAGTCAGTAATAACATGACACAAAGTACAACGTTACTAGAAACACTGAATTACAGAATCAACCTTATAAAAATTTCAGTCAGTAAGAAAATATAAAAATATTCTTAAACAAAATGAAACATAATGTAAAAAAATACAACCCAAATAATAGCCACTAAAATAGAAGAGATGGTGGAAAATGAATTAAAGTACACTAAATTTTTCATGAGCCCTACCCGTTCCATGTTGTTTAAAATCGTAAACCATTCCCCATTTGACATCCCTACCCTCATTGTTCTGCTCTATTTTTCCTCATAACATTAACAGTCATCGAATGTACCATAAAAATAATCTAACATAACATAAAAGTTACTTGTATTGGACTTCCTTGGTGGCGCAGTGGATAAGAATCCATCTACCAATGCAGGGGACACGGGTTCGAGCCCTGCTCCAGGAAGATCCCACATGCCGCGGAGCAACTAAGCCCGTGCACCACAACTACTGAGCCTGCGCTCTGGAGCCCGTGCACCACAACTACTGAGCCCGCCTGCTGCAACTACAGAAGCCCACACGCCTACAGCCCGTGATCCGCAACAAGAGAAGCCACCGCAATGAAAAGCCTGTGCACGGCAACAAAGAGTAGTCCCCCCTCGCTACAACTAGAGAAAGCCCTCATGCAGCAACGAAAACCCAACACAGCCAAAAATAAATAAATAAATTTATATTTTAAAAAAAATTACTTGTGTTTGTTGTTGCCTGTTCTTTCAACTAGAATGTAAGCTTAATGAGGGCAAAGATTGATTTTTTTGTTCATCGATTTATCACAAATACCTCGAAAAGGACCGGTACATAGTAAGAGACTCAATATTTTATATATAAAGGAATGAAAGACTGAGGGATGAATTAATCTAACCCTAAGTAGTACAAGCATATAATTTAAGGATGAAAATGAAGCAATACATATGCATATAGAAATGTTCTTTTCTTTGTTTGAACCTCAAGTAAAGAGGTTTCAGTTACTGTAGTCTTATTTCTTAATTCATAACATATTATCGTTATTGGTCAGAGAAGTCCTTCTTATTTATTTTCCCTTTTTTAAACTTCATACTCCACTTCCTTTCCCTTCTACATCATAGGCAAGTATTTTAGTATGTTAAATGTATATCTGCATATGTGAATGAGTGTTTTGCAAAACGTGTATTACTTTGTGCATGTTTTTCTAATTTGTGTAAATGGTACTGTCTTATATCATTCTGTTTTTAATTTATTTGAACCAAGTATTGTGTTTTTAAGATCCGTCCATGTTGCTATATGTACATCTGAAGCATGCGTTTAACTGTTGCATAATAAATACTCCAGTGTACACTGACCACATTTAACCAGTGATCAGGATTAAGTTGTCTCTTATTCTCCTCCATAACAATATTTTTCAATAAATATCTTTGAATATATCCCTTTATGGAGCTATATTATAATTATTTGGGGATATATACCTAGGAAAGGAATTGGTGCGCCATAGGATACACATATATGTAATTTACCTATATGAATATTGCCAGATTTCTCTATAGAGGGCTGCACAATTACAATCCTACCAGAAGAACACGATGGTGAATGTCTTAGCTAAATTTCCCCAAAAGAATGAGACAAGGATTTATGTACAGATGGTTTATTGGGGAGGTGATCTCAGGAAGCAGAATAAGCCACTGGGGAGACAGAGACAGAGAAGGAAGGAAAGCCAATAATGTGTGCATTAATGAGTTGTCCCTGATGGGAACAAAGAGGACTCGATTTTGTCCTAGATTTTAGAAACACCTGAAAGTGTACAGAATAATTCCTGGATATGTTTGACAAAAAGACGTAAGGTAGAAGCATTTGTCAGTTTATGACACTCACTGGTCAATGTTTGTTCCTGGTGGTGTTAACCCCGCCTCTCCTTCTCTGGTTCCTGCACTTCTGAGCTATGCAAGCCCCTATGCTCCCTGCACTTCTGATCTGTGCATGCCCTTGAGAATAGTGAGCTTCTATAGCTGTCCAAACATTGGAAGAGCTCAGCATGGAAAGTGGACACCCATGATATGTGCATGAGAAGAGATGCAAGTCTTCATAGAACTGTACCAGGAGGATTAAAATCAGAGATGAGACAGAAAGGTGTGAGTCAAGGCACCAGAGCATCTGGTATAGTTCTCACAGCCCTATTTCCTTACCAACATGGGCTTATCCAGTCTCCTAATTTTTGCTAGTCTGTTAGATTTAAAGTGATAGCTCTTCATTATTTTAATTTGTACTTCTCTCATTTCTAATGAGTGTGAGCATCTCTTCATATACTTGCTAGCTTTTGAGGTTTCCACTTCTGTTAATAGCTTGTTTGTATTCATTGACCATTTTTCTATTGGGGTTCCTGTCTTTATCTTATTGATTTACCGAGACTAATCATTTGTGCAGTTTTAAACATTGAATATATTTATTTCTACTGTCACTGTCCCTTATCTTTGTCTATTGTGTCTTTTGTTGAACATAAATCTTGAATTTTAATTTAATTGGGTCATTTTTCTGCTTTATGAATTATAATGGTAAAATTTCATTTTAACAGTCCTTTCTTTGCCTGCCCATAGGGCACACAAATATCTCCTTCATTCCCATCTACTAACATTATAGTTTTATCTTTCACGTTTATGTCAATAAACGTTTTGTTAGCTAATTTCATCATTCTCCATAAAGTGAACCAGTTTTCCCAAGATTATCAATTAAACAGTCTTTCACTGCCTCATTGATTTGTGGTAACCTTTTAAACACATATGAACTTTTGGGCTCTCTTCTGCTCCACTGGTCTACTTACTCATCAACACCACATTGGTGTTATTACTGTGATTTTATTATGTCAGTGACTGGTAAGGCAATCCTCTGATTTTTCTTTTTAAAGACTGATTCAACTCCTTAGAGTCCATTATTCCTTCACATGAATTTTGGAGTAATTCAGAAAGTTCCTCAAAAAATCACTTTGAAATTTATTTTCAATGCACTGAATTTAATGGTCTTTTAAAGAAAGAATTACAGGGAGATCAGCTCGGTGCTTTGTGACCACCTAGAGGGGTGGGATAGGGAGGGTGGGAGGGAGGGAGATGCAAGAGGGAAGAGATATGGGAACATATGTATATGTATAACTGATTCACTTTGTTATAAAGCAGAAACTAATACACCATTGTAAAGCAATTATACTCCAATAAAGATGTTAAAGAAAAAAGAATTAACATCTTTATAAATATTAAGCCATTTCATCAAAGAACATAGACTGTCTCTCCATTTGTTTAAATGATCATATATGGTTTTTTCCAGCTTCATTAAGGTATAATTGACAAATAAACAGTTTTATATATTTAAGGTGTGCAACATTTTTTTTTTTTTTTTTTTTTTTTTTTTTTTGCGGTACGTGGGCCTCTCACTGCTGTGGCCTCTCCTGTTGTGGAGCACAGGCTCCGGACGCGCAGGTCCAGCGGCCGTGGCTCACGGGCCCAGCCGCTCCGCGGCATGTGGGATCCTCCCGGGCCGGGGCACGAACCCGTGTCCCCTGCACCGGCAGGCGGACTCTCAACCACTGCGCCACCAGGGAAGCCCCGGTGTGCAACATTTTGATAAATGTTATGTATACATTGTGAAATGATTACCACAATCAGGCTATTTAGCACTTCCATCATCTTACATACTAACCATTTTTTTTGTGTATGTGATGAGAACATTTAAGATCTACTCTCTTAGAAAATTTCAAGTGTACAAAACAGTATTATTAAATATAGTCACCATGTCATACATTAGATCTCCAAAACTTATGTATCCTGCATAACTGAGACTTTCTACCCTTTGACCAACATCTCTCTAGTTACCCCCACCCCTCACTACCACTATTCTATCTTTTGTTTCTATGAGTCGGTATAGCTAATCTACCATAGATATGAAATTTACAGACATGCCTTTATGCAACTTCACCAAAGGCCAGATTTTAAACTTCAGGAGTTTTCAAAGCAAGAAACATTCCGGAAAATGTTTGCTGCTCTTTACCATCTGTCTTTTCACACAATATCATCCATTAACAGGGTGGGAGAGTTTCCAGTTTTTCTCTTGACATCTGGTCACATAATTTAGGTCTACGAATGGAAATCAAAATGCAGAATAGAGCCTATTATCTAAATTATTCTGCCTTCAGTCTCTCTGCACCGCCAGACTTAAATAAAATCCAGAAAAAAGGTGTGTGAAATATTCATAAATACAGAGCAGAAGTATTTGATAAGCTTTCAACAAAATAGTTTAAATAATTGCCCTTCAATTCCTACTAAAAGCCTTTTTCCTCAATGTGTAGTACTGTTCCAGGTGGTTTGAATATATAAAAAATAGCTCATGAGGAAGGACAAAATATATCAGGAGAAATACTAAATGCTTAGTGCTGAAGGAATGTTGATTAAAAGATCCCCTGGGGATGCTAAGAATTGGGCACAGAATAAAGTCAGCGAAGTAGAATTTCATAATGGCTGATGATTATAATTTTGCTCTTAACCAAATTTATGTAAATTGATTGAGAAAAATAGAGAACATTCCAAACAGTGGCAGTAGCATTAATAAAGGCATGGTGGCAGGAGGGAGCAAGATGTATTAATGATAGTGATTTGACTGGAGAGATAGGCAATATTATGAGGAATGAAAAATATATTTATGGAGATAATATGAATGTAGAATAAATTTATGGAGAACTTTACATGTTAGGCTAAGGATTTAAGGATGTATAACTTCCATTTCCAGAGGTAAAGTGAAGTAGAAAGTCTTGCCAGCCCTTTCTCTCTGGAAACAATCAACCCAGAAATATAGTTATAAAAAAGAACAAAACAGCCTCTGGTTTGGGACAAGATGGCATAGACACATCTCTCCCAGCTCCTCTCTACTAAGTACAAATAAAAATCCTGGAAATAATAAAGTGGACAGTCATGGATAACCCTAAAGAGTTAAAAAGAGAAAACAGACTGCCTAGGGAATCCCAGAACTTGAGGGAAAACACAGCAACCCAGTTTTTGACCACCCTCCCAGGGGAAGAAGCAAAACCAGGCCCAAAGTTTCTTGACTCTCCAAGAGACAAAAAACATGCCAGCCTCAGTGCCTTGATAGACTGGTAGCCCTGCTGGCACTACACAGCCAAAAGGGACCTGGAAAGCACTCTCTGTTACACAGGCCCAGCTACTCCCAACAGGACCTAGTGGTACCCAGTAGGCCAGTGAAGTATATCCTACCCCTTCAGGCAGCACCAGGAAGAATCAAGAGGGAACTCCACCAGCACCAGGTGACTTGGCAAAGAGTGGTTCTCATGTCCCATCAGGCCCAGTGTCTCCTGTCTCCACCTAGGGGCATCATGCCTGGGAGAGCACATTTAAAGAAGAATTAGTGCGACATTTTACACATTCTCTTTCAGAAAGCAAACAGAAGTGGATAGAACACTTTCCAACATATTTTATGAGATCAGTATTACCTTGATACCAAAACCAGACAAGGGCAGTAAAAAATATGAAAACTTCAGACCAATAGCTGTCATAAACTTAGACTCAAAACACTTCAACAAAATATTAGCAAGACATTGTGTAAAAGTGGTATGCATTCTTCTTGAACTGTTTGTTAGAATTCTCCAGGGAAACCATCTGAACCTGGAGATTTCTTTTTCAAGAACTTTTAAATTGCACATTCAATTTCTTTAATGGTTAGAGAGCTATTCAGATTGTCTGTTTATCTTTTTGAGTTTGGTAGTTTTTTTTATTTTTAAGAAATTTGTTAATTTCTTCTAAGTTGTTGAAATTATGATCCTACAGCTGTTTGCAGAATTGTCTTATTATCTTTTTAATGGATGCAAGATCTGTAGTGATATCTCCTATTTTATTTCTGATATTGGAGATTTGTGTCTTTTTTCTTCAAATCTTGTTAAAGTTTCACCAATATTATTAATCGTTTTCATAAAACCAGCTTTCTCATATTTTCTCTATTGTTTTCCTGTTTTTATTTCATTGATTTCTGTTCTTATGTTTGTCTCCTTCCTCCTCTTTGCTTTGGTTTTACTTTACTCTTTCTAGCTTCTTGAGTAGGAATTCATTAGTGATTTGAGGCCTTATATCCTATAATTTTATAATTTTTTTAATCCACAAATCAGCAAAACAAAAAATAAAAATATTAGGGTATAATATCTCTAATGGGAGGTAAATGAACCAGTCCAGATGAGCCATATGAAGTGGTTAGCAGATTATTTGTACAGATAACTCAGAAAAATAAAATCTCCTTTCACAAGAATTTGTTGCAAAAGTGAATATTCCTTTGAAATATCTTAATGATTTTCTCAATTGTTCAATTTATATTGACAGCAAAGAACTTAAAATAATATAGAACTTAAAATAACATAAAAGGCAGATACTCTTTAAACACACTGTATGCTGAAAAAAAGGACAAATGGAGACAAGTGAATAGAGGACACAAAAGAATATCTTGTGGTGTTTGCACCCAAAGCAGTAGAGAGGATTTCAGGGCAAAAAGAATCACCAGAAATGCAAAAATCAACAAGCCTAAGCAAGAATAAGATTGACAAGGAAAACTAGAAGCACCAAAGGTAAGATAAGAAGTGAGATTCAGTTTAGATAAGAGAAGATAATAAGAAAATAGGAATAAGAAAGATGAATTAAGAGGAATTATAAGGATGAGGAGCTTTACTTAAGAATGATGGTGGAGGGGGAAGATGGCAGAAGAGTAAGACACGGAGATCACCTTCCTCCCCACAGATACACCAGAAATACATCTACACGTGGAACAACTCCTACAGAACACCTACTGAACGCTGGCAGAAGAACTCAGACCTCGCAAAAGGCAAGAAACCCCCCCACGTACCTGGGTAGGGCAAAAGTAAAAAGAATAAACAGACACAAAAGGATAGGGACGGGACCTGCACCAGTGGGAGGGAGCTGTGAAGGAGGAAAGGTTTACACACACTAGGAAGCCCCTTCGCGGGTGGAGACTGCGGGTGGCGGAGGGGGGGGAAGCTTCGGAGCCGCGGAGGAGAACACAGCAACAGGAGTGCGGACGGCAAAGCCGAGAGATTTCCGCACAGAGGATCAGGGCCGACCGGCACTCACCAGCCCGAGAGGCTTGTCTGCTCACCCGCCGGGGCGGGCGGGGCTGGGAGCTGAGGCGCGGGCTTCGGTCGGAGCGCAGGGAGACGACTGGGGCTGGCGGCGTGAACGCAGCCTGCAGGGGGTTAAGTGCGCCACGGCTGGCCGGGAGGGAGTCCGGGGAAAAGTCTGGACCTGCAGAAGAGGTAAGAGACTTTTTCTTCCCTCTTTGTTTCCTGGTGCGCGAGGAGAGGGGATTAAGAGCGCTGCTTAAAGGAGCTCCAGAGACGGGCGCGAGCGGCGGCTAAAAGCGCGGACCCCAGAGACGGGCCTGGGACGCTAAGGCTGCTGCTGCCGCCAACAAGAAGCCTGTATGCGAGTACATGTCACTCTCCATACCTTCCTTCCGGGGAGACTGTGCAGCCCACCACGGCCAGAGTCCCATGATCCAGGGACAACTTCCCCGGGAGAACACACGGCACGCCTCAGGCTGGTGCAACGTCATGCTGACCTCTGCCGCCACAGGCTCACAGCGCACTCCGTGCCCCTCCCTCCCCCCCGGCCTGAGTGAGCCACAGCCCCCGAATCAGCGGCTCCTTTAACGCCGTCCTGTCTGAGCGAAGAACAGACGCCCTCTGGCGGCCTACAAGCAGAGGCGGGGCCAAATCCAAAGCTGAGCCCCTGGGAGCTGTGAGAACAAAGAGAAAAGGAAATCTCTCCCAGCAGCCTCAGGAGCAGCGGATTAAAGCTCCACAACCAACTTGATATACCTGCATCTGTGGAATACATGAATAGGCAACGAATCATCCCAAATTGAGGAGGTGGGCTTTGAGGGCAAGAGTTATGATTTTTTCCCCTTTTCCTCTTTTTGTGAGTGTGTATGTGTGTGCTTCTGTGTGAGATTTTGTCTGTATAGCTTTGCTTCCACCATTTCTCCTAGGGTTCTATCCATCCGTTTTGGGGGTTTTATTTTTACTTTTTAAAAAAAGTTTTTTCTTAATAATTATTTTTTATTTTAATAACTTTATTTTAATTTTTCTTACTTTATTTTCTTTTATCCTCTTTCTTTCTTTCTTTCTTTCTTTCTACTTTTCCTCCCTTTTATTCTGAGCCATGTGGATGAAAGGCTCTTGATGCTGCAGCCAGGAGTCAGTGCTGTGCCTCTGAGGTGGGAGAGCCAACTTCAGGACACTGGTCCACAAGAGACCTCCCAGCTCCAAGTAATATCAAACTACGAAAATCTCCCAGAGATCTCCATCTCAACACCAACACCCAGCTTCACTCAACAACCAGCAAGCTACAGTGCTGGACATCCTATGCCAAACAACTAGCAGGACAGGAACACAACCCCACCCATTAGAAGAGAGGCTGACTAAAATCATAATAATTCCACAAACACCCCAAAACACACCAACGGACGTGGACCTGACCACCAGAAAGACAAGATCCAGCCTCATCCACCAGAACACAGGCATTAGTCCCCTCCAACAGGAAGCCTACACAACCCACTGAACCAACTTTAGGCAATGGGGACAGACACTAAAAATAATGGGAACTATGAACCTGCATCCCATGAAAAGGAGACCCCAAACACAGAAAGATAAGCAAAATGAGAAGACAGAAAAACACAGCAGATGAAGGAGCAAGATCAAAACCCACCAGACCTAACAAATGAAGAGGAAATAGGCAGTCTACCCTTGAAAAAGAATTCAGAATGATAGTAAAGATGACCCAAAATCTTGGAAATAGAATAGACAAAATGCAAGAAACATTTAACAAGGACCTAGAAGAACTAAAGATGAAACAAGCAATGATGAACAACACAATAAATGAAATTAAAAATACTCTAGAAGAGATCAATAGCAGAATAACTGAGGCAGAAGAACGGATAAGTGACCTGGAAGATAAAATAGTGGAAATAACTACTGCAGAGCAGAATAAAGAAAAAAGAATGAAAAGAACTGAGGACAGCCTCAGAGACCTCTGGGACAACATTAAACACACCAACATTCGAATTATAGGGGTTCCAGAAGAAGAAGAGAAAAAGAAAGGGACTGAGAAAATATTTGAAGAGATTATAGTTGAAAACTTCCCTAATATGGGAAAGGAAATAGTTAATCAAGTCCAGGAAGTACAGGGAGTCCCATACAGGATAAATCCAAGGAGAAACATGCCAAGACACATATTAATCAAACTGTCAAAAATTAAATACAAAGAAAACATATTAAAAGCAGCAAGGGAAAAACAACAAATAATACACAAGGGAATCCCCATAAGGTTAACTGCTGATCCTTCAGCAGAAACTCTGCAAGCCAGAAGGGACTGGCAGGACATATTTAAAGTGTTGAAGGAGAAAAACCTACAACCAAGATTACTCTACCCAGCAAGGATCTCATTCAGATTTGATGGAGAAATTAAAAGCTTTACAGACAAGCAAAAGCTGAGAGAGTTCAGCACCACCAAGCCAGCTTTACAACAAATGCTAAAGGAACTTCTCTAGGCAAGAAACACAAGAGAAGGAAAAGACCTACAATAACAAACCCAAAACAATTAAGAAAATGGGAATAGGAACATACATATTGATAATTACCTTAAATGTAAATGGATTAGATGCTCCCACCAAAAGACACAGACTGGCTGAATGGATACAAAAACAAGACCCATATATATGCTGTCTACAAGAGACCCACTTCAGACCTAGAGACACATACAGACTGAAAGTGAGGGGATGGAAAAAGATATTCCATGCAAATGAAAACCAAAAGAAAGCTGGAGTAGCAATTCTCATATCAGACAAAATAGACTTTAAAATAAAGACTATTACAAGAGACAAAGAAGGACACTACATAATGATCAAGGGATCGATCCAAAAAGAAGATATAACAATTGTAAATATTTATGCACCCAACATAGGAGCACCACAATACATAAGGCAAATGCTAACAGCCATAAAAGGGGAAATCAACAGTAACACATTCATAGTAGGGGACTTTAACACCCCACTTTCAACAATGGACAGATCATCCAAAATGAAAATAAATAAGGAAACACAAGCTTTAAATGATACATTAAACAACATGGACTTAATTGATATTTATAGGACATTCCATCCAAAAACAACAGAATACACATTTTTCTCAAGTGCTCATGGAACATTCTCCAGGATAGATCATATCTTGGGTCACAAATCAAGCCTTGGTAAATTTAAGAAAATTGAAATTATATCAAGTATAATTTCTGACCACAATGCTATGAGACTAGATATCAATTACGGGAAAAGATCTGTAAAAAATACAAACACATGGAGGCTAAACAATGCACTACTTAATAATCAAGTGATCACTGAAGAAATCAAAGAGGAAATCAATGTAGATTTCATGGCCCATCATTTCAGTAATGCCCAGCCAATATCCCCAGTGTAAGATTACACTCACTAACTTTATGTAAGACTTCAACCTTACTCAGTATCCTCACCATCTTTCTCTAAGTCACTATTTCAAAACTTCTCTACCATCCTTGAGTCTCTGACTCTCTCTCCCTTTCTGTGCTGATGCAGAAAGAGGGAGAAGGGGTCCAAAATTTGAGAATAGAAGATAGAAAGAAACTTCCAGAAGGAAAGTTTCTCATTTTCTCTATACAAAATCCACACATTTACTTAAAAACTTCAAACAGCTTATCATCCTTCTCTCCAATTAGGATAATGAGGCTGCCCTTTATTCTAAGACTAATTTCTCCACATTATTTATACTCACTGTCTCCATTTCTTTACCTTCCACTCACCCTGTTCAATCTAACTTTTTGCCCCCTCCCTCTATAAAAACAGGTCTGCTTGATGCCATCAGTGTCACTAAATAAAATACAGTTCATGTTTTATTTGACCTCTCATCAGCAGCATTCACTGTTAAACTACCCAAACCTTCTTGAAACACTCTTTTTTGTTACCATCTACAACACAATACTTAACTGTGTCTCTGCCCATTCCTTCTCTGCTCCTTTGCAGGCTCATCCTGATCTACCAGCCAATCTATGTTACATGTTAGAATTCATCAAGGTTTGTTCATAAACCCCACTGGTTTCTCATTCTATAGTCTTCCCCCTGGTTTCAACTAGCACGTATACCCAAGTGAGTAAAAAAAAAAAGTACAAAGAGACAGAGACAGAAAAGTAGTAACCGTTAAGTATTGTGTATACATTATGTTAAGTATTGTGTGTGTGTATATATATCAGACATCTGACATCTGTGATCCAAAGCAGTATATTCAATGGATAACAGAATATTCAACTCATTGTATTTGTTCTTTCCTCAGTTGTTTTAAAGTTACCTCAGACCAACAATGAACACATTTCACATACACACACACATATTCACACACATCTACCCCACCAAATACAGTCCTCTTCCAGGATCCCCTTACCAAAATGGACCCTTGACGGCACCTCATGCCTATCCCATTGCTAATCCAGAACTGGCTCATAGATTTTACCTTCCAAATCTGTTTCATTTATCCAGTTTTTTCTATCTCCACTGTCAACACCCTAATGGAAGCCAGTGTCTCCTGAATGAACTATGACAGCTTCCCAATTTTGTCTTATTGCATTCATTATTACCCCTTTCCTATCTGCTTCCAATGGCTGCCAAAATTTGTAATGCAGATCTTATCATGGTCCCTCTCTCAATTTAAACTCTTTCAGTGTTTTACCATTGCTCTTAGGATATGGTTAAAACTCCTTAACATTTTCAACAACGCTCTGTGTAGTCTGGCCTTTGCCTACGTTTCAGGGCTTTCTTGCCCTGTTCCCTCACAGCACAAGTCCTTTGCATATGCTACCTCTTGTTTCCTAGAACATTTTATCCCATGTCCCTCCAAGTCATCCTGCAGAACTCAAGTCATATCCCTTTGTGATACCCTTTCCTTTTTCCTAGTATCACTCTTAGTTTGTAGTTGTTTATTTGTATCGTTATTATTGCCTGCATTTTCTTTCCAGAGTCCAGACTCTAAACTCTATGAGGGCGTATCTGTGTTTGTCCATCTTGTACTCCCAGTGCCTAGTAAATAATTGTTGAACGAATGAATGAATAGACTCTTTACCAGCACAATAGTGAAATTTACCAAGTAAGAGTTTAGTTCTTTTGGCCACTCCTTTCCATGTCTTCTTTTCTCCACAGTGGTACAATCAGTATTCTCAAAACCATTCTCTTACATTCTTCCCTAGTTCTGAAGCATTAGTTTTCGAGAAGTGAGGAGATAGGCTCATTGAGACTTAGGACTGACAGGCTGGTAAGCCTCAATTGTTTTCTCCTCCCAACTGAATTTACCTTTTGAAAATGGATTAAACCTTAAAATTAAAACAAAGAAGTTCTACTCTGAGATTTCTTCTGTCAGAAGAAGGCTCTGAACAGATACCACAAGTTCTACTGAAGAGATTGTCCTTTCCTTACTCAATTGTTGTGAAATCCATTTCTTGTTCATGGTGTAATTTAAGTTTATTTTGGCTTCTTCTAGAAAATCATTGATACTAATGTTACTGATGTTTAGCCAAATATCTAATTCTGTTTATAATATCTCAGAGCTGAGGAGGACTTAAGCTTCATTGCCACATAATGTAATCATTAATTTTCATTTCCTAACTGCCTTAAGTAGTAATTATTTTTGAAGTGGTTATTGTCAAAACAGTACATAAATTATGTCAGTTGCTGTATAGATATTCAGATAAATAGAGGTATACATAATTGCTTTTATCATACCTATGTTTTGGTTAGGACAAATGATCATAACATGCCATTCTCCCTGCTATCCCAAGAAAGAATAACTTCCCTTGAGAGCCATAGACCCAGTGAAAGATTTAGTACCGGAGCTGACAAATTTGTCCCGGCTTTTGTGACTTGTAGGAAGCTATACATTCTGTTTGTTGGGAAATCTAATTTTGCATTAACCTAGCAGAAAAAAGAAATCCACAAGTAGCTGACAATCTGATTGATATGCAGCTGCATTAAAAGAAGAGAAAATGTAATGCTGTCTGCCTATGGTTTCCTTCAGTCACCACAGGGTAATAAAAGCAACATATTTTTTAATTACCATTTCTTACTAGAATGTGGAAATATTAGCCTCCAGATACCCATTTAAAAGCTCGAAACCAGATGGTAGAAAATATCCAGCTGAATCGAAGTCGAGGGGAGAACAATCTGAGTAAAGTGATTTGGAGACATCTGATATGTGGAAAGGGGGCATATAAAGACTCCGAGAGAAAGAAAGGGAAGGCAGATCAACTACTAAAGCCTCTGAAAATGTCAGACATAGTTGAGAAAATCTTATCAAGTTAATAATGGCCAAAATTCACATCTTATTTCAGAGAATGGCTGGAAATCATAGGCTGTAATTTCTAGTATCAGATGTGAAATTGCTCCTTTAAGTGAAAGTAATTTTGATACCTTAAATTTCCATGGTGTCTTTCTTTTCAAAGAAAGTTTCTCAGAGTGAGGCTTGCAAGTACATAGAGTTAGTTGTCAGCAGAAACTTGCAAAGAAAAAAATGTCCCAAGCCATGTTGTCCTCTTTCTTCTTTCTTCTGGCTACACGTCACAATCGTCACCACACATCCCCCAAGCTCAACCTCCATATACCCAAAGGAAAACAGAAAATATTGATATATGCTACTATACATATGAACTGCTTCTGGAGTACAGGAACAAATTGTTCCCAGAATCAACTCTGTGTTCTCAGGGATCCCACTATATCCATTCTTTTATTGAGTAAAACATATATTAAGCAGCCATGTTTCGCCAGACCCTTAGTAGTCCCTACAGTATTAAAACATGAGCAAGATATTCAGTCGGCCCTCCACATCCATAGATGCCACATCCACTGATTCAACCAACTGTGGATTGAAAAAATTCGGGAAAAAAATTCTAGAAATTTCCAAAATCAAAATTTGAATTTGCCTATCTGACAACTATTTACATAGCATTTACATTTTATTAAGTATGGTGCCTATGGCAAAGAATACACACATGAAAAAGCCCACTGCACAGAAGCAAGTATGGCCAAAGTATTTCAAGAATGGGAGTGTGCAAGATGGGGTGGTAGATCAGCCAGAAATCAAAGCCAACTTTCCATGCCTTGAACATGCCAAGCAAGCTCCAGCCTCCTCCAAAACTTCACATGGCTCTCTCTCTCACTTCATTGTAGCCTATGCTCAAATATCGCCTAATCAGAGAGAACTTCCTTAACCTCTCAATCTAGGATAATTTCCTTCCACGTCATTCTCTGTGTGTTGATTTGCTTCATTTTTCTTCAATGCACTTACCACTATCTGATATATTATTTATCATCTTTCTTCCTTCAGTAGAATGTAAGCAACCTGAGAGGCCGTTTGTTTGTTCTTTTCATTGCTATATCCCCAGTACCTAAAATTATTCCTGGCACATTGTAGTTGTTCAATAAATATCTGATAAGTGAAGCCATGAAAAGCAAGTAGAAAAGTGCCTGACAGATGATAAGTGCTCAAAAGTGTTAGCTATTTTTATTACGAAGTATGGATAAGGCAGAGGAGATCATAAAAAGATAAAATAAAAACTTGAGTATTTGAGTATCACAGTCTCTCTGACTGGAAACCTGAGTTTGAGTCTCTGCTGAAAGCTCCCATAAAAGGAGGGACTTTACTATTTCCTGCTGCAGACTATCCCACTGATTAAACCAAAGGTCTATTCATTCAAAGGTTTTCTCTTAGGCTGACCTGAAATCTGCGTCCATAGCTTCTTCCATCTCTTCCAACCTTCTTGAAAAACACAAAGCAAATCCCTTCTGGAGAATTAAGGTCTGCTATTACATGTTTCTTTACTTTTAATCAGAACAAAATAATTCAATTCCTTGAACTGCATGAATTTCTGTTAGCCTTTTAAAATATTCAGACATATGATCTGACCAATAGGCTTCATTGGTCCCTGGTTTATCATTATTAATGCAATTTATGATTCTATAAGCATTTTAATAACTGTGTTTACTGAAATAGTTATATAAGTGTATATGAACATTGATTCATTTAAAAGTGTTTTCTCTAAAAGACATATACTTTGTTGATTAAAGTTGTTAGTTTAGCTGGTTAATACAGAATTCTATTTTTAATACTTGAAACAAGAGAAAAACTAATCTCTTAATCCAATGCTTTCCCCTAAGCTAAGTAGAGTAAATCTTTGGGATTTGAGGATTTAAAATTCAAAGTTTCAGATATCCACAGAAGACCCAAATATTAATGGCATGCAACAATCTGTAATTTTACTGAGGCATGAACGGCACACCCAGCAAGGTTAGTATGTGGCAGTGCATCTCTTAGTTTATGAGTGAGCCAAGCTCTCTCCCAAGCTTATGTATCTTAGCATGGCTCTGTTATTCTCTGCTCAAACTTGTATATATATTTTATGGGATTGAAATATATGTTACAGTATTGTTAGAGAATATGGGGAATATACAGAGTTTTAGTAGTTTTTCTTAGCAAATATTTTAAGTCTAATATCCAGTTCTTACAAGAGTGGTCATAATACTCTACTGCCACCTGGTGACATCATGTTGTCCACTCAGCATAAATTTATGATCCAATCCCCTGCATCCTACTATATGTAGGATTCCTTTGCCAGTTTGGAAGAGTTCTTGATCAATATCCATGCTCTATTCATTCTCAATTAGAGTAGGAAGACCAGGTTATGTGTGAATGGTTCTAAGTGAAAAAAATCAGAAAATACTCACACTGCTGTAGCAGAGTAAATAAATAAATAATAAAAATAAAAAACCAAAATATTCTTTAAGCAAATCCAATTGATTAAGCCATGATTGAATAATTATTTTTGGAACATAAGATTTTTCCATTTGAAATTATTATGACTTTTAAATACTCTATTGTGTCTGGTTAAAACTAAAGTTTGATTGAACATAATGCTTTAGAGAAACAGTTTTACATTTTTTTAGAATCCATTTATTTTTTAAATTTGTGTTTTATTTTCTTAACTTTTTGTTTTGAAATAATTATAGACTGAAAGGAAGTTACAAAGGTAGTAAAGAAAGGTCCAGGGTACGCTTCACCCAGTTCCCTAAGATGGTTTACATCTTAGTTAATCATATTATAGCATCAAAACCAGAAAAACTATCCCATCTCCACAAAGATCCTTTGTGTAACTCCTTTGTAGTTACATGCTTCCCCCACACCATCCACTACCATAGCTGACCCCTAGCAACTACTCATGTGTTCTCCATCTCTATAATTTTGTCATTTCAAGAATATTATAAATGAAATCATACCAGATATAACATTCTGAGACTGGCTTTTTTTACACTTGGCATAATGTATTTGAAACCCATCCAAGTTATTGTATACTATAAATAGCTTCTTCTTTTTATTGCTGAGTAAAATTTCATGGTATGGATGTATCACAGTTTGTTTAACCACTCATCCATTATAGGTTATTTTGTTTGTTTCCAGTTTTGGGCTATTACCAATAAAGCTCCTATGAACATTTGCATACAAGTTTTTGTGTGTCTGAGAGTTCTCAGAGACAGGGTGCCTCTCTCTCTTCTTTGCCATTCCATGATGGTTTTATTCAAGGAAAAGACTATAAAAGGCTTAGCATCTACTAGTAACTTTGTTAAAAGGAAAGTCCCAAATCAAAGTCCCAATGAAAGTCTTTAGTTGTAGAAAAGAATCTGTAAAAAGTGGGCCACCACTACTATCACCACAATCCTACCCTGATATGTATAAGCTCTTATATCATTTGAGCCTTATAGTTAGTGTTTTTAAAAAATATCTTAGATGAAAACATCAACTAGGAAATGTTAACAACTATTAAACAACCAACCAAGGATATGCCTTGGTATATCCTACACCAGGGAAATGTGTGCAGCGATCCTATGTTGACCAAATCCAATAGAGATTAAAGATCATGCGTTGAGTGAATATGTGTGAAAGGGAATCCAGTGGACAAAAAGATATAGACATATTTTAAAATATTCCCTCATATGAGGTTATTGAATGTCAGAGGATTTATAAATTGGCCAATATGAAAATATCTCCTGTCTCCAACATAAAGAATGAACTATCAAGGAAAGTGCAGAGTAAAGGAAGCAATGTTTTTGGCTGGAGCTTCATATTATCTCAGCAACATCTGCTGAGGCCTGATTTTGCTCTGGGATCCCTCCTCCTAGATGAATATATGGGAAGGTCTTACATAGAGCAGCCATTTAAGATGGGTTCAAAAAGAGTTTATTCTGTTACATTCAATGTTTCCTCACCCAGGTAGCCACAAGTAGGTTAAAGCTCCACTTTCCAGAAGTCTCTTACAGATCAATGGCTGCCAGAGGTAGAGGGTGGAGGGTGAGGAAAATTGGTGAAGGTGGTCAAAAGGTACAAACTTCCAGTTATAACATGAATAAGTTCTGGGGATGTAACGTACAGCATGGTGACTATAGCTAACAGTACTGTAACGTATATTTGAAAGTCGCTAAGAGAGTAGATCTTAAAAGTTCTTATTACAAGAAAAATTATTGTAACTATGTGAAGTGATGGATATTAATTAAGTTATTGTGCTAATCATTTCTCAGTGTATACATGTATCTAATCATTATGTTGTACACCTGAAACGAATACAATGTTATATGTCAATCATATCTCAATAAAACTGGGGAAAAAAGAAGTCTCTTGTCTCTCAGACAAAGAAGTACGCAGTTTTTGCTCTCTATATTCAGCTATAGATAGGTCGAATAAGTTTAAACATCATTTGAGCATACCCTCCTCCCCACAGTTTCCCCTTATGGGAAATGATGTCCATAAAACCTCTTTCTTGTTCGTAGATTTTATTGTGAAGGTAAATTAAAGAAGGGGAGTGTCGGGGAGGAAGAAATTTTCCCCTACTAGGTTCTTCTGGCTGGTCTAAGAATTAAATTGACGTGAGAAAGATTAACAGGAGAAAATCAAACAAAAGTTTAATAACATATACACATGGAAGAGACCCAGGAAAACTGAGTAATTCATCAAAATGGCCAAAACCCTCACCTTAAATGCCATCTTCAGCTAAAGACAAAAGAGGATGTTGGGGGTAGAGGTTTGGTACTTCAAAGGAGAGGAAGACATTGACATGGAGATGGAAAAGCGAATGTTTGGTAAATATTTGCTGGGCCAGGCAGAGACAATGGGACACGGAGAGGAATTTTAATAAGCAGACTTTGCTGGATTTCTCCCTGTCAGCACAGCTAGTCCATAGTATAGTTATCTATGGTGATACCCCTTCCTGGAACAGGTCCTCCATCTACATTCTTTTAGGCAGTTAGGGGGAAGGTCAAAGGTTCTTCCTGAGTCTTTTGGGCCTTAAAAATAATCAGCCTAAATGAATCCTCTTGCCAAAGAGACACATTGCACTGGTAAATATTGCTCCCCTACAGCAGAGACATGTTTTGAGCTTTTCATTAAAAATACACAACATAAATTTAAAACGTTAGTATTTTTGGTGCAATTGTTACAAACGTGGACAGGCTACTCCATTCAAGAGGTGAGAAAAGACACTGCCCCCAAAATGTGACAAATAATCTTTGGGTTGAATCCTAAGCTTATTAAACTGTCAGTGCTGAATTGTCAGTAAATCAAGAAGGATGTTAATGAGCATCTGTGCTTCAGCTTTCATTGCCATTTGGCAAACAGTAGCACAAAAAGAAAATGGTAATTAGCAATAAAGGTGTGTTTATTGGTTCGTGCAATTGACAGAGGCTGTGTGTCTCTTCTGCACAGTATGTGTCCTTTATAAAACTGCCAGACAATGGAGGCAAAACCTGTTCTCTTCTCCTTTAGGCTAGAGCTTCATGACCTTGAAGGGCCACTAGAGAAAATCAATTAATGTGGGCAGGAGAATTTATCGTTTGCATTGAAAAACAAAACAAAGAGATCTAGCGAACTGAGAAAAAATTTGAGTAGCCCTCAATCCCTCCCTACTCCAAAGGCCTTTCCTAAAGCCTGCCTTCCCACTCCAATCCATTCTCCATACTGCCTCCTGTGATCTTTCTAAAGGGAAAATGATCGTGACATTCTCCTGATGAAAACCCTTCAATGGCTTCTCAGAATAGGATCCAGCTCCCTAGGGTGTTCGGTAAGTCACCTCATGATCTAGCCCTTGCCAACTCTCTAGTTTCTTCTCAGGCCACTATTCCCCCATCCCTTCATAATTTACACTCTGAGAAAGGAAGTGTTATGAGGAGAGGGAGGCAGGAATGTTTATACTCTTCTGGAGAAAGGGTACATTGGCACAGTCAGGGTTGAGAGCAATGTGGCAACCTATAATAAAGCAGAAAGTGTTTGCTCTCTGCAGTCTTATTATTCCACTTCTGGGTACACCATTGAAAACTTCAGGAAGTGCGCTGGTATCTTCATTGCAGTTTTTCTCACAATTGTGAAATGTGATATGAGAAGAGCAAAGAATCCCACATAAATAACAGAATGAATAAACGCATTATTACGGTCTCCTTACATAAAGGAATCATATAGGGAGTAACAATTAAAGAGGTAGTGGTATACTACATGGACAAATGTCCAAAACCTAATGTTGAATTAAAAACTATATTCCTGTGGGATGAATTGGGAGATTGGGATTGACATATGTACACTAATATGTATAAAATAGATAACTAATAAGAAGCTGCTGTATAAAAAAATAAATAAATAAAAATTTAAAAACATATATTCCCAAATGACAAATACATGATGCAACTTATGTAAAATTTTTAAGTGAATAAAAAATTATATATAGTTTATGGGCACATACATTTGGGTATATAAATAAAAAGAAGAGAAACGCAACAACTTCTAAGAGAGAGGTTACTTCTGGGGAGACAGGTGGGGGGGGAATGCATAGCAGAGGATTACAAAGGGCCTCACTTTTAATTGAAATATGTTATTTCATATCTATCGGTGATATTGTGATTTAAAATAACAAATATATATTTGGTCTTTTTTCAGTCACAGAGGTCCTAAAGCCCTTGGAATTTCCTAAGTGATGAGAGCAATAAAGGTATCTTAGTTTTGTTAATGAAGTGACTTTTGGAAAGCACCTAAGGATGGTGGCTGGCTGGCAGTAGAGCCAACTGTGTGACTAGGGGGTTGAAACTTTCAGTCCCACCCTACTGACTTCTAGGGTGGGGAGAAGGACTGGAGATTGCGTTTAGTCACCAGACTAATGATTCAATCCAGCTTGCTTATGTAGCAAAGTCCCCATAAAAACTCGAAAGGTCAAGGGTTTAAAGAGCTTCTGGGTTGGTGAACACGTGGAGGTTTGGGCAGAGTGGTGCCTTTGGAAAGGGCATGGGAGCTCATGCCTTCACACCTTACCTGATGCATCTCTTCCATCTGGTTTTTAAACTGGTAGACTAGTAAGTAAGATGTTTCTCTGAGATCTGTGAGCTGCTCTACCAAATTAATCAAACCCAAGGAGGGTTTGGAACTGCCACTCTATAGCCAGCAGGCCGGAAGCACATGTGACAATCTGGACTTGAAATTGGCATCTGATGTGGTGTGAGGGGGCAGTCTTGTAGGACTGAGTAATTAACCTGTGGGATCTAATCCTATCTCCCAGTAGGTAGCTTCAGAATTGAGTTGAATTATAAGAAACTCCCCTCCAAGTCAGAATTGGTAATAGAATCATTTTACTGTTATCTATCTATCTATCTTTAAGAAAATATGCAAAATGTTAACATTTGTTAAATCTAGGTGATGAATACACAGGTGTTCAATCTCTTCCTTTTGTGTAGTTTATTTGAAATTTTTCATTAAAAATCATTATTTACACATACAAATTTTTTGTCATAAATGAGAAACTCACAAATAAAAACTCAAGCCATGGAGTGGATGGAACAGGATGGTGGGATATTGTGTTTACTTTCTTCTCAGTCATCTACCATTTTTCTTCTTCCTTTTCAGGGTTATCGTGCATAACATAAATCATGCCTTTTCATGGGCTTTTTTTTTTTTAAACAAACAACCTGATTTTATTTATTTACTTTTTTATTATTATTAACATCTTTATTGGAGTATAATTGCTTTACATTGTTGTGTTAGTTTCTGCTATATCACAAGGTGAATCAGCTATACATATACATATATCCCCATATCCCCTCCCTGTTGAGCCTCCCTCCCACCCTCCCTATCCCACCCCTCTAGGTGGTCACAAAGCACCGAGCTGATCTCCCTGTGCTATGCTGATCTCCCTGTGCTATGCAGCTGCTTCCCACTAGCTATTTTACATTTGGTAGTGTGTATATATCCATGCCACTCTCTCACTTCGTCCCAGCTTACCCCTCCCCTCTCCGTGTCCTCTAGTCCATTCCCTATGTCTGCATCTTTATTTCTGTCCTGCCCCTAGGTTCTTCAGAACCATTTTTTTTTCTTTAGATCCCATATATATGTGTTCGCATATGGTATTTGTTGTTCTCTTTCTGACTTACTTCACTCTGTATGACAGTCTCTAGGTCCATCCACCTCACTACAAGTAACTCTTTTATACTGTGTGATTTTCTGAATGGAGTATTTCCTGAAGCTGTAGCCATGAAATATAAAGCTAGATAGGGTGTGGACTTAAATATCTAAATGAGTGAGGGTTGTGGTCTATTTTGTTGATGAATGGCTCTGTTGGGTAGTATAATTACCACTGGTTGTATTTGTTTTCCACAAAAACCCCTCTGAACTTAGTTCTTTACACTGTAATGGAGTGTAAGTTGGTACAAGCACTGTGGAAAACCATTTAGCATTACCCAGTAGAGTAGTACCTACGCTTAGCATATGACCTACCAATTACACTTTTATTTTAGACTTTAAAAAAACTGTTAGAAATGTGCAGGAAACATATACAAAGAAGTTGTTGAAATAGCTAAAAAACAGTCTGTCAAAGAAGCAGACAGAAATGTCACATCCAAACATTGGAGAATAAATAAATAAAGCAGAGAAAATGAATGAGACAACTATAACAGGTCATGGAAGAATACACACAGGATGATTCTGTTTATATAAAATCAAAGATGAAAAAATTAAACTATTTTTTTTTTTGAGGAACACTGTAGAATACATTTTTTATTTTATATATCAGGGTGATTTGAAACAGGAAAAAGTGGAGAATTCTGAGGGCATCTTTTTAGAGCCCTAACCAATTGAACAAATCCAAATTTTAAGAGGTTCATACATACGTGGAAAAACTATGATGGAAAGCATTGGAATGATGAATATATAATTTAGGATATTTGGTTTCTTACTTGGGAGGGAGGGAACTTAGATAGGACATCAAAGAAACTGGCAATGTTTCATTGTTTAGGATTGGTGGTGGTTATACATACGTTTCTTTTATTTTTATTATTTTAAATATATGCAGGGAATTCCCTGGCAGTCCAGTAGTTAGGACTCAGCACTTTCACTGCCGGAGCCCAGGTTCAATCCCTGGTCAGGGAACTAAGATCCTGCAAGCCATGTGACATGGCCAAAATCTATATCTATAACTATATCTATATCTATATCTATATCATCTATATCTATATCTATCTATATAGGCATATATATTTTATATATCTGTTGTATTTAATAATAAAAATAAGGGAATTCTAAGTTAAAAGACAGTTCTAGAAATAATGCACCAGGCAAGTCTCTTGTCCAGAGAGACCAGAGACCACTGGGCCGAGTCATGGCCTTGCTAAAGTCATGGTCTGGCAACTCCTTCTATCTGTGGTCTTTGAACACCGGCTTAAGTGTTTTGTCAGAGAGCTGAAAGCTTCTGAGCCATTGTACTGCGATTTGTGGAGTATCTGGACGGCACCCCCATCCGTAATTACCTCATCTCCTGATGGATGAAATTCTCCTACTATATATGTGTTCTGCTTCTTGAGGATTTTCTTATCCCCAATTTTTTTTTTCAAAGTGCAAATCTACTTAAAAGATATGTCATATAAGGCTCTGTTACTTGAGTATGAATGAAACTATCATTTACCTACTTGGGAAAGGAGAAATATGTCTGAGTATGAACCAAGACAGGAAGGAATGAGGTCCAGAATGAGCGTTGGGAGAACCTCACCAAGAACCTTTGTGGACTTTACCATCTTGCCTGTAAGTGGTATAATAAGAATTGGAAGGATATTTCAATGCTTATTCATTGAACGGGGTATTTATTAGCCTTCAGATCTTAATGGAGGAAATAGGTTTTAGAAGGGCCCCTCTGTGATATATACACTGTTCACTGAAGAGCAGTGAGGTGCTGGCCTAATCTGGGAAAATGTTCCAGGATCAGTGTCTAAAGGAAACCAGTTAGACAGAATGCCCAGTGAGTTGGGGTCAAGGTTAGGGGCAAAAATCATAGGGTTGCTGAAGGGTATAAACCCCAAATTGCAGAAAACAAGCAGCAGGTGGGGACCCTAGGGAATGAAAGCAACAACAAACATTAGGAATGTGTAGGGTTTTTACTATTCAGAAGTTTGAAGCCTACCACAAACAGCTAAGGGAGGGCAAGCAAGCAATATGCCTTCCTGCATCTATTTTTGCTAGCTGTGACATGCCCACATGCGCACGCAGACAAAAATCTGGCTTTATTTATTCAATAGTAAAGTTGACTCAAGAGCTTTAGACAGAAGGCCTAGGATCCAGCGATTTCTGAGGAAGGGAAGGCTGAAGCTAGTAGCTTCGGTTCTGGCACGCAAGCTAGTGTGAAAATCAATCCTCATCTAAGGGCCAAGTTTGACAAAATCAGCTTCAGTTGTTTAAATTGTCATGCAGCTGGGCTAGAATTGCTTGCTTGTTACGATGCCATTAGCCTTTCAACTAAATATGTGCATTCATAATTGTTTGACAAAGTTATAAAGTCATGAAAATACATTACTGACATATTAAATCTGACTCATTTAAATTTTAAAATGCAGTTCCTGGCACACAGTAGGTGCTCCATAAATGTTTGTTGAATGAGTTGAAATCAGGAAATTAGAAGAGATTGTTCTGCTTTCCAACAGTGCATTAAATTGAGTACACCATTTCTCAAGCTGAAAGGAAGCTAAATGAAAGGAAATGGGTTTATTTGATTGTCTCACCTACATAATGACATGAAGTAATAAGGAAATTATTCAGATAATTCAACCCAAATTTTGCCTGATGTAGACAGATGATTAAGGCTTTTGTTTTTATAAATCTGCATTATTCAGAGGGCTCCCTCCCTGTTCCCCTTCCCTTTATAAATGAGAAGACAAAGTGCTCTAAACCAATTCCTGGATTTGTAAACACAGTGTGCCATCTATTTGGCTTATCTCCTCAGAGAAGGTAAGTATAAAGTCGTTGCAAAAGACTCAGGATGGAGATATGACAAGCTAAGTGGCTTCCTGATGTCTCAGCACCTGCTTTCCTGTTTCTGATTTAGCCAGTGATACACTAGAGATTCCTTTAAAAAAAAAAAAAAAAAAGACCTGCATACTTCCCCGCCACAGCATTGCATTGCATTCCAGTGGTCCAAGAGCTAATTTTTCTTAGAATAAAACCTTGACCTTAGAAAATATCACTTCTAGGGTGATAAATGGGAATGCCTCAAAGTAGATTATTTGAGGAGAGAGGAAAGATAACCTGGTGCATCATCTTAGAGCCATCTGGGTTCCAGTGACCACTTCAGCCTCTCAGAGTACATTTCCCCTAAATCAACTCAATCCATAAGCAGCTTGAAGGAGTACATGGAAATGACTGAGTGCCCAGAATAATCAAATGCCTCTAACCAGATGCTTTCCATAGAAAACTTGCTGAAGGTCTATTAGTGTTCTGACCTGAAATTGCATAGCTTCCCTCTGTCTTCATTTGAAGATCAGCCATGTGCTTTAAATTGATCAGTATCAAGTAGAATCTTAGTAGCTTTACCTGGGTAGGTAGAGTGCCTATGTATGGGTATATAAGCAAACTCACGCACAAAACTCTCACACTCAAAGTCATACTACATAAATAAAACTCTCTCCACTGTGATGGAAGTCGAACAAAATATGCACACTCGCAATGAACTTTTTTATTAAAGATTTTATTTTTTAGAGTGGTTTTAGGTTCATAGAAAAATTTAAGAGGAAAGAACAGGTATTTCCCATATATCCTCTTCTCTCACACATGCATAGTTTCCCCTATTATCAACATCTCTCACCAGACTGGTATATTTGTTAACAATAGAGGAACCTGCATTTATATATCATAATCATCCAAAGTCCATAGTTTATGTTAGGGTTCACTCCTGATATTGTACATTTCAATTCATTTTATATTCCACAACCATTTATGGAATACCTACTACAGTAAACATTAGGATTGTACTATTATAAATCCTCTGCCTTTAAGAAACTCATACTTAAGGGGAGGGGAAACAAATTTGATAAATACTATATGTATGAACTATAAATACCAAGAAGATGTGGGGAAAGTTTCACAGAGGTGGTGACATATGACCTGTATTTTGTGGGTATTGACAGAAGAGTTTGATAATCATGAAAGAGGTAGCAGTGTATTATAAGTAGAATAAATAGGATGGGCAAAGGCATGGGGTTGCAAAAGGGTATGAAGTCTTCAGAGAATGGTGAGACATTTGTTACATACAATATATGGGAGCATACAATATATGGGAAGAGGTGCAAGTCGGTCAGGTGTGAGAGTTTGGTAGGGAAAACATTATAAAGAGCTTTGGATGTGTAGCTAAGAAGTTAGACTTTATCCAGTAGATAGTTGGGAACCAAAAGAGGTTTAGAAGCATGGCTTTAATGGTAGAAGGGTTTCCCTATATTGTCTGAGCTTGGTTTTACTGCCTCAGCAACCTCACCTGGAGCTGCATCTGAAGATGACTGGCAACTTAGGTACCATGAATGTGCCTGGTAGATTTCTAAGTCTAAACTTTGAGACACAGAAAACTTCTCATTTGTGGTAATTATATTTCTATATTTATTCCTACACATGGTAGCCACATGTGGCATGAGGCCAATAGGAGCTACAAAATCTAATTCAGAAAAGCATGTTAAATATCCAACTTGATCTTGAGTATGTGACTGAAGCCCGTAATTCTCTCTCTCCAAGTCACAGATGTCGTGGCAGAATCTGGCCTGAACTAAGCACCAAAAGAGATCATGAGGTGAATGTTTTATTGCTTTTTCTTCCTATTTTTAATATCCTCAAAAACCATTTTGCATCACCCCACTTCCTATATCTTATCAGTAGGGGAATGTTTGAAGTATGTGGGGATATGGACACACAAGCAACGACAGCAGGAAAATGGGAAGACGTTTAAGCATGAACACTTGATGCTTGCTTTTACATCTGATATCTCTGGCTCTACCAGACATGGTCAGATTTATGTTATAGAAAGATAACTACTGGCAACGTAATGATATATTGAAGAGGCAGAGATTGGTGTCAAAGAGACCAGTTAAGAGGTTGCTACCACAGCTAAGGAAAGAGTTGAGAATAGTAGGTACTAAAGTAAGTGGACAGTGGAGATTAAAAGCAGTGGACAAATAAGGGAGCTATCTACTTCTGTGGTAAAAGCAAAAGATTTGCATAACCAATCAGATGAAAGAAGGGAGAAGGTGGAGGAGAAGGAGGAGTCTAAGATTACCAGTTTTTTTCTGGATTGGAGGACTGCATACACTATGAATTGAGAGCGTGAGTAACAAAAAAACTGGTGTGCAGGCAAGAGGATGTGTCTAGTTTCAGACACTGTTGATAGGACATCTAGAGAAGAAATTCAGTGACAGTAGAAAGAACTGTAGTCCCTTATAATTCTTATAGGATGCATTTTTTCACATTTTAACAGTTCTGAATTTGGCATATGTTTTATAATAAATGTGATCACTTAATGTCATCATTTAATTCAGAATTCTCCCCTGAAAAGCTGCTATATCAATAGTTCATCTTACCTATAGCTATCATATTCAATGATGAAAGACTGAAACTTTTCCTCTAAGATCAGGAACAAGACAAAGATTCCCACTTTCACCACTTCTATTTTTGGGAGTTATAGTCTAAGTAATTAGGCAAGAAAGAAAGAAGAATCCAGAAGAAAAAGAAATCAAAAGCATCTAAATTGGAAAGAAAGAAGTAAAATTATCTCTGTTCATTTATGACATGATCTTGTATAGAGAAAACCCTAAAGATTCCACACACAAAGAATCTGTTAGGACTAATAAATGAATTCAGCGAAGTTGCAGGATACAAAATGAATACACAAAAATCAGTTGTGTTTCTTTATACTTACAATGAGCAACCTGCAAAGGAAAGTAAGATAATTCCATTTACAATATCATCAGAAAAATAAAATACTTAGGAATTAACCAAGGAGGTGAAACACTTGTATACTGAAAATTACAAAATATTGTTGAAAGAAATGAAAGACATGAGTAAGTGCAAAGGCATCTTATATTCATGGATTGGAAAATTTAATATTCTTAAGATGTCAATACTATCTAAAGTGATCTACAGATTCAATGCAATCCCTATCAAAACATCAATGATGTTTTTTGCAGAAATACAAAAATCCACCCTGAAATTCACATGGAAGCTCATGGGACCTTAAATAACCAAAACAACCTCGAAAAAGAAAAACAAAGTTGGGGGACTCACACTCCCTGATTTCAAAACTTGCAGCAAGTCTATAGAAATCAAAACAATGTGGCACTGGCATAAGGACAGACATATTGACAAATGGAATAGAATACAGAGCTGAGAAATAAACTCTTGTATATATGGTCAAATAATTTTTAACAAGGGTGTCAAGACCATCAGATGGAGGAAAGGACAGCATTTAAAACAAATGGTGCTGAGAAAACTAAACATCCATGTGCAAAAGAATGAAATTGGGCCATTACCTTACACCATATATAAAAATTAACTCAAAATGAATCAAAAACCTAAACATAAGAGCTAAAACTCTAAAACTCTTGGAAAAAAAATGGGGGAAAAGACTTATGATATTAGATTGGGTAATGATTTCTTGGATATAACAGCAACAGTACAGGTAACAGAACAAAAAATAGATAAATTTGTGTTCGTCGAATTAAAAACTTTTGTGCATCAAAGGACATTATCAACAGAGTGAAAAGGCAACAACAGAATGAGGGAAATACTTGCAAATCATATACCTGATAAAAGATTAATATCCAGAATATATAATGAACTCCTACAAGTCAACAAAAGAAAAAAAAAATTTTAAATGTCAAATATGGGCCAAGGACTTGAATTGACTTTTCTCCAAAAATATACAAATGGCCAATAATCATGTAAAAAGGTGCTCAACATCACTAATCATTAGGGGAATACAAATCAAAACCACAATTAGATAACTACTTTGCACCCATTAGGATGGCTATTAGTAAAAACAAGCACAAAAGACAAGTGTTAGATAGGATGTGGAGAAATTAGACTCTTGTGCCTTGCTGATGGGAATGTAAAATTGTGCGGCTACTATGGAAAATAGTATAACAGTTACTCAAAATTTTACACATAGAATTACTATATGATTTAGCAATTCCACTTGTGGGTATATATACAAAAGAACTTAAAGCAGACACTTGAACAGATATTTGTGTGCTCATGTTCATACCAACACTACTCACAAAGCCAAAAGGTGGAAACAATCCAAATATGCCTTGACTGATGAATAGATTAAACAAATTGTGCTAAGTGCATACAGTGGAATATTATTCAGCTGTAAAAAGAAATGACATTCTGATACATGCTATAACATGGATGAACCTTGAAAACATGATACTAAGTGAAATAAGCTAAACACAAAAGGACAAATACTGTATTATTCCACTTATATTAGGCACACATAATAGCCAAATTCATAGAGAAATAAAGTAGACCAGTGGTTACCAGTGCTGGGAATAGAGGTAAATAAGGAGTTATGGTTTAATGGGTGAAGATTTTCAGTATGGGATGATGATAATGTTCTGGTGATGGTTGAACAACAATGGGAATATACTTAATGTCACTGAACAGTTAAAAATGATGAAAACCATAAATTTTATGTTATATATTTTTTACCACAATAACTAAAATTAATAAATAATAATGTCACCCCAATTTGGAAACCTTAAAAAAGAGTCCATTCTATAATTGAAGTCAAAGTGGGAGTGGCTCAGCAATTAGCTTTTATTGAAAACCAGCCATCTATTCTTTTTACTCCTTGCTCACAGATGATGGAAGTCTTTCTGGCTTCCCAGAGTCATTACTGTTCCCTTGATAAACAGGGAAAAGAAGGGCTTTTCCCATGTTTTTCCATTGGCTAAGTATCCTAAACTGCCCCCACTGGAAGGGTTACTAGGCATTTCAAACCCCCTTGATTCCTCCATGGGTAGATAAAGCTAAAACAGCCCTTAATGACATTTCTCTAGTTATCAGAGCAGCAGAAGTAGGGCCCAATGCTGACATTCCCTTTTCTAAAACCATTACACAGCTCACCCACCCTACCACCCAATTCTTGGCTAAAATTCTACAAACTTTCACCTCATCTCCATTTTGATCCTGTTTCCGTTCTTGAGTTCCCCAGGGACACGGAGCTGTATTTCTCACCCTTTCCCAATGTATTTCTCCTTTTGGCCCATTTACTTTCTCCAGTTTGACTTTCCCACTCTCTAACAGAACTTACTGCAAAACCTTCATTTTCTGAGTCAAGCTGGGCCCTTGAACCCCATAACACTCTTGCACTGTTCTTCACCCTAGCAACCCTCTTTTGATTATTTGACTATTCCTAGCATTTCCTGCTTTGAGGCACTTGTGTATGTTGCTTCTACTGCCTCATGTTTTAACCCAGTCTTTGCCCAGATGAACACCTACTCATCAGTCAGATCTTAGTTCAAATGTCACTTCAACAGAAAAGTTTCCCCTGACTCTCTTCTCATCCCATTTCTAAATTAGACTACTGTTAAAGTGTCTAAAAGGCTCTTTTCCTTTATAAACACATCACAATTTGCATACATGTACTTGTGTGATCCTTTTTATTATTATTTTACTATTATCATCTAGAAGATAAGCTTTACGGGGCATGGGACCATGTCTGTCTTGTTTGTAATTTTACAGCAATGGCCAGCACAAGGCCCAGCACAAACTTTGGTTCAATAAATGAGCAAATAAGTGGATGAATGTAGGTTTCAGCCAATTTTGTTGGCATTCTCCCACCACCTGAGGATATGGGGACAGCCTTTCTGTCTCCTGAATATCCTGAGTGCCATAACTTGGGGCCCTAATACTGGCAGAACTGAACAGAGACCCAGAAAAAGGAGATGGTAAGAGAAGAAAAGGTGATTCTCACAAGCTATTGCTAAAAATGCCAACGGGCTGTTACATAAACACTCATCCAATAACTTTGCTCTCAACATCATTACTAAGGTAAAACGGTAGGACTGGCTCTTTCTATCCATGGTTCTCCCCACTCCTTCCACAATGTATCTGTGTTTTTCTGACTTTATCCTCGGATCTGTTATTGATGCTCATTTTAATCTGATTTCATTGGTTTCCAATATATGTTTTGTTAGGGGTGGGTGGTAGTATTGGTGATAGATATATAGTTTGTCTGGACACCCCTCTACAGGGAGTACCTTGAAATCATTCCTTTCTTTCCACCTACCAGAGAAGGAACAGCAGAACTGAGATCTTATGAGTCCCATCCATTTCATTTAAACCTTGGGCACATTCATCCAAAAACATTTTTATGGTTGTTTTAAACTATTGTGTCCTGGGAAAGACACTTGTAATGAACCTTCATTCTGCTTATTTTTATACTAATTTATCTTTGGTAAATATGTTGCCCCTAAAAAGCAGCAATCTCTATGTCTTTTGGGTCAGTTATATAGCTATTCATCTGAGACAATGTAATGGGGCTTCACTTACGTGAATAAGTTGTATTGATCACCAAGTTCCAAGTTTCCATGCTCTCTGTCATTTGAACCAGGCAAACTGTAATTTGCTGCTGCATCATTTCCACCATAGAATTACAGAATATTGGATCTGGAAGGAACTGCAAATAGCCACTAGTACAATCCCCTTATTTTACAATTGAAGAGACCGAGGCCAATATGTCACACTTACTCTGAGCCAAGAAATACTAAGCTCCTGCCGTCACAGAAGATTACTTCCCATGGCTATTGTATTCATTACTTTTAAGATGTTCATCTTCCCCCTATAACTCAACAAATGTCCACTTATTTCTTTCAATTCTACCTTCTCTAATCTCTCCCCAACTATCCTTATGTCCCACTCTTTCCTGTCTTTGACCCATTTCAGCAAGCCAGAGTAGCATTACCTTCACACTTCTGCAAAGCTATATACACTTGCTCAGGAGAAATGGGCTATGAACAAAGTCAGTCCCTTCCAGCACCAGGCCAGAGCTCCTAAGCTAGTTCTGTAGAAGTCCTGTAGCCAACCATGATCCTCCCCTATCTGACCATTTTGGTCTCTGCACAAGCACAGAATTTCAGTACCTTTTTCCTACCGACATTGGATAGTCCTTTTTATGACAGCCACTTTATAGACTATTGTAATAAAGTACCAATTCCTAAGCTGTCAAAAGCCTAGTACCGAATTTGCTTTAAAACAACCCTATGCACAGATGTGGAATGGGATCCAGCTTTATCCGAAAATATCTTTGCTGGGACACAAAGCCTAGAATGACTTGAGCCTGAGGGAGATTATGAGGCAGTTAGGACTTTATAGAGAATACTGGCTTGGTTTATCAACACAGCCTTAAAAGATACTTAGAAAATCATCTCTCTCTTTTTTTTTTTCCTGAAACCCAAGACCTGCTTATAAGACAATGAATTCATGATTGCACAAGTGATCACAGGCTAGCTTTCAATTTTTGATTCTGTCATCACCAGAGAGGAGACCAACTCACCTCTTAACTATACATTTTATTGCCAAAAAAAAGAAGAATTGAGTCCTTCCTGCTGTTGACTCATCCATTAATCTAACAGGCCATGAACATTCACTGACTCTAATATGTGATATGCTAGGTATTGTGTGAGATTCTGGGGACATAACAGTCATCTAAGTCATACTTTGTCTCCTGGAGCTTACTCTGCTGGTAAACATGGCTATTAATTACATAGAGATATTGGGTACCAATGTTCGTATGATAAGGACATCTATCCTGACCCAGGGAAAACAGACTTGATGGATCTAAGGATGCATGGCAACACTATTCATGTCTGGAAAGAGGATGATAAAAGAGGGGAAGAGGGGCAAGTTTGGAGGAGAATTTAAACTTTACCTATTTCACAATGTTGCCTAGGCCTACCCTTGACTAAAGGATACCCCTTGGAATAGTCACCCTTCTCAAAATCTTATGTTACTCTCCTGCTCACAAACTTCTATTGACTCCCTGTTGCAATCAGGGTTAGATTTTAACTCCTTACTCCAACATAATAAAAAGCTCTTCACAATTTTGAGCAAATCTTTTTCTCTATTTTTATATTCTGTCATATATAGCTGTATACTCTGCCCAATGAAGCATTGTACCATTTCCATTCCTCCATGCTTTTAAACATGCTGTTTGCTAGAATACTACTCTCCCCCAACTTCCTCCTGCCTAGCAAACTCTTTTTAATCCATTATAACTCAGTTCAAATGTAAACTCCTTTACAATAGCCAGGACATGGAAGCAAACTAAATGTCCATCGACAGATGAATGGATAAAGAAGATGTGGTACATATATACAATGGAATATTACTCAGCCATATAAAGGAACAAAACTGAGTTATTTGTAGTGAGGTGGATGGACCTAGAGTCTGTCATACAGAGTGAAGTAAGTCAGAAAGAGCAAAACAAATATGGTATATTAACGCATATATGTGGAATCTAGAAAAATGGTACAGATGAACCTATTTTTAGGGCAGGAATAGAGATGTAGACATAGAGAACGGATGTGTGGACATGGTGGGGGGAAAGGGGGGTGAGATGAATTGGGAGATTGGGATTGACATATATACACTACCGTGTGTAAAACAGATAGCTGGTGGGAACCTGCTGTATAGTACAGGGAGCTCAGCTCCATGCTCTGTGGTGACCTAGATGGGCGGGATGGGGGGATGGGAGGGAGGTCCAAGAGGGAGGGGATATATGTATACATATAGCTGATTCACTTCGTCGTACAGCAGAATCTAACAAAACATTGTAAAGCAACTATACCCCAATTTTTTAAAAAAGTAAACTCCTGATTAAAGCCTTTATTGGCTATCCCAGTCTCCCTCCTCCATTCCATACCATCCCACCTAATGAACTCTGTCCCCCCTTTTTCAGAAATAATAAGCTATAAGCTTAATAATAAGGCATCTTTGAGTACTTATGTATCCAATAATATATTGGACATTTTCACATAGGCTTTCTAATAGCATACTTAAAATATCCTGTGAGGTAGGTACTATTATTATTGCCATTAACAGATGAGGAAAACAATTTTAGAAAATTAAGTTAACTTGTGCAAAGTCACACAGCAGTGAATAGTAGATTTGAGATTCAGCCTCCAGGTGTTTGATTCCTGAGACCATATCCTTAACCATTTATTTATTCATTCATTCTACTTATTCATTTGTCTTTATATGTTAGGCACTAAGTATATTTGATAGAAAAAAACGTTACTGCATGCAGAGCTTTCACTGCCTCCCAAAAATAAAGCATGCAGAGGAATGGGCAAGGAATCAAACTGAGATGCTCTTACCCCATGATGGACAAGATTTCTACTACTGTTTGTACAACTAAGCATGAGATTTTATTCATAATTCCTTTGGCAAAGGTGGTTCTTCTATGTAAAACCAAATAAAACACAAACTTCTTACCATGGCCTCAAAATGCTGCATCGATTGGCAATTGTCTACCTCTAAAACCACATCTCATAGCACTCTATCCCTCTTAATTGCATTCTAGTCACACTGCTACCTTTATGAGACTTGAAAAGCTCTTTTCCATGTCAGAACCTTTGTTTATTATTATTATCATCACAATTTTAATAAAAGTAAAATATCCCTCTTGAATAGATGCTCATATTTACTTGAGACTTTTTTAAAGAAATAAAACATTACGAAGTTGAATTTCCCTGTGCTCTACTCTGCAGTCCCAAATCCTTTCCCCAGAGGCAATCCCCATCATGAATTTGCCTTCTCTGCAGTCCATATTTTCTTATTTTTTTCAACATATATGCATATGTGTTCATCCTAAATCATATACAGAATGATTTCATACTGTATGTAAAGTTCTGGAACTTAATTTTCTCACTTACTGTTATGTTTATGATGTTTATCCATGTTGACATGTGTAGATTCAGTTCATTCATTTTCACTGCTGTATTGTTTTCCATTGTATTAATGTAACAAAATGAATTAATTCATTCTCTGGATTATGGGCATCTGATTTTTTTCACAATTAAATACAAGGTTTCAATCAGCATTCTTGGAAATTACTGAGGGCATTATGCTAAGTGATATGTCAGACAGAGAAAGACAAATACTGTATGATCTCACTTGTATATGGAATCTAAAAAAGCTGAACTCATAGAAACACAGAGTAGAATAGAGGTTACCAGGTACTGCGGAGTGGGGAAAACGGGAGATGTTGGTCAAAGGGTACAAACTTCCAGTTATAAGATGAATAAATCTGGGGATTTAATGTACAACATGGTGACTATAGTTAACAATACTGCATTATATTCTTGAAATTTGCTAAGAGGGTAAATCTTAAATGTTCTCACCACAAGAAAAATGATAATTATGTGATGGAGGTGTTAGCTAAAGCTATGGTGGTAATCTTTTTTTTTTTGCGGTACGCGGGCCTCTCACTGTTGTGGCCTCTTCCGTTGCGGAGCACAGGCTCCGGACGCGCAGGCTCAGCGGCCATGGCTCACGGGCCCAGCCGCTCCGCAGCATGTGGGATCTTCCCGGAGCGGGGCACGAGCCCGCGTCCGCTGTATCGGTAGGCGGACTCTCAACCACTGCGCTACCAGGGAAGCCCTACGGTGGTAATCATTTTGCAATATATGTCTATCGCATCAATACATTGTACATCTTATACTTACATAATGTTAGATGTCAATTATATCTCAGTAAAGCTGGAATGGAATTGCAAGAGGATAATTAAGAATATCTTTATGTCAATAAATTTGAAAATCTAGGTAAAATAGCAAAATACCTAGAAAAACTATAACTTACTTAACTGACTCAAGAAGAAGTATTCCTGGATATTCCTATAATCCCACTTAAAGAATCAAAATTAGTAATTTAAAAATTTCCCATATAAGAAAAAAAAATCTGGTACAATTTTATGAGAAAGTGTTACCAAATTCAGCAATGTATGAGAAAGATAATAATACATCATGACCAAACTGCATTCATTTCTACAGACTTACAATGCCACATCTGTCATCCTGCCAAAATTTCTTATATACATAGACATATTTCAGGGCACTAGTGTGTTCCTTTTGTCATTTGTCTATCTCTGTGCCAATACATCAATTTTTAAATTATTGCAGCTTTAAAATACATCTGATATCTTATAGCACCTGTTCCCCCATCATAGTCTTCTTTTTCAGTTTGCCTTATTTCTTGGATTTTACTCTTCTAGATGAATTTTGGAATCCATTTTTTTAGTTCCAAGAAAAATATATTGGATTTCTATTAGAATTGCATTTAACTTATAGATTAATTTGGTGGAGAACTGACATTTTTATAATGAGTATAGCAGGTCTTTCCAGTTATGTCCTCAATAATTTCTGGACAAAGATCTTGAATTTATTTAATTTTTACATTCATTCATAGGTACTTTAAAGGTTCATTGCTATTTTGAATGAGATCTTTTTGCCTTATTACATTTTCTAGTTGGTTATTAGTACTGCATAAGGGCAATATTGATATTGATTTTCATTGATCTCTGATGTCCTCCAAGTTTATCTGAAATTAAAAGCATAATTAAGATACAAACATATAAGGAGAAGGGCAAACTGAGCATTCATTCTGAATAGTTCTATATTTTATGATTTGACTGTTCATGTATTTGTTTGTTGCCTGTTTGTGTGTTTAAATACTAATTTTTTAAAACACTGTACTTTCCAATACTTCTTTATGGTATACCCAAACTGACCAGGTACTGAAAATGATCTTGATCAAAAAAGTACCATTGGACTACCAAGCCATAAGATGTGAGAGTGTCAATAGTCATCAAATATCATACAGTCATGTATTCATTCAGCAAATATTTAAGCAACTACTATATGTACTGAACACATAGTGTGTGACTGGCACTGTGCTAGAGGTAACCAAGAAAACCAAGGTCTCTGTCCTTTTATATAGCTTATCATCTAGTGGGAGAATCAATCAACAAACTTGTTGTGATGGTTATTTTTATGTGTCAACTTGGAAATGCTATATTAGTTAGTTAGTAATTAATCCAGGTGTTGCTTTGAAGGTATTTTGTAGATGTGCTTACCATCTACAATCAGCTGACTTTAAAGTAACTAACCCCTGGGCTTCCCTGGCGGCGCAGTGGTTGAGAGTCCGCCTGCCGATGCAGGGGACACGAGATCGTGCCCGGGTCTGGGAAGATCCCACATGCCGCGGAGCGGCTGGGCCCGTGAGCCATGGCGGCTGAGCCTGCGTGTCCGGAGCCTGTGCTCCGCAACGGGAGGGGCCACAGCAGTGAGAGGCCCGCGTACCGCAAAAAAAAAAAAAAAGTAACTAACCCCTAACAATGTGGGTGGGTCTCATCTAATCAGTTAGGACCTTAAGAGCAAAACTGAGGTTCCTGGAGAAGAAGAAATTCCACCTCAGAACTATAGCATCAACTTCTGCCTGGATTCCAGCCTATTGGCCTGCCCTAAAGATTTCAAGCTTGCCAGCCATCCACAGTCATGTGAGCCAATTCCTTAAAACAAATTTCTCTAAATAGATATATGCATACGCATATATGTGTGTATGTGTACATACATCTATACATATATGTATATATATACATAATAGGAGATACACACACAAACTCTTATTGATTCTTTCTCTTGAATCTGGAGTCTTGACTGATACGTCAGTAAAAACACAAATAAATGTATAATTGTAAATTGCAATACATGCTATGAAGGGAAAAATTGGCAGGGATGGTATGGAGTGGGGGATGAAGGAGAATCTACTTCTGTGGTCAAGGAAAGTCTGATGAATTACCTTCTAGGCTGAGACCTGAAGCATAAGAAGCAGCCAACCAGATGAAGAGCCTTCAGAAAATCTGGATCAAATTATACTCCCCCCCAAAAAAAAAAAATTATACTCCCACAAGGGGTATATGAGAGTACCTAACACCTTTGCCAATACTATAATTTTATTGTTAACTCTACGCCAATTTGCTAGGCAAAAAGTCATATTATGTTATTTTTTCAACTTATTTTTCTGTAATTATTTGTGAGGCTAATTTTTTTTGTCATATTATATATCATTTGAGTGCTCTCTTTCCTTCTACAGTTTTGACCAGGATGGTTTAACAATAGCTCCAAGAACACTGTCTTGTATGTAAACAGCACCATAGATTAGCAGAGGTGGAAGAAACCTAAGAGATCTCCAGTTCAACCTATGTCCAATGCAAGAATTCCTCTGGTAGCATTCATAACAAGTTTTAGCTTCTGCTTGGTTAAGTTCAATGAAAGGACTAACTAGAGAACCACAGATTATCCTGGAAAGAATGGACTTTACATATCATTATTAGATCTGTTCATAAATTTATTCATTTATGTCAACAAATATTTCTTGAGTTTTATAATAAGAAATAGCCCAGTCTCTTCATTTTAAGGATGAATAACAGAGGCTGACAGAATTTAAATGACGTTCTCTAGTTTCTCAGGGGCGAGAGAACAAACTGGGGACAAGAATCAGGTTGCTGTAATCCAAGTTCACCATACTTTTCACTCTAAAGTGATAATTTCCCCCAGAATATTCAGGGAAAAGAAAAATACACCTCCACATTAGAGTAGACCTAAAAGCACTTTCTTGTCGCTTTATAGCTAAGGTCTTATAAATTCCAGTGTTAAGTTTTTAAGGGTCCCACAAGAGGTAAAATAAGAAAATGTAACAGTCTTATGTTACATACTAGGAGGCATCTATCAGCAGAGTTAACCAAGGTATTTAGTTTTAGAAGCATTTTTGTTTTCTGGATTCTAGTCCTTTAGTCATAAACATGACAAATAACATTTAAGAATTTGATAATAAAAGTCATGTGAAAAAATAATAATGTGCTTTCATCTGTGTTTAAAAATGTGCCTCTTAACAATTTGATCTCCTAACATCTAACATGCCTATTGAAATAGTTAAGCACTTGCTCCTAGCTTAGAGCACTGGCTTTCATATGATTATTTCGCTTTTAATAATCAGGCAAGAGAAATTAAGAACTTGGGGAAAGAGCCTAAAATTTGCATAAGGACAACACCCACCAATCCTCCACAATGTGTTCAGTTATTCCAGTCAATGTTTGAGGTGCGTGGACAGTGAATGGTGCTGTTTTTAGCACTATAGGGTGACGGCTTAGCTTTAGAACCAAAAGCAAAAATAGATAAATACTTGCCTGATAGGAAACAAAATGAGATAGAGACGACCATATTATTTCAGTCATCCTGTTGAGCTGCCCACATCTGAGAGGCAGGTGGTCAGGGTGCTGATGGAAAATATGTGATATAACTTTATGATCTATTCCATGCCATTGTATAGTCACAAGTACAGAATATTGTTGAATCGCTCAAAATCATTCCATGGGTAAAACCCAAACTTTTTGTTGTGCTGCATTGACCTTAAAAATGGATCTGAAATGCTATCAGTAATTATTATGCTGTACAACGTTAATGAATTGACACTGAACCCTATTAGACATTTGGATTTATTTTATTCATACTAAGCGTTATTGAATTCCAAGCCAAGTTCTTTTGGTATTCTAGCTTATTAAATGCCATCTTTTCAAACAATACTATTTCAAACGCAGAACAGAAGGCTTCCTGCTGCTATAAGTGAAATTATCAGAAGACATACTTTAATAGCCAACTGCAGCCCAATTGATTGAGGTATGATGGATGTTTAATAGTTCAAGTACTCAGTGTTACACTGTGTTCTTGACATCAAGAGTCTTCATCGTCAATTAGGATCACCTTTGATTAGTGCTCAGCAGAATCCAGAACAAATGGAAGCAGACTCCTGGCCTGACATCATGCCACACTGTGGGGCTCTTAGTCGAAGTTATTTAAGCCAGTATGAAGTATATTTAAAGAAGAGGATGAATTCACAATCAAACTGTCCCTTGAGCCCCCTGAATCAGTCAATATATACTTGAATCTGCCTGAAATTGCTACAGCTCTGAGTAATTATATTGGCATAATAAGGTATTTCATTAGGTGTCTAGTTGCATCATTATGGTTATCATCCGGGCCTTTGGTATTCCTCTTTTCCCCAGTTCAACAGCTATCCTTTGTCATACACTTGTACTCTAAAACTGTAAATGAAGTTCCATTAAATACATTCATTATATTACTCATTCATTTGTCAAACATTTAACTGAATGTATACATGTGCCAGGGAGTCCTTTATGCATTGCAGAAGTGGAGATGAAGAGAATATTTATCCTTCCTTCAAGGATAAAAACAGTCATCTAAACAGTTATCCTATGTTAACATGTTAAGCGCTGGGATAAAGGTAAGCGCCAGGTACTACAGCAATTCAGTAGAGGGAAATCTACTAGATTTAGCTGGAAGAGGCAGTCACGCAAGGCTTCTTGGTGGTGCCTTCACTGAATCTTCAAATACTGTTAGGAATTGTTCAGTTGAAATAGGTAAAGACACTACAGACAGAGAGAATAAAAAGACTAAAGATCAAAAACCATATAAAGTACGCAGGCTCATACAATTGTGGTGTGACACGCCCTGCAGAGGTACTCAGGACATAAATGACACTGCAAATTATGCTAGGGACTCTCAAATTGTATACTCCCTGCAGGTGAAGGGGTGTTACTGAATGATATCAAGCAAGAGAATTACATGGTAAGAAGTGTATTTATTTATGTGTTTGTGTATGTACATATTTATTTACTTATAATTTTTTCTAGTTTATCGAGGTATAATTGACAAATAAAAACTGTATATATTTAAGATGTACAACTTGATGACTTGATATGCATCGTGAAATAATCACAATTATGCTAATTAGCATATCCATAACCTCACATAGTTACCATATATTTTGAAGGTAAAATCAGCTAGACTAGGTGATTGATTAAACCTAGGAGTGGGATAAATGGAGAAAAGAAAAACTCTTATGAATGTTGATGCCATTAATTTAAATAGGGAATACTGGAGAAAGCAGAACATGGGGCTTTATTCCTGTCCTGCCCCTAGGTTCTTCAGAACCATTTTATTTTTTAGATTCCATATATATGTGTTAGCATACAGTATTTGTTTTTCTCTTTCTGACTTACTTCACTCTGTATGACAGAGTCTAGGTCCATCCACCTCACTACAAATAAGCAACTGACAAAGGATTAATCTCCAAACTATATAGGCAGCTCATGCAGCTCAATATCAAAAAAAACCAAACAACCCAATCCAAAAATGGGCAGAAGTCCTAAGTAGACATTTCTCCAAAGAAGATATACAGATTGCCAACAAACACATGAAAAGGAGTGTCTGATTTTTGAGTCTACAAGGCTGAGGGCCCGGTCTTGCAAACAGAGAAACATTTATCTAATATGTAGCCAGTCCCAAGAAAAAAATCATGTCTTCTACTTCTTAGTTAAATGTAGCTTTGACATACAGACTAATACTAGAAAAAATCCGCATTCAATTTGATGCAATCAGTATCACAGGTTATAGGGACAAATACCTCCTCTAACAGTCAGCAGGACATCACCACGTGCTATAATTTCAAACACAACTGTCTGAAAAGTTTAATGGCCTCAAACCATAGTATCCTCCATTTGGGCAGATTTGGCTTATGGAATGATACCACCACTATCCTTGTCCCATTTTTATAATTCTGAGTCATGCCTCACTCTATTGACTAGTAAGTTAGTTAGTTACCAAGTCCTATACTTTATACTTTCTCTCACAAATCACAAAGGTGAAACGTCTCACCTTTCATTGTATGGTAGGCAGAATAATGTCTCACCAAAGATGTTCACATCCTAATCCCTGATATCTGTTGCACGGCAAAGGGGAATTTGCAGATATAATTAAATTAAAATGCAGAGGGAATTCCCTGGCAGTCCAGTGGTTAGGACTCCATACTTCCACTGCAGGGGGGCACTGGTTCAATCCCTAGTCGGGGAAGATCCCTCATGCTGCATGGGTGCGAGCAAAAAAAAAAAGTATGCACACACACACACACACACACACACAGCTGAATTACTTTGCTGTACACCTGAAACATTGTAAATCAACTATACTTCAATTTTTTTTAAAAAAAAAAACCAAGTAGAAAGGGTTAGTGAAGGCAGTTTGGGACAGGTTGTGGTACATTTAGCTTGATATACAGGTTTGGAGAGACACCTACAGACACAGCATTTAGGATTCAAATGCAGGACAGGGGATGAAACCATTCCCAGAGAAAGTACAGAGTGAGAAGAGAAGAAGTTTGAAAAACCCAGAGTTTGTAAATATCTAGAAAGGGGTTAGAGGAAGAGGAATCAGAGGAAGAGACAGAAACTGAGCTGTCAGAGTACAGGAAAACCTGCAGCCAAGAAGAGAGAGTTCCAAGAAGAAAGAGGGATGACCCTTCTTGGTCATATCTTGTAATGAAATGGATGTTTGGTCAGATCCTACATGCCTGAACCCTGCCACAGTATATTCACTAAGCACATATACACATCAAAGTGGAAACATCAATGAAATGTACATTCTTAATACTAATTAGGCCAAAAAAGTAACCTAGTCTATTTCCCATCTTCATCTATGCTCAATTATCTAACGTAGCCCACCAAAGAAAGCAGTTATAAAATGTTTATCAGAGAAAAGTTGCAAACACTGTAAATAACAGAAAATGCTTAACACCCTCTATATATCATTTCTCTATAAAACTGATCACTATAGGGTCCAACTGATTTCCAACCTTTTCTTTCCACAGGTAAATTAAACTCCTGACAAAACACATCTCTACTCTTTTGCTCCCACAGTGTGAGAAAAGTGTCCTATTTAAGTACAAAGCATCTCCCTCATCTTTTTAAATTTTCTTATTCTGCTCAGGCCCAGGAGTAAGAATACTTGGTTAGAAACTGTGCCATTTATCTCCTTAGCAACTGCAGCAACAGCTGCAGAGCAGCACCTAGAATACCTTTCATGAAAACTGATGGAACTCCCTCATCACTTTCTGGGCTGTGGGAAAACCGGCACTCTTATAATACATTGCTTTTTAAAAAAACATTTATTGGAGTATAGTTGATTTACAATGTCGTGTTAATTTCAGGTGTACAACAAAGTGAATCAGTTATACATACACATATATCCACGCTTTTTTAGATTCTTTCCCCATATAGGTCATTAAAGAGTATTGAGTAGAGTTCCCTGTGCTGTACAGTAGGTCCTTGTTAGTTGTCTATTTTATATAATAGCAGTGTGTATATGTCAATCCCAATCTCCCAATTTATTCCTCCCCCCTTTCCCCCCTGGTAAGCATAAGATTGTTTCCTACATATGTATAATACATTACTTTTGGGAATGCAAAATGATTCAATGCCTATAGCACAGGCTCCAGACGTGTAGGCTCAGCGGCCATGGCTCACAGGCCCAGCCGCTCTGCGGCATGTGGGATCTTCCTGGACTGGGGCACGAACCCATGTCCCCTGCATCAGCAGGCGGACTCTCAACCACTGCACCACCAGGGAGGCCTGAGAATCATTTTTTAAAAATGCAGAACTATCTGACTTTTTAAAACAGTTGCAAAAATTACAAACAAAATGTTAATAATCAAAGCTATCAGTGCATCAAAGAATATATCATGACCAAAGGTTTGTTTCTAGAATGCAAAAACTAGTCAATGTGTCTAAATGCTTTACTTACTAGGACATTAAAATATCCCAACACTGGCCCCATACCTGCAAAATTATAGATAAATCAGCTGACTTCCCAATAAAAGAAGATCTTTCAATAAATTTACAACCTAAGGGTCAAATCCCACAATTTCCCAAGATAAATTGGTAATCTCAGAACCCAACAAACATCACAGTATGGACCCTTCTTGCTGTTACTAGCCACAAATGAAAGTATAAATTAATGATATTTGAAGGAAGGGAGCAGGCAGAGAAAATTATTTCATGGGTGTTCAGCTTTTACGAGAAATGATGTTGTGCAAATATGCTGATCCTACCCTGTTCCCTCTAACATTTCTTTCCATGTGGCAATAGCAACGCACAGAACACATGAGGTAATGTGGATTCACAATAACTGGTTTATTTATGCCACTTATGATCACACCAGCTAGATAAATATCATACTCAAAGACACTCTTGAGTATGCAAGCTCAATATGTGGGCACAAAAACAGAAACAATTTTGAATCCTCCTTCTTATTTGTATCTTCATGTATTTCACAGACCAAGAAATCTTAAATCCAGTAATTTATAACATTTCCTTTCTAACAATGTAACATACAAAATACTTTAAAACCTTTACAAACTCTCTAATTCAACAGAATCTCAAATTCTAAAGCTAAATTCTAAATTGTTATTCTGAAGAGTATTATTCCTACTTGTTGTATATGTCCTTCTATATCTCCTTACAAGTGAAGCTCGCCTTTGCAGTCCACCACATCTTTCTCTCTCCAAGTTAAAACGAACACTTTTTATATATTAATTAACCATAGAGTCCATGTCTCCACCGCTTGTATTAACTTCTTCGCTGACAAAAAAGTTGAGTGTAGGTGTTGCATAAGTTGGATTCATCAGTATATAGCATTTTAATAGACAATATTAGACATTCTTGTATGCCTTACAAGCATCTTTTAGCATGCGTCACATTACTTGTACTTTTTAGTATCATTATGGATTTGTCATTTTTTTAATGGACTCAACTGTTCCAATTGACCGCAACTCTTGCTAGTTTTCTTTTTTTGATGCTCAATTTTCACTCTTTGCCCAGTGAGAGGCTTCTTCAGGCAAGCCTGTTTTTTAATACTCAGTATGTCACTCTGCCTGATAAGAGCCTTCCTCAGGTCTCTTTGTCCTTTGTATCCCCAGTCAGCATTCTCACTTTCTGTAAATGGCAAGATGTTCCAGGCTCATCTTGCTTTCTCCTGCCCCAAGATTTGGTGCCAGCTACCCTCCAAGGAGCCCTGGTTCCTTTTAGTGGAGAATAGTTTAAGGAGCCAAAATCTGGGCGCTAGGGTACAGCACAGATTTTTCCACAATGCTACTACTGGTAATGGGTAAGGCGATTTTAGAGACCATTGAGGCTATTGCAGTGACAGAGCAAGGGACTTCCAGGGCAAAAGCACATATTTCCAATTTATCTCTAGCTTTTCCAAATCTCTTTTCACCAATCATGATTGGCATACAATGCTATATATTGTCATACCCAGCTCAATGCATTCAGATTTCACTGTTGATGAATCTTTAGAAGCTTCCGTTTCCTTTTTCTTCTTTTTGGCTCTTCATCCGTGGATCCTGGAATTTCCTCCGTGGATCCTGGAATTTCCTCCAAATTGTAAAGGTCCAAATCCTCCTCACTACAAGAATAATCTATACTATTTTTACTTGAAAAGGAAAATAAATGCCAATCTTTCTCCAAGTAATGTTGTCAGACTTAGCAAATAAAAATACATGCAATATTTAGCATATAACTTGTACCAAAACAAAGCCTGTTGTTTATCTGAAATTCAAATTTAACTGAACATCCTGTATTTTACCTGGAAATCCTACCTCCAAGGGAAGAGTAGGGAATCTAAAAGCATAGATCATCTAACATCACAGAGTCCCCTAACACTCTTTAATACATATGAATTGAAAGGAAAATAGGAAAACTACTGGCTTTCAAGGCTCTTTTAAAAATGTTCTTCATTTTCATTTTCATGGGCCAAAATGCAGACTTGTATCACTTTATTTAAGTACTTAATTTTGAAAATAGGTCTTTTCCACATCACAACTGTTTTATTAATGCTATTCTATTCTAATTATTGTCCCCCAATAAAATTTTGAGTAGGGAATGTTAACGTTTCAGTGGTTTTTAGGTATATAGAGATTTGATCCATTACCAGAGTGTTTCATTATCTTAACATTCCTCAAAGCAACCTAAAATGTCAGAAAACACAGTAACATTCATATCAAGAATCAACAGAAGAAAGTTTTTACTATTACATCTTTTAAACTCCCCAAGCAGTAAGTGCATGTGGATTTATTTCTATAGGTTCTTATATATTTTCGTAACATTGATGTCTGAAAATGCACAAATTGGATTACAGTATATTCTAGTTATTTTACATATTCACCTTACATTAAATACTCCCTAAAAACCATTTAAACAACAATTGGAGCATTTTTATGTATTGCAAAAGGTTTTGTTCCTTATTAAAATAAACACAGAAGACTCCGAAAATTATTGCCATAGAAAAATTTTGTGCAAATGTCCTAATCTTTGCATGGATTTAAATATACCATGCTTGTTCTCCCAATTTTGCCATCTGTGGTAACTGCACAACCACCACAGGTTGAAATGTAGTAACAAAACATGGTTTAAAAATTTACCAAGTAAAATTTCCCCTGCCCAATTTTTACCATTTTAATTAGGAGCATCAGATTAGAATCCCAGAGTAGGGGGGGAAAGAAAAAAATATATAAAACAAGAAAAAATATATATATATATACATATATACATATGTGTATTATATATATACACACAAATACATGTGCACTTTAAAATATATACAATTATATGTATATGTATATACATATATATGTATATGTATAGATACACATTTTATGGTACAAAGACCAAAAGATCAAGTTGCAGAAATTTCTCTTTTTTTTTGCGGTACGCGGGCCTCTCACTGTTGTGGCCTCTCCCGTTGCAGAGCACAGGCTCCGGACACGCAGGCTCAGTGGCCATGGCTCACGGGCCCAGCCACTCCATGGCATGTGGGATCTTCCTGGACCAGGGCACGAACCCGTGCCCCCTGAATCAGCAGGCGGACTCTCAACCACTGGGCCACCAGGGAAGCCCAGAAATTTCTCATTTTTAAACATTACAAAAAACAATGAAAATAAATGAACTGAGCATAAAATCAAGAACTTGGAATGCAAACAAAAATAACAACAAATCCTCAAGAAAGTAGAAGGAATGGGAGAAGAATGAAAGAAGTTGATAGTACATAAGTAATAGAACTGATAAATAAAATCAGGAGCAGATTCTTTGAATGGACCAAAAAGAGAAAAACAACAACAAAAACTAATCTCCAGCAAACCCATTTAAGGAATGAATAGCCAAATCTAATAAACAGTACCCCCCAAAAAAAGATAGGGAGTAATGTTAAGCACCCCAATGTTCATAGCAGCATTATTTACAACTGCCAAGGAATGGAAGCAACCTAAACGTCCATCGACAGATTAATGGATAAAGAAGATGTGGATATATATACAATGGAACATTAGCCATAAAAAGAATGAAATTTTGTCATTTGTAGCAATATGGTTAGATTTGGAGGGTATTATGCTAAGTGAATCAAGTCAGACTAAGACAGATACTGTATGATATCAGTTATATGTAGAATCTAAAAAATAAAACGAAATAGTGAATAAAACAAAAAAGAAGCAGACTTACAGATATAGAGAGCAAACTAGTGGTTACCAGTGGGGAGAGGGAAGGAGGGAGGGGCAATATAGGGGTAGGGGGGAGAAAAGGGTTATTATGAGATTATATGAAATTATGTGTGTGAAACTTTTGAAAATTGTAAAGCATTATAGAATTTAAAGACTTTCATTCAATTTAAAAATCCCCCCAAAAACAAAAGCATTTTCATCAAAATAATGACAGTAGTTATATCTGAGTGAAAAGTTCACAAGGGAATTTTGTTCTTCCTTAATGCCTTTCACACACTATAAAAATTTTTAAAACAAAACCATATTAGTTTTATAATCAGGAAAAATGTTATGTAATTAAACTAACTGGAGCATTAAAAGTAAATCTATATATGTTATTTTAAATTTTTATATATACTACACACATATCAAAAACTTTAAATAATATGTATATACTTAGCCTCATTATTATTAACATCTCACTAATGTCAAAACATACAAATTTTTAAAAAATAATTTGTATATAGATAAAATGGTTTTCTGAATAATGAGATTATGCATAAAACGTATTTTCTTCTATTTGCTTCTCTGCTGTTTCTAACCTTCAGTTTTTTACTTTAGAAATAAGAAAAACGAGTTGATTTTAATAATAACAACATACATGTGTGTGTATATATACACATATATATATATGTGTATATATACACACAACACAACTAAAACTGGTTGAAAATATATGCAACTAAATATTGGAAGATACTTTCTCCAGGTGGTTGGATTAGCATTTTATGTGAACATGTGTGTATCGCTGAATTTTCCAAATTTAAATGAATGTAATTTTTTAAAGCAGATTCCCAAAATATATAGTCAGTCTGATCTCATTTTAGAAATAAAAGTCGCATGTTTCTGCATGCATGTACGTGTGCATTTGGGTGTGTATGTCTGTCTTCACAACAGCAGACTGGCAAAACTGAGTTTAGGATTGTTTCTAGGTGATGGCCTTTTGTGTGAGTTTTATTCTCTTATTTGTACTTTTTCCCTGTATCTTCCACATTTTGGAAAATCAAGTAAAGAACATTTTAAAGCAAATTGTAAACTTAATTTTCAAAATGATTCTATTTTGATCAGAAAATTATTGAATACAACGATGAGAACTCGTATATGTAGTTATAGTCAGGGCTGGAAGTAAATAGGTAAAATGTTAGCTGTTTCGTCATATCTTATTCCTTTTTGCTTGTCTGTTTGTACATAATATCTCATCAAGAACATGCTCTTGTTCCCTTTCTAATCAGAAAAGGATGTCAGGAAATGAATTTGTCATAATTCATTGAGGTCCCCAATCGGGGGCGGAGCCTCTACTTTCCCTTGTGTGCCGGGGTGTTTTACATTTAAAACACGTCGTTCGCCATAAGAAATTCATCGAACAACACTGAGCACAGTCCCAGTCTCCCATTCTGCGCCTGAAGGTACGTTTTGCAGAGTGAGAGACGCCAGGGTATTGCTTAAACATTCCTGGCAAGAACCTCCTGGTATGGCTATGCTTTCCATTCCACCTATTTCTGGAATTATTCACAGGAGGAGCTGCTGCAGCTTCAGCTGTTGCTCCTGCGAAAGAAACTGTAGATAGGGATGAATACGAGAATTGAGAGAGATTAAGGGGTAGCTGTTGACCAGCCTGGGCCTTGGGACCCAAGAACTGAGGGCAAGAAAAATTAGCTACCACCTCGTTGCTCCCACATAGAGAAATCACTTTGTCCTTCTTTGCCTCTCCCTCTACAGCAGCCATCCCAGGAGCAGCAGCGGTCTCTTGGTCTGATTCCTTCCCCGCCCCCGCCATCAGCCAGCAACTTGCTGTGCCTTGAGAACACGTCAGCATCCCTGACGTCTGTGCCTCCTTTTCCTTCTCCTCTCCCTGAGTTCTGGCCTTCTGCTGAGACTGAGTGCTTAACACCCTACAAAGCTCACTCCTGGGTAAATTTCGCCCTTCCTCTACTCCATGAAGGACTGGGAGACTTTGCTGAAGTTGGGACTGGGCCTTCTCCTTTTCCCTCTCTTTTACTATCCCCCTGAGTCTACTCACCGTCCCCCTCAAGGCAGTCGTGAGAAGCTTCTGCTCCTCGAGCTGATCCCGGAGCTTTTTTACCTTTTCTGTATCTTCCAACTTCTGCCTCACAGCAAACTGCACTGCTAGGACCAGGGAGCTCCAGGCACAAGCCTCCATGAAGCGTCGCGATGTAGCTCGGTTAGTCACAATGTCCCTTAACTTCCTCTCCATATCCCTCCAAGACTTGCTCTTGCACAAGTAGAAGTAGGGACTGACTCCATTTTGAAGTATTTGCTCATTTAAGAAATCTACAACCTCCCTCTGATAGAAGCCACAGGCCGGGTCATTAAAATTTAAAGCCATTCTAAGCAAAGCACTCTCTGACGCATCTCACCTCAGACAGAACGCGAGAACAGGATGTGACCTCTGATACGTGACCTTTCCACGCAACCCTCTTTCTGTCTTTATGGGAAGTAGAACGCCCCCTTGTGCTGTGAGTGTTACCAATACTCAGTAGAGTCAGCTACTTCAGACCTAGGTTAGCGTAAAAGCCTGAGGAAGTCAGTGGAGTTCATTAAGAAGTGGATACGGACACAAAGATTATAGGGCTTCCCTGGTGGCGCAGTGGTTGAGAATTTTCCTGCCAACGCAGGGCACACGGCTTCGAGCCCTCGCCTGGGAAGATCCCACATACCGCGGAGCTGCTGGGGCGGTGAGCCACGACTACTACTGAGCCTGCGCGCCTGTGCATCTGGAGCCCATGCTCTGCAACGAGAGGCCAAGACAGTGAGCCTGCGCGCCTGCGCGTCTGGAACCCATGCTCCTCAACGAAAAGCCGCGAGAGTGAGAGGCCTACGCACCGCGATGAAGAGCGGCTGCCGCTCGCCGCAGCTGGAGAAAGCCTTCGCACAGAAACGAAGACCCAAAACAGCCAAAAAAAAAAAAAAGATTATAAAACAAAATAACAATCTGTTTATCTCAGGCTGCTCAGTCTCCCAGTGAATACAGACGCATACTTAACATTTACTAAATATTTGGTAAGTATATTGTGTTACATCATGCTGCAACCAGTTTTCAAAATATTTGAGACCAGGCATAGCCTTTTAACATTGGTACCTATTACACACAGCAGAAACATGGTAACTATTTTTTTTCGTTGCTGTGTGCAGGCTTTCTTTATGTTTTATTTATTTATTTAATTTATTTTAACATCTTTATTGGAGTATAAGTGCTTTACAATGGTGTGTTAGTTTCTGCTTTATAACAAAGTGAATCAGTTATACATATACATATGTCCCCATATCTCTTCCCGGGCCTCTCACTGTTGTGGCCTCTCCCGTTGCGGAGCACAGGCTCTGGACGCGCAGGCTCAGCGGCCATGGCTCACTGGCCCAGCCGCTCCACGGCATGTGGGATCTTCCCAGACCGGGGCACGAACCCACGTCCCCTGCATCGGTAGGCGGACTCTCAACCACTGCGCCACCGGGAAAGCCCCTACAGTAACTATTTTTGATTGATGTATATTATAGTTTACGTAAACTTGCTCACACTGTACAAATCCCCGTTTTACCAATTAGGATTTCATTCATGTAGTATAAAATTTGAACTTTATAACTTATAATAATAAAAAAACCTTTTATTAACTTTTTTTTTTTAGAGCCAGGCATTGTGTTGCGTGGTAAGGAGATACAAACATCAATAAGACATAATCCCCAAACTGTAGAGGCCGATTTTCTAGTGTCATTTTGAACACTCGAGTTCAGATAAGCCTGTGGAAAATAAAATTCAGAACTCAGAAAACAGCTTCTCAGCTGTCTTATTAAGGCCTCTAACATGCTGTTGTTCACCCAGCGTGAACAGCGTAATAGCATCAATGTAATGGATCTATATAATGTTCTTATGGGATATCCATATTATCCAGAACTTTTCAAAAACTATGTATGACTATGCATGTTGATGTACTATGATTAAATATATAAAGGTACATTGTTTCCATTGGAGGGGAACATAGACAGTTTGTAATTGAGAGAGAAAAGAATGCATTCTCCAAAGTCATACCATGTAAGCGAGGTATTATTGATCTGCTCTAGAAAAATGCCACATGCCACATGGAAGCTAGAATTGGAACTATTACTTGGTCACCTGTGGTTGTTTACTGCCATTATCAAGGATCTATCCAGTCTTGAGAAGGAATTGAAACAGGTAAGCTGGAGACGTTTAATTGTGCCAGACCAGGAAATTATCAAGGTCTAGCGGGGTCATGTTAAAGAATACATAAGGCCAATTAAAGGGGCTCTGACTAGCTAAAGATGGAAAAATGTCTGAAAATGATTAAAACATATCAGTATTTTTTAAGTGTGCTTAGAGCAATATTTAAAAAGTAAAAACTTCATTGGTCAACAATATATGTTACTACAATATCAACCCATTATTCTGAACATTAGTAGAATTTTAAAAATCTATCGCTTAGGGCTTCCCTGGTGGCGCAGTGGTTGAGAGTCCGCCTGCTGATGCAGGGGACACGGGTTCGTGCCCCGGTCCACGAGGATCCCACATGCCGCGGAGCGGCTGGGCCCGTGAGCCATGGCCGCTGAGCCTGCGTGTCCGGAGCCCCGCGAACCACCAAAAAAAAAAAAAAAAAAAAAAAAAAAAACTATCGCTTAGCCTATCTTTCTTGTGTAAACTGTATTTTAGAGTAATCAAATAGTCAAAGGGGGAAATTCCCCCTTATACAAGAATTCCAGCTAATAAATACAGAAGGAATAAGATTAGAAAATCACCAATTTGCAACCTCGAATGAAATAATAGATTCAGACTATTACCCAACATATGCCAGAACCAGTAGGTGAAAGCTGGATGAGGGAAGTTTATACTGGGGAGACCAGATTGACACCATCTAAACACACTGATCAAACTCCACATCATTAAAAATGAGAAATGCAGATGTTATGTACCTCATAATATTATGTAATAAGAAGTGCACAACAGCACCTGTGTTGTGCCACAGAAAATTGAAATTGATTTGAAATTGAATCTAATCATAACTAGGAGATTATAGGAAACAGAAAAGGATGAAGTTAAGCACTGAGATGAGGAAGCAGTCAAATGCTGAATATAAGTTATTTCATAGGTAAACTACCCAGTTTTCCAACAAATCAATGGCATAAAAATAAAATTGGGAAGAGTGACTTGGACAAATAACAGACAAATGCATATGTGGACCTTGACGTCATTTGAATCCTAATCTGAATAAATATAAAATAAGAAGCAATTTTGAGATAATTGGGAAATTTAAATACATAGGATTCAATACACAGGATTGAATATGGATTCAGTATTAGATGATATTAAAGATTTTTTAAACATAGCAACAGTGCTGTTGTTTATTCATCTACAATGCTATTGTTGCTATGTTTTAAAAATGTCTTCAGCTAGACATGCATGAAATGACATGAAGTCTGGAATTTGCTTTAAAATATTCCAGCCTTCTCCCCCAAATTTTGGGGGTATATGTTGAAAAGCATTGGCCAACTATTGATAACTGTGGATACTATGTGATGAGTACATGTATGTTCATTTAGGTTTATTTACATTTTAAAAATTAGATCCCTACCTTACACTCGTACCTGACATAGAGATGAATGTCAAAATCAAGACTCAGAAAGGTATCAAAGAAAACAGACAAATAAAATAATTGTAACATTGAGTTAGAACTCCTTAAACAAGACACAAAAAGCAAGAGCCATGAAGGAAAAGTTTCATAAATTTACCAGGTCGTATGTTTTAAAAATCTGTATAAAAAACAACAAATCAAGCTAGAAATTACAAGGTGATATTTGCAACCAGCAAAACCTACAACAAATTAGTATACCAAATATATAATATATTCTTACAAGTTTGTAATAAAAAGGTAAACATAAATAATAACACAGTAATAGGAAATAAAAGTGTCTTTATAAGTGACCAATAACCATTTGAGAAGATGCTCAATTTTAGTAGTATTCAGGGAACAGTACTATGGTATCATTTCAATGCAAGTAGATTGACAATATTAAAGAAGTATGACTATATCAAATATTGGTAAAGATCAGGGGAAAGGAGAATGTTCATATGTTGCTAGATGCAGTATAAACTAGTAAACAACTAGGAAAAGTAATTCAGATATAACCAGTAAAATTGTAAATGTGCATACCACTTCTAGATATATCAACTATTTACCTATAAGTATTCTCACCTGTGCAAAATGAAAGATGCACCTATAGGTTTATTTCAACATTTTTTGGTTATAGATAAAACTGGAAGCAATCTAAGCATGTATCAATGGAATTCATGTATAATAATAAGATATATGCATACCATGAAATACTAAAGAACAATAATAGGTAACTAACATGATGAAAATCCACATAGATCTCAAATAACGTAATTTGGAGGGAAATCAAAGACTTTTCAGAGCTTCAGATCATGATACCACATATATCAAATTAAAGAAAATACATACATAATTATGTATGTATATATGTGGTCAAAGAATACAAACCTAATGCATGAAAGTATTTTTAAATGGGTGTGAAGGATACATAATAATTCTTGATAATTTCTTCTGTGTAGGAAGGAGGGGATTAGAACTGGAGGTGGCAAAGGGGATCTCAAGTCTACGTTCTGTCATTAAAATTATGTTTAAGTGAATATGAAAATATGTGATAATTATCAAATCTTGATGATAGGCACGTGGATGTTTTGATATTTTTTGTAGAGCTTTGCATTTTTTTCATTTATAAAAATAGAAGAAGAGAAAAGAAGACTGATTGACAGACCACCTATGGGAAATTGAATGATAAAATTAATAGGTTAAACTTTAAAAAACATATTAAACTTTGCATATTACCATTGAGAATACATATTCAGTTCAAATGCAAATATGGTTTTTTTGGGTTTTTTTTTTGCGGTACGCAGGCCTCTCACTGCTGTGGCCTCTCCCGTTGCGGAGCACAGGTTCCGCACGCGCAGGCTCAGTGGCAATGGCTCACGGGCCCAGCCGCTCCACGGCATGTGGAATCTTCCCAGACCGGGGCACGAACCCGTGTCCCCTGCATCGGCAGGCGGACTCTCAACCACTGAGCCACGAGGAAAGCCCAGATATGGTTTTTTTTTTTTTTTTTTTGCGGTACGTGGGCCTCTCACTGTTGTGGCCTCTCCCGCTGCGGAGCACAGGCTCCAGACGCGCAGGCTCAGCGGCCATGGCTCACAGGCCCAGCCGCTCCGTGGCATGTGGGATCTTCAAGACCGGGACACGAACCCGCATCCCCTGCATCGGCAGGCGGACTCTCAGCCACCAGGGAAGCCCCCAAATATGGTATTTTTAACTGTACTTTTTAAGTAGATAGCTCAAACTCCTCAGTGTAGCTGAAATTATAATAGTTGAGTGCTATGACTAAAGTACAAAAACACTGGAAGTTGAGTGTTAAAAAAACAAAAAACAAACAACTTTGAAAAAATTGTAAATTGATCTTTAGAAAATATGGAGTCAAAAAGCAAATCAAAACTGAAAGTGTATGTTATTAGAAAATAGGGACAATTAATTTTGTGATACAACAAAACTCTGTTCAGAAGATTTTGGTATAATTAAAGGCCTTTGTTATAAAACAAGAAAATGTAAATAAATTAGCTAATCTTTAAGCTAAAGAAACTAGAAAAACAGCAAAATAAAGCTAAGGAAATTATTTTGAAAAATTTAGTCACCAAAGCAGAAATCCATGAATCAAAATAAAGAAAAATAGTAGAATTAATGAATAAATGGAAACTGAGGCTAAGGGTTTCAATAACATTTTTATAAAATACTCATACCTTCTGCAACATGGATAAAACGCAAAAACATTAGGTGCAAGAAGCCAGTCACAAAGGACCACATGTTGTATGATTCCATTTATAAGAATCGTTAATAGCAGAAAGTATATCAGTGATGGGCAGCCATTGGAGTGTTTGAGCAGGATCATGTTATGACTGATTTACATTTTAACTGGATCACTTGGGTAGCTGTTTAGCAATTAATCTGTAGGAAGATGTGGTAGACAGCCTCTACAGTAGTTCCCAACAATTCCTGCCTCCTCCTGTGCATGCCTGTGATATTGTGATTTATAATAAAAAATATACTTTTGGTCTTCATCCAAAAAAAGAAAAAGAAAGTAGACCAGTGTTGCCTGGGGTTGAGACTGGAAACAGGAATTGACTACAAATAGCACAAAGGATCTTACTGGGATGAGGAGAAAGTTCTAAAACTGGATTTTAGTGATGGTTAAACAACTCAGTATATTTACGAAAAATTGTTGAATTGTACACTGAAAATGCGTAAATTTTATATGCAAATTATATCTCAGTAAAGTATTTTTTAAGTCTAACTTTTCAGTCTTGAAAGATTAACTTTCTTTAAGAATGAGCAATATCTCTACTGGAATCATATAGTTCCTATGTTTTATCAGTATTAATAAAGTTTAAATAGTTAATTCAAGACAGCTATATGAGGGAGGAGTATTCATTATAGAGAAGAGAAAATGCAAATGCTCTTAGTCAAGTATATGCTTGGTATGTTCAGGAACTTTATAGATCAAAGGGCGCAAACTTTCAGTTATAAGAAGAATAACTTTTGAGGGTAACGTACAGCATGGTGACTATAGTTAATAATACAGTATTGTATACTTGAAAATTGCTGAGACTGGATCTTAAGCATTCTCACCACACACACAAGAAAAGACTTAAGTCTGTGAGGTGATGGATATGTTAAAATTATCTTGATCTTGGTGATCATTTGTATAAATATATAAAATCATCATGTATCCTTTAAAAATATACAATTATATTTGTCAATTATTTCTCAATATAGTTGAGGGGGAAAAAATAATTGAAAGACAATATGGTTGAAGTGGAATGAGAGTAAAAGTGTATTAGCAAATGTGGTAAGAAAGATGGCAGGGATCAGATCATGTAGGGACTTTGTAGGTCGTTAGGATTTTGTCTTATTATCAGGAGACGAAAAGACATTGTATGGCTTTTAACAAAGGAGTGACATCATTTGATTTAAATTTTAAATGGATCACACTTGTTGCTGTTTGGAGAATAGACGGTAGGTGGCAAGGGCAGAATTTAGGAGGCCAGTTACAAGAGGCTATGGCAATATTCCAGACGAGAGATCATGGTGGCCTAATCACGTTCTTCTTCCTTTTTGGGGAACGTGTATTTTCTCCCTGTCAACCATTGTATCAAGTCCAAATTCCTCTGTCTTAGAATTTCAAGTCAATTCAATATTTATAAAACAATTAACAGGCAAACTAATAAGCAGCAAGTGTTGTATTGTGAAGGGTTTGGTGTGCCTTTCCATAAACAGTTCATGGCTATGGCTGGCTTCACTGTCATCAGTAAATCCTAGAAATATTGGATTAAGTGTAGCAAACATCCTTTTATACAAATAGCTAAAGGTTGCAAGAAAGTAAGTGAGGTGGGAGCAGGGGCTGGCAATACAAAGAGAAAACCTGAACAAAAAGAAAATGATGCAAGCAGAGCTCAAGCTTTGGCTGCTTAGAGTGGGATATTGCAAGGAGGAAGGTCCATCTGGTTTTTTTTTAAGTGGCTTGGATTTCAAAAATTACTGCTTGGAGGCAGGAGAGAAAACTTTGGAACTGAGGAACATAGGATTTAGAACTAAAATTTGTAGAATCTTCTGAAGAAAGCCAGAACAATTGAAGGGCTACCTTGTTTTGAGAGAGCAGAAGAGAAAAAATCCACCTACAAATAATACATCTGACTGTAAAGTATGTGTATCCAGAATATATAAAAACTCTCAAAATTCAGTAATAAAAAATAAACACCTCAATTAACAAATGGAAAAATATTTGAACACTTTACCAAATAAGATATTTGGAAGACAAATAAGCATATGAAATGATGTTTAACATCATTATCATTAGGGAAATGCAAATCAAAACCAGAATGAGATTCTACTTCACATGTATTAAAATGGATAAAATTCAAAAGACTAACCATACAAACTATCGGAGAGAGTTGGAGGGACAAGAACTCTCATACACTCTTTGTGGGAAGGCAGTTTGGTAGTTTCTTAAAAGTTAAACATACACCTATTAAATGATCCAGCCATTCTATTCCCAGATATCTATGTAAGAACTAGTTAGGAAGATATATGTCTATGCAAAGATTTGTCCACAAATATTTGTAATAGCTTTATATGTGATAGCCCAAACTGGAAACAACCCATCAACAGGTGAACAGATTAACTGTAGTCCATCCATACCACGGAATACTACTGAATAATAAAAGGGAATGAAGACACACTACAATATGATATACACAGTAACATGGGTGGATCTCAAAATAATTATGCTCAATGAAAGAGCATAGACAGAAGCCAGACAAAAAAGAGAGTTAATACTGAATTATTCCATTTATATAAAATTCTAGAAGATGAAAACTAATCTATAGTAGCAGAAGGCAGATAAGTGGAGGTAAGAACAGGGAAGTACTGGACGGAGGTATTACAAAAACATACAAAGAGTCTTTGGGGGTAAAGAAATGTTCATTATCTTGACTGCAGTGATGGTTTCTTGAATGTAAACATATGCCATATGTTTTGACTAAATGAATATTATTTAGGGATACATACATTGGTAATCAAACTATAAAGGAAAGCAAGGAAATTATTATTAAAAAAGTCAGAAGAGTTTGTCAGGGGAAGAGATGGAGTTCTGATGAGAGTAGAACATGCAGAGGCCTTCAGGGATGCTGGAAATTTTCTATTTCTTGACCTATGGTGGTTTCTTGGATGTTCCTTTTATAATTATTCATTAAACTGTAAATGTATATTTCATGTACTTTTCTGGATTTATGTTTTATTTCACAATAAAAAAGGAATAAGCAATGATTAATAAAAATTGGTGGGTGTTATGATAAATTTAAATAACTACTGAGAATATAAAAAACTTGTGAAGGTTTAAAAACAGATTAAGATGAAAATAGCTAACAGTTATCTAAACCTTGGAATGCTTCAAGATTTTTCTTCTCTCTTTATACTTATTACCTAGGGAATCTCATTAAGGCCCACCGCTTCCCATACCTCTAGTTTATTTCTCCCTTAATTTCCAGGCCTATATCCAAATGCCACTCACATTTTTACTTGAAAGTCAAAAAGACATCTAAAAATAGCATCCTAACATCATATTGGCAAAATTGTAGAAACATTCTTATTAAATGGTGAAAAATACAATATTACCTATTTTCAGTGCTATTATTTAACATCATCCTGGAGCTTCTAGTTAATGCAATAAAGTGAGAAAGAAATGAGAAGGGAGGCAAGAAGGGGGAAGAGTGGAGAGAGAGGAGAGGAGGCATAAAGGAATGGGAATGAGGGGAAAGGCAATTATTGGAGATAAATTGATTACATAAAAATGTAACCGAGCAGGACCCGACAGGGCCTTCCCTGAACAGAACACCATACTGCATGTCCTCCGCCTGTCTCTTGTCTGCAGAAAAACTCTAGCCTCTTAGGCCTTCCCCAAGTTCCAAAGAGTAAGTTTCATCAGAGAAGTGAGAAAATGCAGAAAGAAAGGAAAACAGTCAAGCAAGACAACATAATAATAGTTTGGCCATTAAACAAAGTCAAGGACCTTTAGCTCCTCCTCAAGGGCTAGAGATAATATTCTGAGCCTTGTCCTTTGAGCTGTTTTGCAGATACAGAAACCCCCACCAGGTGGAAGAAGTTAACTGTACACCGCCCACAAGCAGGGAGACCCCAGACTGGCTGGAACCAGAAGGCTGATGATGCTGGCTCCAGATGACCTCACCGACAACCAATCAGAAGAATGTTCACGAGCTGGTCACGCACCTCACAACTCCCCTCCCCCACCCTGTCTTTAAAAACCTTTCCCTGAGAGCCTTCAGGGAGTTTGGGCCTTTTAAGCACTGGCTACCTGGGTTCCTTGCTTGGTGCCCTGCAATAAACACTGCACTTTCCTTCACCACAACTCAGTGTCAGTAGATTATCTCAACAAACAAAAATCAAGTTCCCATTCATTAAAATTTACCAATGGTATAACAGAGAAAGAGAGCTATAATTCAAAATAGCAACAAAAAATTAGAGACTTACATATAAATCTAGAAAAAGCTGTCAACACACTTTAAAGATAAAATTATGTAGCATTATGTATATGTGTGTGTATATACACACACACACACACACACACACACACACACACAAAATGGACTATTACTCAGCCATAAAAATGAATGAAATTCTGTCATTTGCAACATGGATGGACCTCAAGAGTATTACGCTTAGTGACATAAGTCACATGGAGAAAGACAAATACTCTATGTTATTACTTATATGTGGAATCTGAAAAAATAAAACAAATGAATGTATATAACAAAACAGAAACAGATTCACAGATATGGAGAATAAACTAGTGTTTACCAGTGGGGAGAGAGCTGAGGGAAGGGGCGAGATAGGGGTAGGGGATTAAGAGACACAAACTACTAGGCATAAAACAAGTAAGCAACAAAGATATATTGTACAGCACAGGGAAATATAGCCATCATTTTGCAATAAAAATGGAATATAATCTATAGAAATAGAATCATTATTTTGCACACTTGAAACTAATAAAATGTTGTAAATCAACTATACTTCAATTTTTAAAAAAATGGATCTTTAACACAAGGCAATTTCATATAAAAGAATAGAAATATCTGAATAAAGCTCAACTCAAGGGACCTGGATGTCCAAGAACTTTTCAAAAATACTAGGTAAATTTTTGCATTTATCAAATCTAAAAATTAACATTTATACAGTACTATTAAATAAACTACAGACTTTCAGATTTCATTGCTTTTCCACTAATACCCTTTTCGTGTTCCAGGATCCAATCCTGGATACCATGCTGCACTGAGTTATCATATTTCCTTAGGTTCCCCTGAGCTTTGAAAATTCTTCAGCCTTTCCTTGTCTTTCATGTCCTAATACTTTTGAAGTGTACTGGTCAGTTATTTTCTAGAATGCTCCTCAACTGGGGTTTCTCTGATGGTTTCTGATGATCAGATTGAAGTTATGCATTTTTTGGAAGCTTACTACAGAGGTGGGGTTGCACCCTTCTCAGTGCATCATATCAGGGGTACATGATGTGTATATGTCTTCCTACCAGTGACATTAACCTTGATCACATGGTTAAGGGTAGTGTCTGCCAGCTTTCTCTACTATGTAAGTTTACTATTATTCTCTTTGTAAGTAATAAACATCTTGGAGAAGGTACTTTGAGACTATACAGATTTGCTGTTTCTCTGCTAAATTTTGCCCACTAATGTTAGCATCCTTCAGCAGATCTTTCCAGCAACAATTATTACTGGGATGTTTTAATGGTAATTTTTCTATTATCTTCTTTTCTTCTAGATTTGTTAAAGTAGATCTCTTCTGTAAGGAAGGGTTATTTCCTATTCTATTATTTATCTCAGTATGAACTCATGGATATTTATTTTATTCTATGGGTTGTAATCAAATACTGTTGTTTATTTTATAGTTCAACTTAATCCATTTGTGATGGAAGGCCTAAAATGAAGGTCTATTATTATGTGTTGCCTTGACATCTGGTGAGATCAGGAGGGCTTCAAGTGGCCTAATCACAAGCTTCCCTCCTCATTCTGCTCCTGCAGGTAAGTCCCCTAGCCAAACAATTCTCCTTATCGAGGGGTCCAGGCACAGTGCCTGCTTATCCCTGAGTAGTGGGTTTCAGTTCTCTGCCAAACGGCAGAATTATTCAAACAAGCCAATTGCATCCTCCTATAGGAACCAGGGGGAATCCACCCTCCTTTTTTTTTTTTTTTGGCCACGCCGCACGGCATGCGGATCAAACCCCTGCATGCGCCCTACATTGAAAGCAAGGAGTCTTAACCACTGGACCACCAGGGAAGTCCCCACCCTCTTGATACTACAAGCTTGCCTCCTGCGGACCCTGCTTGGTCACTATGTCCCCAAGTGTAACACCCTTGTGTCCTTATGTGACATGTGATGCCCTAGTCCCCTGGGCTGTGAGTATATGTGACCAATAAACTTTTATCAATCTCATCTGTCTAGTGTTGGGTGTCACGTGTTTGGCCATTCTCATAATCCTAGGATAGGAATCCTTCCCTCGCCTATAGGGTGAAGAGGAGGAGATTAAAACAGCACCTTAAGCCACTGGGAGTTATTCCATGTTCTTCCTGTACTCTTTTGAGTTGCAGAAGTGGTTGATTCTTTGGCTGGGCAGAGAAAATACAAGGTAAACCTGGAGCACCTTGTGATACCAGTAAGAAAGTGTTCTTTTGCATTTTAAGGTTTTTTGTTGTTTTTGTTTTGTTGTTGTTTTTATTCTTCACAACCAAAGTTTTGTTGTTGTTGTTTTTCCCCACAGAGTGTGGCACAGTTTCCAAAGTTGTAGCTCTAGTAATTTTCCATCTACCGTAATCATTTTCATACACCTTAGTTTACTTATAATTCTGAAAAGAATTTTCTAACTGTAATACGAAGTTCTAGGTTCCAAGAACGTACCAGACTTTTTCATTGCATGGAGTCTACTAACAATTGTGTTTACAGCACAACATGAGGAATTTTCTGTGTGTGTTCCATTAAACTGCCAGATCTTCTACATTTGTTGCTTCCGCATGGAGAGCCCTGTCATGCTCCTTGGTAAGTCATATGAAGTTACATACAGTAATCCTCATTTAACTAGCTACAGACTCCTCAAGCAGCAGTCACTTCTGGGAAGCTGGGACTCATAGCAGGAAACAAAAGAGAGCCAGAACATTGCTACTTCAAAGCTGCATGTCTGAAACTTTCAAACCAAAGAAGCTACACAAAATACTTTGAGCAACTTTGCATTTGTTAATTGTATCCAAAAGGTCAGCAAATAGTCTTTGCTGGATAGTCTTTCCAGCCTAAAACAAACTTTTTATTTTATTTTATTTATTTTTGTTTGTCTACTTTTTATCTGGGGCTTCAGATGACTGAGATGTATATCTCAAAATGAAATTCCACCTTATAAATGCATAATAACACATAATGAAAAGTGACAGTTATGTAACAAAACATAATACAAGAAAACATTAACTTTGTGAGGATGATGGGGTCACAGGCATTATTTTCCTCTAACTGGTTTTAATAATGGGCTTATAAGTTATTAAAAAATGTGATTGAAAAACACAAACATAAAAACATAAAAAAGTGTACTTTCAATGCAAGTTCTTCCCTTAAAGCTGTCATCTTAGAAAAATACACACTTTCCAGCAATTATGCTACACATCCAAGACCCTTTTAGAATTCCGTTCTGAAAAATATCTTCAGATAAGTTTATAAGCCACATAAGAAAAATGTGATCACCATTTTAATAGTCACAACCTATTTCTTTCAATGAAAATCTTGCTCCCTAGTTTAATCACCCACTTTATTCACAGCTTTGGCTCCAAATTTTGGCTGCTTCTAAAAAAATTGAACCTCCAAACAGATTGTGTTACCACTCAGACTATTCAAATAACCTGGCTCAGGCTTGTTAAGTAATTTCGCCTAGCTTCTAAGATCATCCAAGTTTCCCTTATCATCTGGTATCTAAAAATTTGCATACCATTGTCCCCTTAATCGTCACTACTTAATCCAGGATTAGACCACTTTCCTTCCTAATGTAAAAAGGTAACAAAGAAGCTCACCTTCACTTTCCCAGAATATGAATTCATTAAAACTGAAACAGTAATTGATTTCCTTACCAGTTATCAATGTTTCCTCAACCTTTAGCACAGTGCTTGACTCATAGAATATGTTGATTAAATGTTTATCTAAAAGGCAATAATTGTGTGAAGAAATGATAATATCCCCCTAGATGCTGATTTCCACCATTATCAAGAGCGCAAAATGTCAAAATGTCAAAACACAGTCTTCTATTTTGTTACCCAGTGGCCTGATGGCCACTTACCCAAGCTAAATGAAAATTTTTAGTACGTTTTACAATGTAAAATTTCACTTGCATTATTTAATTTTATTTTCCTCACAGCCCTCTGAGGTAGTTACTTTGGCTATTCTGTACAAAAGATAATGAAACTAAAACATGGGATGATCACACAAACTTCATTGTTCAGAAGGGGTAGAATCAGGCTTCAACCAAGCCTCACTGTGTGTATACAAAAGATATCTCTTCTGTTAGTCCAATTACCCAAAACAATGAGCAAGCACCTTCTAAGCAAACTGACCACCCTCTGTTAGCAAGAGAGATTTCAATTTATGGCCCTGAATCCAAAACATCAGTAAAGACCCTTACTCACTAGTTTTCTCTGGAAAACTTCAGAGTAGAGGGATCTCTTTATTTTAGGTCCTCCTTTCCCCTTCTACTTTCATCCCTGAAAGGCACTGTGAGGACACAATTCATATCAGTAGTGTTCACATTCAAATTGTGATTGCCCTTGTTCTGGTTTAGATTAGGGATAAGGAAGAAAGAAGATACACTGAGTATCTCCTAGTGTGGCCAAAAGTGGGGGTCTGGCTGCTCCCTGCTCAAAAGCCTATAAAAAGGCAAGGTTGGTGGAAAGGAAAGTTTGCTTTATTTTGGAGGCTGGCAACCTGGGGGGATGGGGAGGGCGGACGCCCGTCCAAAGGCCAACTCCCCACACTGCACCCCGGCCGACAATCGGGGCAAGAGCTTTTATTGGTAGAGGGAGGGGGCTACATGCAGAATCAGCACAGTCAGCTCTGACAGTCATCTTGAATTTGGTCATGCAATGGGCTGATCAGCGTCTCTTGATTGTTTTAAGTACAGTTAGTTAATCTTCAGTTCCAGGGTCAGTTTGTTCCCATTTCTTTGAGGCCAGTTCTCGGAATTATGGCAGCTTATGTCACGGCTATAGCCTGGTCGTCATGTAGTTAACTTCTTCCACCTGGTGTGGGTTTCAGTATCTATAAGACAGCTCACAGGATGTGGCTCAGAATATTATCTATAGCTCTTGAAGAGGAACTAAAAGTCCTTGACTTTGTTTAATGCCTAAACTATTATTATTTAGTCTTGTTGGACTGTTTTCCTTTGTTTTTGCATTTTCTCACTTCTCTGATTAAACTTATTCTTTGGCTAAAATTTTCCCACAGACAAAAGGCAGGCTGAGGACATGGGGGACAAGACAAAAGGCACAGACAAAGCCACAGACAAAAGGCCACAGACAAAAGGCAGGCTGAGGACATGGGGGACAAGGACCATAGGGTCCAGTTTCACTAGGATGACTGACCATCTGGTTTGCCTGGGACTGAGGGGTTTCCCAGGACATGGGACTTTCAGTGCTAAAACTGGGACAATCCCAGGCCATCCGGATGGTTGATAACCACGGTCCATATACAAACCCAGGAATCTGAACCAGATTGCAAATTCCTCAAAGGCTGCAGCCATGATTTATAGGCCTACTTTAGCACCCAGTACATACTGTTTGATCAACAGATTGAAGAGTTTACAAGGTTTTGGAAAAAAGAAACTATCCACCAATTGTCTGAAGAAAAGTCTTGCAGTCTAAGTGATTACCTGGGAGGATGGGTCTGAAAACAAACAAGCCATAGAAGATGCTGCTCAGATTCTATCTTCTTACAGCTCTTGGAGTCATTAAGAACCACAATGATCTATCCCACATTGACCACACATGCACTGAATATTTATTATATACGAAATCTCTGATAACCAAAGAAGGAGAAGTCTCTAGCCTCAAGGAACTTGTGGTCTATGATGGAAGGCATATAAGTAAATAATTTCCAATGCATTGTAATGAATGCAGCAATAAAACCATGCACAAGTAACAGTGGCAGCACAGGGAAATATTCCTCTATGAGGTTGGAGGAAATCTCAGAGAGAGTGAAAAGCTATTGGATCATGGTAGAGGAAGTGGGAGTTATCCAGGCAGGATAGTGCAGAAACGGCATTCCAGAGAAGGATCAGGCTGTGCAAAGATATAGGAACATGCCATTAATAGAGTATGTGCAGGAAATTAGAAGCTTTCTGATATTTATGGAGCATAAAGTACATGAGTGGGGACAGTTTCAGAAAGAGAAAAAGCTGGAGATATTCGTGGGATCTGATCACAAGTATTTGCTAAGATTATTATGCTCTTTCCTATTGGTATTAGAGAGTCATTGAAGGTTTTCAAGTAGGGGAGAGACATGCTCAGATTTACTTTTAAGAAAAGCCATGGTGGAGGATGGAAAGGGCCAGGTTAAGACAAGTGAGGGAGATCAGGATAGAGCTGAATTAATGAATGAGACAGCATAATGTTCTACATTTTTCACATTATACTATCAACTGTTTTTATTTCACATGAATTTGAGAAATAACTGAGTGCCAGTCCCACTTTCCCTCTTCCCACTTTTGTCCCAATTTTTCATAAGTTTACATCAGAATAAAATGCAACTCTCTACTCCTCCACACGAAGGCATCTAGTGTGCTGTTCTTGTTCTTTGGCATTTATGGCATTATACTAGCTTAATTCCCATCATCCCCCAAGCCCAGCAGGCAGAAACCAAGCAAACCAAGGCCCCATTTGGTTAGTCAGGATTGCAATAAGGTGACTGCAATACACAAGTAATATTTTACTTCACTGGCTCCACTGGATCCTTTACATGGTCTCCATTTTGAAAAGCTTTACATTTAGAGATTCTTCCCTTTTTCTTTTTCCAGGTCTCATCCCGCAGGGGCAGATTCACCATAGGGTGTTGCTAGCGGCTTGCAGATAGAAACAAAGCACAGCTGGAGTCTCCAAATGCAGCGGTTCCCTGAAGATTTGCTGAGGCTTAACATCACTTTGGGAAACAAATAATGGGGGGTATGAGAAAAGATGAAGCTCTCTGAATTTAATCCCAGGTGTCTTCAGTCCTACGGCTGCTACAGAACTCACCTTGAATTTTGCAGGTTCCAAAGAGCTTTGTTACTTAACAGGAGTTGGCAGCCTCTTTTCACCACAGCCTGCACCCCACCATCACGCCACTACCAAGTCAAAATGGCACCAGGATTGATTTTCTTGGGCACAGATACCACTGCTGGATCCATGAGAGTCAGCAAACAGGAAACTTCCGTCTTTTGTTTTATAAACTAGAAATCCTTAGCCTTGCTCTTTTTGTGTGTGTAACTTGAACTACCTCAGGGATTTATGATTTATCATCTTATACATCAGCCTTGGTTCACATCCATATCTACCCCCTTACTAATTTCGCCCCGATCCTACACACACACACACACACACACACACACCCCTCTTCCCACCCCCCTCCCCTTCTAAGAATATCCTCTCTGCTCTGGTCATCCTGGTCATCCAACAAGGCTACAAATGGGTCCAACCTTGTCTATAAGCAAAGCTTGGCCAATCCTGACCACTTCAATTTCAAATACTCCTATAGGGTATTCCATTCAATATACACTGAGCCTACTAGCATCCTACAATGTGCCAATAGTTGCACTAAACATCTGAAAACATTTGGTTTGTGTGTGTATGTGTGTGTGTACCCCTTGTTCTATGTTTCTTTCCCCCTCTTTCTACGTGATCTGGGTTTAATTGAGCTTTTAATGATTCTATTTCATCTCCACTAATTGTGTATTACTCGTACCTCTTTTTCTGTTTTTAGTAGTGAAGATAAGGACTACTATATGCATTTTAAAGTAAGTCCCAGGAATTACCTGGCGGTCCAGTAGTTAGGACTCCACACTTTCACTGCCAAGGTCCCGGGTTCAGTCCCTGGTCAGGGAACTAAGATCCCGCAAGCCAATAAATAAATAAATAAATAAATAAATAAATAAATAAATAAATAAATAAAAGTAAGTCCTCTTTCTCCCTTCAGAGACCTGTTTTTTTCAGATTTTTAGTTACTTGTTTGGCCTGAAAACTTAGTTCTCTGGAAGATTCAAGAAAGTTCGTTCATTTTCAGTTTGTCTAGCTTTTTCTCTGTTTTTAAAGTGACAGCAATGCTCATTCAAGTTCTCTACATCTTTGGGGTGAAAACAGAAGCTCCAAAACATTTTACAAAATAAATATGTTTCTGGTTGGCAGAAAGACAAAAGTACATTTTATCCTTAAATGTACATTTATAAATAACATCATCAAAAATATTGACAACTATGAACTCTGTAGTTTTAAAAATATTTTTTAAATTAAACTGGAAAAATGTATACATCTTCATGTTCCACTGCTAAAATTGATGTCTAATTTATGAAGATATTTAATAAAAGCTTATATAATTTTGGTGGCATTTTAAATTTGCTTCATATTTTGAAAAAAATGCCAAGCTACCAAGTTATTATTAATTATACCCTCCATTATATTTTACACTATAAATATTACACACAATATGTATGATAAATAAATAAAGGACTCCTGGTAAACTGCCTGAATGCCAGTTTCTGGATACAGTAGAGAATTCACCAAGTTAATTGTCAATTTATGAGCACTGTCTAGAGAGCTAACCAGGCTCTCCCCGCGGACTCTTTGCTCATCTTTTTAAAAATTCTAAACTTCCTTCACAGAATGCGCTTCCTCGTTCCTCCTACAAAGACCAGTGCAAATGTTAACTTCCCCACAAAGTTTTTCCACCATTTCATCTCAAATAAATTGTTCCTTCCTTTGTACTCTTAAAACACTTTTTCTCGATTCCTATAATAGATTCATCTATGAATCCTCAAAGACCCTGGAAAGAACTCAATTTCAACAAGCAGTTAATGAATGTCATTCATATATATTCATTTCTACAGAATGTTATGTGGGATATAAAGTAGTTCTTCTGCAAATCTCAGTTGCAGGTGAGATGCTGCTTAAGGAATTAAAAACCCTGTTTACATCCACAAATAATAAACTCGGTAAATAAATTTTAAAACTTCAACACTACAGTACACTTTGCATTCATTACACATGGTGATATATGTATGATGATACGATAATATACAGCCTTAGTAATTGGCATAGAAACTTGTCTGTTATTTAATGTTGGTTGTAAATTTTGATTATAAAATTGTATGTATTGCACTGTTAAATGCATAATTTATAGTATTTATTATAATATTTACTAATACATATGTATAATTCTGGCGGAATAAACACCAAAATATAGCAGTCATTTTGTCCAGGTAGCAGGTTTAGAGATACATTTTACATATTCTTTATACTTTTCTATGTTATATGAATATTTTATAATGAATGTCTATGGTTTTTATGATGAGAGAAACACCAAAAAATTATTTCAATATTAGGAAAAATACATGGGAAAATAATGTCAGGGGAACAAAAATCTTGAATGAACTGATGAAAGCTCTTAAACAGTAAACAACAAAAGCATTAAGTATGTGAAATGAGGTGATGAATGTGTTAATTATCTAGATTTTGGTAATCATTCCACAACGCATATCAAATCATCACATTGTTCACTTCAAATATATGCAATTATATTTGTCAATTAATCCTCAATAAAGTTAAAAACAACAACAAAAACAGCACACTAAACAAAGAGCTCACCAATGATATTCTACAAATCTTAAATTCTTAATAATGGTATTTGGACAATTAATTTCCATTTACCATCCCTTGCCTGCTAGAAACTTTTAAACCACACCCTTCCTCGGCTGTTTCAAGGCGACACTCATAAATATCTCTTTTATTTCAGGTAATATACATGCTAAGAGGAATGCTTTCTGTCTGGTTCTCAAACCAAATGTCCCATGACTCTCTTTCCTTCTTTTTTCTTAATTCACAACATTCTTCTGTTGAAAAAGTAATACATGCAAATGGTAAAATTTTTCAGCAAGGCAAAGGGTATACAATATAAGAGAGATCTCCCTACCACCCTGGACACCCAGATCCTCCTTTCCTTAGAGGCACACGCTATTTACAGTGTCTTTTGTATGCTTTCATATAGAAGTGATATCCATTTTTCTTTTACACAAATAAGAGTATACTTTTCAAACTGTTCTGTATTCTCCTTTTGTACAGTTAATCATATACAGGCATACCTCAGAGATATTGCAGGTTCGGTTCCAGCCCACTGAAATAAAGTGAATATTGCAATAAAGAGTCACACAATTTTTTGGTTTCCCAGCGCATACAGACGTTATGTTTACACTATACTGCTGTCTATTAAGTGTGCAATAGCATGTCTTAAAAAACAATGTATAGGGCTTCCCTGGTGGCGCAGCGGTTGAGAGTCTGCCTGCTGATGCAGGGGACGCGTTCGTGCCCTGGTCCGGGAAGATCCCATATGCCGCCGAGCGGCTAGGCCCGTGAGCCATGGCCGCTGAGCCTGCGCGTCCGGAGCCTGTGCTCCGCAACGGGAGAGGCCACGGCAAGGAGAGGCCCACGTACTGCAAAAAAAATAATAATAATAAAAATTCTTTATTGCTAAAAATGCTAATCATCATCTGTCTCCAGCAAGTCATAATCTTTTTGCAATAGTAACATCAAAGATCACTGATCACAGATCACCATAACAAATATAATAATAATTTTTTTAAAGTTTAAAATATTGTGAAAATTACCAAAATATGACACAGGGACACAAAGTGAGAAAATACTGTTGGAAAAATGATGCTGAAAGACTGGCTCCACGCAGAGTTACCACAAATCTTCAATTTTTCAAAAACAGTATCTACAAAGTGCAATAAAGCGAAGCGCAATAAAACAAGGTATGTATTGAAAATCTGAGAAACTTTTTATTAGGTACATATAAATCAGGCACATTCTTTGAAAAGCTTAACATTGCACAGGATTTATTCAAATATTTACCTGAATGAAAGGCATGAGGAGTGTTTCTACTCCTGCTATTGTGAACCGATCTGCAATAAATATCCTTGTGTGTGGATGCATGCATATTTAGCATGAAATATCTACAGAATAAAATCTGAGTTAGTGGATCAAAAGATATGTGTATTTTTAATTTGGATAAATGCTCTTAATTGTCCTCCAAACTAATTTCTTCAATATTTCCTTCAACCACCAATATGAGAGTCCCTATTGGCTCACAGCTTCCTCTACTCTGTGTAGGTCACTATTCTTCTATGTATGATTAGATATTTGGATCTTCAGCAATCTGGTAAGAGAAATAATATTGTACACTTATTTTCATTCAGATTTTTTAATGTATGGGTGAGATTAAACATTTTTCCATATTTACAAGTCATTCATATATTTTTTCCTGTGATTTTCCTGTTTGTGCCCTTTGCATATCCATCCTTTGGTTTATGTTTTTCTTATTTAAAAAAATCTGGAAAACCTAGCTCCTTCTTTGCTATATGTGTTGTGAATATATTTTCCAGTTTTTGTTTATCTTTTGACTTTTCTAGGGTGTTTTTTGCTGAGAAAATTTGTAAATTTTTCATGTCATTAAATTTATCATTCTTTTTCCTTAAAGCTTCTGGGTCCTGTGTGTTGCTTTAGGAAGGCTTCACCAGTTCCTCGATATGAACATTTTCCCCATGTTGTCTTCTAAGAAACATTTTCCAAATCTATCCTTTATGTTTAAAGTTGTGAGCTATCTGGATTTATTTTTAAGTAAAAAGTGAGTTAAGAATCCAGGCTTATCTTTTTTTCTCTCAAAATAGATAACCAGTTGTCTCAACATTATTTATTGAGGAATTTATCTTTTCCACTTTAAAACAAGTACTCTTATCATATACTAAATTCCCATTTTTACTTTGGTCTACTTTTGGACTGTTTTCTGTTTTATTGATCTGACTGTGTATGTGCCAAAGACTTTTATTTACCATGCCTGCATAGTACATTTTAATATCTGGTCAGGTGAGGCCTGTCTCGTAGCTTTTCTTTTTCAGAAATTATTTTGCCCACTCTGTTCTTAATTTATACCTAAAAAAAAGTAATGCCTGTTGTCACAAATGGCAAGATTTCATTCTTTTTTATGGCTGAGTAATACTCCATTATATATGTTGATAGGTGTATAATACTCCATTACATATAAATATATCTTCTTTATCCATCCATGTCAATGGACACTTAGGTTGCTTCCATATCTTGGCAATTGTAAATAATGCTGCAATGAACACTGAGGTGCATATATCTTTTCAAATTAATGTTTTCATTTCCTTCAAATACATACCCAGGAGTGGGATTGCTGGATCATATGGTAGTTCTATTTTTAATTTTTTTAGGAACCTCCATACTGCTTCCCACAGTGGCTGCACCAATTTACGTTCCCACCAACAGGGTACTAGGGTTCCCTTTTTTCCATGTCCTCACCAACACTTGTTATTTCTTGTCTTTTTGATGATAACCATTCTGACAGGTGTGAAGTGGTATCTCATGGTTTTGATTTGCATTTTCCTAATATGATTAGTGATGTTGAGCATCTTTTCATGTGCTTGTTGGCCATCTGTATATCTTCTTTAGAAAAATGCTTATTCAGGTCCTCTGCCCATTTTGTAATCAGATTTTTTTTTTTGATATTTAGTTGTCTTGCCATTTGATAACATGGATGGACCTGGAGGGTATTATGCTTACTGAAATAAGTGTGCCAGAGAAAGACAAATACTGTATGCTTTCAATTCTATGTGGAATCTAAAAAATAAAGCAAATGAACAAATATAACAAATCAGAAACAGACTCATAGATACAGAGACCTAACTAGTGGTTGCCAGAGAAGAGAGGGGTAGGGGAATGGGTGAAAAAGCTGAAGGGGTTAAACGATACAAACTACCAGTTATAAAATAAATAAGTCACTGGGATGTAATATACAGCACAGGGAGTAGTCAATAAATTATAATAATTTTTATGGTGCATATCTATAAAAATATTGAATGGCTATGTTGTACACCTAAAACTAATATAATATTGTAAATCAACTATACTTCAATTTAAAAAAATTAATGCCTACTTCCTTGGTCCTTGAGTGGTCAATGTTTTATTCACCTCCACTTCACCTTGTTGGGGAGGGAGGGAGTCCTGTTCTAGTGTTATAGGGATGGTTGAGCACATGACAAACACTTGACAACAGTGAGACTGACAACAGTTTATTAGTCATATATATTCACAACCTGGGGAAAGAGAACACCATGCCATGCAGGGTCACACAGGTGTTGCATTCAGGTACAGAATGGATGAGCAGGGGCTGTGGAAGGCAGGCTTTCTAGTAAACAAGAGGATGAAGTGCCCCCTGGTTCCTATGGGAGCATGTGATTGGTTTGTAGAAGTAATTCTGCTGGTTGGAAGGGAACTGAAACCTGCAGAGGCAGGTATTACGCCTGGTCCCTGTGATGAGGAGTGTTGTTTGACTAGGGGACCTCATTCTGATGAGCACAATGGGAAAGGGGAACTTGCAGTTAGGCTATCTGAGACCCCTCTGTCTTTCCCAAGATGTCAAGGCACCCATGATATTAGGACTTATTCTACAGTTTACCCTTGACATCACTTTAAACCTTGATGATGAGTAAGACTTCTAGGGAGTAAGAGAAGTACCTCCCTAGAAAGCAAAGTAGTTACTTTGACCAGGGAGAAAAGGACTTGGTGAGATTGTTGTAAAAAATATAAACTTTAGAAGTGTCCCTTTTTATGGCCAATAAAGTATATCGAGGGAATTGTGTGGCATTGTGGTAGAGAGTACATGTCCCCAAAGGGGACACGTTTAGATTAATCAATGCCTGTGGCAAAGGTAACAACCAGCATGGGGTCCACTTGACATTTTTAAACTAAAATAGGAGTTCTTCAAGAAGCCCATTATGCCTCCCAATTAAGCCAGCTGCCGGGGCCTATAGGAGAGGTGGAAGTTCCATTGAATACCTTCTTCAAAAGCTCAACATTGTATATTTTGAGAAGTGGAACTAGTGCTTTGGTCACTACCGGTAATGCCTGGAATTCCAAAGGGCATGAGGAGTGTCCTGGTGCAGCTTTGTGTTGTGGCTTTAGTATATGCAGAGACATCTGTTACCTTGATTTACATTTTGGGTACCTGTGAAGCCAAGAGCTTCTCAGAGTTCTTTACCCCACAGGGGACAAATTTTAGGCAATGGTCCAGGAGTCTGTAAACTTGTGCAGATACGGACATTTCTTGCCCAGGGAAACCAGTTCTACAATGACTGTCTGACAGGTGATCAATTGTGCTGACCCTTGGGTCTTACCCTTTTTCATTATGAGGCACGACTCATTCTTTCCAGGATTAAGAACAGGCCAAAATGAGATGTTTAATGGAGAAGCAGCTGAGATAATCACCCCTTCAACTACTAGGTCTTATAAATAAGTTTAAATCCTTCAAGACCCTGGTTTAATTTACATTGATTGGGCCATATTAACTATTTTTACCTGGGAGGAGTGTTGTCCATGGGATTTTATTTTGTTAAGCCAATTTCTGTCAACTATTTATTGAATTTTAATTTATTACTCATTGGGTTAGAGTGTCCATGCTACTTGGATATTTCAAGCCTGTCAGTGCTATAACTATGGAAAATTTAGGCAATGGAAATGATGGTTAAGGTGAAGCATACCTATTTGTCCTCTATGTTATATACTGTAACCCCCCTAAGATTATAGGAGAACCATGTTTAAATTTAGTGCATTCTTAGGCATAACTCTAATTTGAGCCCCAGTATTGATGAAGTTCATGAAGTTTTGCCAATTGGTGTGACTTAACAGATGTTCAAGTTAATTCAGAACCTATGAGGCAGAGATGCAAAAGCCAAACAGCATACTTTTATCTTTTTGCTGTATACACTATTTTAGTAAATTTCAAATTTCCAATTGGGTCAAATTCTGGATTTTTCTTTCATTATTTTGTTCGTTTCCTCCAGTAGTATCCAGGTTTTTAAATTTTATTCCCCCTTTTTTCATTATCGCTTTGTCACTGGATATACTACAGGAATGAAGGGTTCTCTTTACCCTGCTCATGTTCATAACTTTCTTCCTACAGAGAGCCTCACCTTGTTGCAGGAAGGGGGACTCTTTCCAGGGCCCGAGAGTGGGCTGTTATCTAACAGTAGGAAATGAATTGTCTGAGGAGACACACGTGCTGACAAAGCAAGAGACTTTATTGGGAAGGGGCACCTGGCTGGACAGCAGGAGGGTCAGGGAACCCAGGAGAACTGCTCTGCCACGTGGCTCACAGTCTCGGGTTTTATGGTGATGGGGTTAGTTTCCGGGTTGTCTCTGGCCAATCATTCTGACTCAGGGTCCTTCCTGGTGGTGCACGCATAGCTCAGTCAAGATGGATTCCAGCAACGAGGATTCTGGGAGGTTGGTAGGACATATGGACTGGTGTCTCCTCTCTCCTTTTGACCTTTCCCAAATTCTTCTGGTTGGTGGTGGCTTGTTAGTTCCATGTTCCTTACCAGAACCTCCTGTTGTAAAACAAGTCAAGCAAATGGTTACCTAACCAGGGTGTGCAGTTCTGGTCAGTGGTTCTCCTAAAAAAATCAGTGTATTCAAGGTTGGAAGCCTACCCCACAGCAATGGTTGTGTTGTTTAAGGACTCAAGGCTTACGCTGGGTTAGAATTAACCCTTGTGCTGTGCCATAGGGGTACCATGGGTGCTTTTCCTTATAACTCCCATTCAGGACTTTTGTTGCAGGATGGGCATAGGCAGCAGAGTGGTGCAGCAGAAGAAGGCTGGGCTCAGAACCCTGAGGTCAATGGCTTAAGAAAATTTTCCACTAAGATCCTGCTTTCTCTTGCTGCACAGGTTTGCTGGCTTGTTCCCTTTCTCCCTTTCTTTCTTCCTTTCGTTCTTGCTTCCTTCCCTCCCTCCCTCCCTCCTTTCTTTCTTTCTTTCTTTCTTTCTTTCTTTCCTTCCTTCCTTCCTTCCTTCTTTCGTTCCTTCCTTCCTTCCTTCTTTCTTTCTTTCTTTCCTTCTTCCTTCCTTCCTTCCTTCCCTCCCTCCCTCCCTCCCTTCTTTCTTTCTTTCTTCCTTTCTTTCTTTCTTTCTTCCTTCCTTCCTTTCTTTCTTTCTTTCTTTCTTTCCTTCTTCCTTCCTTCCTTCCCTCCCTCCCTCCCTTCTTTCTTTCTTTCTTCCTTCCTTCTTTCTTTCTTTCTTTCTTTCTTTCTTTCTTTCTTTCTTTCTTTCTTTCTTTCTTTCCTTCCTTCTTTCTTTCTTTCTTCCTTTCTTCCTTTCTTCCTTTCTTTCTTTCTTCTTTTCACTCTGGATGTAGTTTCTTAGAATATTTTGGATTTCTAGCCATGTAAAGTTGAAGCTTTTAGTTTCTGTCTTTCTGTCCATGGTGTGGAGTTTCTGGGAATAGTGCAGGAGATTGGGCCCCCACCTTACAAACAGTCATAGGTTCCTCCAGTCAATTTCCCCAGATCAGTGTACACATGCAGTAAGGTCATTTTGTCTATGGACCAGTTAGTTGGTGGTCATCAAACATCGTGATGGCAAGATTAGCCCTTTGGCATCCTGGCAAGCACAGGCGAGGCACATTGGCTAGGGGTTTTGCATTGGGAGAGCAGTTGAGTTACCTCAACTGGGGAAGGGCTAAGACCAAATGCTCCTTCCATTTTTCTTTTCTTGTTAGTGTCTGGGCCACGGGCTGCCCTCACTAATGGATTTGCACCTCAACAGCTTTAGGAGTCTGGAGAGTGTATGACAGCAGCAAAGGAGCAGTACAGGAAACAAGCAACAATGACTGTTTGGCAATTGGGATGCCATACTTAATTCTCCCTGTGTTGGTGGTCTCCTTCTTTGAAACTTCACAAAGAGCTTTCCCTGGGTCAATCACAGGAGTGTACAATCACAAAAAATGTCCTTATGGCTGCCCCAAGCAGCCAGTGATGGTCACCAGCCCAAACCTTGGTAAGCAGGACTCAGCACCAACAGGTTAGGACACTGTATTGTTACTGCTGTTACAGATGGGAGCCTCAGAGACCACTGCCAAGCACAGGCTGAACCCAATGGCATGTCACCCTGGGGTATAACCAATTAACAGCATATCTTATCTCAGAGACGAGAGTACTTTAGCATGGGTGGGAAGATATGGTAACACATGAGAGAGTCAACAAAGTGCCCTGCAAGCCAAAGAACAAGCCCACCAGCAACTGGCAGTTCTGTCCCAGGCAGCTGCTGCTGTATCACAGGATTCATTAGCCAAGAGCAGTTAAAGCTGATCAGGTCCAGGTGTCATTGGTCATTGTTGAGCCACCTTGTTCATGATGCCAATTGTTTTATTCACTTCTACTTCACCCCATTGGTGAGAGAAGGATTCCCTCCCTAGGTTTATGGGGATGGCTGAACACATAACACTGAAATTCAACAGATGAGATTGACAGCAGTTATCAGTCATATATACTCGGAACATACCACTAAGGACCACACTAGGGTTGCACTCGGGAATAGAATGAACAAGTAGGAGCTGTAAGACGCAGGTTTTGTAGTAGCAAGAGAATGAGATGACCCTTGGTTCCTGTTAAAGGATGTGAGTGACTTGTTTGACTAATTCCTCTGGCTACCAGGGAACTGAAACTTGCTATTCAGGAATAAGCAGGCACTGTGCCCGGTCCCCTTGATAAGGAGGGTTGTTTGGCTAGAGGACCTTATGATGGGAGCACAGGGGAAAGAGAACTTGCAGTTAGTCCATTCGAGGCCCCCTCAGTTTTCCTCAGAGGAGGAAACACACATTATATGGAAACAATTTTAGGTCTTATATCATAGTCAAAGAGACACCTGGATATTTGAGATATTTTGTGGAATTTTTAATGCTAATCATAATGGAATTTTTTATTTTTCAGCCCTCTCCAGTAGAGCTAGGACTAGTTATTCCTAGCATAGTTTCTGACTAAAGCATCTACTGTCAGCTCCTGTTATACAAGTCTCACCTCCAGTGAAGGTTTCCGAATTTCTATACAGAACGGATGCAGTAAACATGGGAGAACATATATCTCTTCCATGTCCTGTTTTCATTTCCTTCGGATATATACCCAGAAGTGGGATTGCTAGATCATATGGTAGATTTATTTTTAATTTTTTGAGGAACGTTCATATTGTTTTCCATAGTGGCTGCACCAAATAAATAAATAAATAAAAAGGTCTGGCATGCCAACAAATAGCTGTGAAATATATCTATCATTCCAACCTTTGGAAGCTTTTAGAAAAAATTTAGCGTAAGTTCAAGAAATCATTTGGTAAATTGTCACTTAAATGAATATTGTATTTGCTTGCATATCCTATTCCTAAAATAGTTTCTCCTTTCCACTTAGAGAAAGAAGGAGGAGGAGGTAGAGGAGGAGGAGAGGTGAAAAAGAAAATGTGTGAGCCCTATGATTTTTCTCCCCACCTATTTTTCCTGTTTTTAAATATCAACTGATACTGCAGTAGAGATTTCTCTAAGCAGAATTAATTTTGTCTTTGACGATCTGGAACATTATAGGTTTACCAATGTTTGCAGTTGTGTGGAGGGCTGAACAGAATGAGGAGGGGGAGTTGGATAACACTAGCTGTATCTCACCTCTCTTACTTAAAAAAAACCCTCCATTTCTATCTTCCTTGTTATAAGAATAGAAAAGTCATCCCTTCTTCCTGCCCTTGCAATACTCTGTACTGAAAAATTATTAGTGTGTCTTTACCAGTACAAGATTCACACCTTGGTTTACCCAGAACATTTACAGGTATCTGCAGTGGGTGATGATATAGAGAAAAATAAAGATGTTACAAAAGGAATGCAAAGAAGGAGGATATTCATCTTTTGACGCTCAAAATCTGATTATGCACACATTTTAAAGCACTAGCTAGTACATTTTATCCCTGCCTTGACCAAGGGCCAAGGATAAGCATAGCACTAGCAGAGACCAATCACAAGTTAACCCTATCTTACACAGATTATTTATGATTTCAATGATTTTTATTTTTTTTGCGTTACGCGGGCCTCTCACTGTTGTGGCCTCTCCCGTTGTGGAGCACAGGCTCCGGACACGCAGGCTCAGCGGCCATGGCTCACGGGCCTATCCGCTCCGCGGCACGTGGGATCTTCCCGGACTGGGGCACGAACCCATGTCCCCTGCATCGGTAGGTGGACTGTCAACCACTGCGCCACCAGGGAAGCCCTCAATGATTTTTTTGTTATTTCATTTTTAAAAATAATTATAGTTGAATAAGAGACTGTAGTCTATATAGTTGATTTTCTAAAATATTTTCAGACTTGCTTTAATATCTAGAAATTCTTTCACTTTCACATAAATGTTTCTTATATGCCTGAGAAGGATACGGATTCTATAATTGCTAGAACTGGGTAATATACAAATATACATCTTTTAAACCAATTTGTCAATTAAGTTTATCAAACTTTTCAAAACCTTATTAATTATTTTGTCCACTTCACCTATCAATTACTGAAATAAATTTGTTAGAGAGATTTTATCATGCTGGATTTGTTCATCTATACATGTAATTCTGTCAATTTTCCCCTTAATTATTTGAAGATAGGCTACTAATGTCCACCCAGGTTTTAGAATTTCGTATCATCCTGATGAATTTGAGTGTTTTTCACCATGCTGTTACTATTTTCCGCTAATTATATTTTATGTGATATTGCTATCAGTACATTTTTAAGTTGTTTTTATCCTGGTGTATTTTTCCTAATCCTTTATTTTCAACATTTCTGTGTTTTTACATTTAAGTTTATTTTTTATAAAATTATATAGCTGTATCCTTAAAAAGTCAGTGTTAGAATATCTAACTTTTAATTGGTGATTTAGGTAACTTTACATTTATTGTGATTACTTATTTATTTGAATAATGCCTCCTATCTTATTTTCTGCTTTCTATTTATCCCTATTTTTTCTCTACTTCCTTTTACCTCTTCTTTACTGTGCTCTTTCTGACTGGTAAATGTTTTTCCATTGTTGCTTTGAAAGTTACATACTTACTGCTTATTCTCTTTTAAAAAAATGCAAGCTTTAAAAAAGGAAAAAGTTAATCAAACATTTTAAAAAATTTTATTATGAGGCAAAAAAGCCTTGTAATCCAAGCAGTTGACTTGTACATTCCTTCTTTTCCTCCTTTAGTATATTAAGCCCAGGCTAGGACAGAGGTGCATAGAGCGGTTATGCATATATGAAGACGAAGGGAAGATTTGCATTTTTCTGGCCATAGGGAATTATGACAAGGATCGCTGATGGGATTTACTAGATAAGTGACAACCAAATTGTGGGTCCCGATTAGTTTATTAAAATAGTAAGGGTAACCCCGAGGACAGAGGGTTCTTCCTCCTCTTTCCCCACTTAGGACTCTGGAAAGTAATACCCTCTCAGGCTGTCCCTACATTAACCTGGGGTACCTCCGTATTAGTTTAGTTGTGCAAACAGAACTCCTAGGGTTTGGCTTTACTGAGTTACCTTATTCTTGACTGGATTAGATGTTAGATTAAGAGTCAATGGCACTGCCTATGGACGCTCCAAGGCAGCAAAAGGTGATCCAGAAGCCCAGGCTAGGCCTGGATTGTTGGGCGAGTTGGCTCAATGGAGGATGTGGAGAGAATGAGGAATAAACAACTAGTGGGAATTGAGGTGATTTTGACTTAGTCAAGAATGGCACTAGCTCTGAAAAAGCCAAGAGAGAGATGGGGATCGTGAGTTACACTAGCCACATCTTTGGCTCTACATAACAGCACAGCAACGTGCAACCATGTGGGCAAAGGATATTACCGCAGAGACCAGAGGAGGTCAGGGACTTAACATGCAAGGGTCCCAGCATTCCCTCTGCCATGAGGTCACCGAAGCCATATCCTTCTCCTCCGTACAACTATGCTTCGACCTAGGAGAGAAGTAAGGAGGAGGGGGAAGCTGTCTTAGAGACTAAGCTCTTTTACCAAGAGAAACTGAACACTCCCTAAAGAGACTATTTAATTTATTAGATCAGACTAAGATTTAAACTGGATTGGACATTAAATTAATTTTTACCCTCACCAAACAGAGAGTGGGAAACTCAATAGGAAGCCTAAATTAGTTATAGACAAAATAAATAAATTACATTTTCTCTGCACAATGAAGTTTTAGTGTGAAGTAAAATTTTTAATATTGCTTTTGAAACCTGAAAAGGATGGAAACCCTAGACGTAAACCATGCCTCTTAGTGATTTTCAGATGGTTATTTTTGCTTTTAAGCCGAAGGAAACGGCTGAACAAGGGGAAAATGATAGGGGATTTCAATTCCAGTTACAATGACCCCTGATTCCTGTATAAATCTGAGTGAATCACTAATTCTTAGCAAATGGTGTGGAGAATACACAATTTAACAAACATTTCCAGAGATGCATTGGGACCCAGCTTCTTATACAATCTTCTCTTCCTATTTGGAGTGATAATAAAGGGAAGGAAACACAAATCAGACCAATGATATGGTACATCAATATCATTACATATGGAGCAAAGGAAAGAAGCAGTCAAAGAAATATTTTGATTTTAAAAAAGAGTATAGCTTGGGTGCAAACATATTAACACTGAGATGGAAGTTTTAGTAATAAATTGCATGAATGTTACGAATCATTTCATTTACTTAATGCAGAATGTTTCAAGAAATAATCTTAAGAATATAATGTAGATTAAAAAGTTAAAAAAACCCTGATTTGCAAAAATGTTACTGTTATTAGTAATCTACTTATACTTTACAGTTTACAATGCTCTTTCACATTCATTTAGAAGTCATACAATTGATTAAAATATAAAAATAAATAAAAATTATTAACTAAAACATTTCAAGTGAATTTATTGTAAAATACATTGAAAAGATAGATCCAATATTTAAATATGCTACATAAATCATTATATTTCTAGACTGAATTGATTTAAGTGAAATTATGAATTATTTGCTTCTCTATACAATCTTATCTTTTAAATATATTGGTTCTTCTTTGAAAAATGAGGCTCAGAGATTCTTTTCTTGCACGTTAATCTCATTTTATTTATAACAAAAAATAAATATGTTGTATTCTCTGTAAGCTAATTTGAGCCTTTGGGTCTTTGACAGGTATAGGTATATAACCTAAAGCAAGGATAAGTTTACTCATTGCAAATTGAGAAGACTGGATTAGATGCTAAGACTGTTTCCAACTCTGACATACAATATTCTATGAAATATTTACGTTGTGTTTGTACCACAAGTAATCCAGAACTTTTCATCACCTGACTATACTCTTCCTTTTTTATCAGTTGTCACTATCTGAGGGACCTTATCCACATGCTCAGTGAGTATACGTTCAACCAAATGGAAAATAAAGTGACAAAGCCTGGAAGTACTCTTTGGATTCTAATTCTTCGCTTTTCATCCATGTCCTAGGCATGATTTCATCCAAGAGTCACTGAACACCAAAGACCATTTATCTTGCAAACAGAAACCAAAATGACTACACTGTAGAAATTGCAGAGAACATGATTAGGGCAGCGGATTCAGGATGGAGTACCTGGTGTGCTATTTCTGGGTTTTCAGCTAGATCATTGAGAGAAATGGGGTGTTTCACCCATACTATGGTTCCTCCATTTGTTTCATAAAATCTCTGGACCTGGACCTTCAGATGGCTCCTCTGTGCCCATTCCTGTGTCAGCTTTTTCTTTTTTCTTGTGATTTCATGGTATGGGAAATGGCTCCTAAGCAACAGACTGGTTGCTCTCTTCTGAAGTGTGATAAACAGAAACAGTAGAATTATCTGGCCACCTCAGATGTCACAACCCCATTAAAGATAGGACCACAGTGGTCAACAGGAGCTACTAGAATGACATTCTGTGAAATGCAGTGGGTGGGAGTAAAGAAAAGTTAAAACTTCTTGATTAGATTGCTAAACCTGCGAAGGTATGTTCTTCCTTGAGTCATTTTTTGAGTGCTTACTGTATCAGGAATTGTACATGCATTATGGTAAACAGATGCTAATATTATCTTTCTTTTACAGATGAAGACAGTGATCATAAATACATAATATTTTTGAGGATATAAAATTAAACATTGGAAGGGCATGGGTATACACCCAGATACATGTGACTCCAAAGCCTGACCTCTTTATTACTGAACTAACCCACTTATGAGGAAAATTTGTTACGGAATCTTTAGACTTTGGGGAATTTATAGTGAGCCATGTTTGTATCTCTGAAAGTATAGCATTTGATTTTAAAACTAAGCAGATTTTACAAAAGTTATTGAATATCATAAGAAACCAATGCTAATCTAAGACAACTGTATTCTTTATGGAACTTTCCATCTTTCGGAACTTGAAAAATTAAGTAGCTATCAACTTTAATCTAAAATGGCTGTAAGTAAATACTCTGATAGACGGTATAAAAATATCAGTGGCTGAATAAAACTATTATTACTGATAAAAAATTTAATAGAATTTTTTATTAGGGAAAAGCTGAGTAATATATTCAGATTTGATTTTTTTAAATGTACAATAGTAGAAGTTAAAAGTGAAAAATAATTTTTGGTTTTGCATTTAAAAATTACAAATTTTTTTAGGTTGAGAGGGATGATAAAGACCACCTGGTCCAAAGCACAAACTTACAGAATAGAAAATACATCACCCAGAGGTTACATGGCTTGCCCAAGGTCACACAGTGTCAGAGCCAGGACTAAAATCTTGGTCCCTGATTCCTTGGCTATTCCTCCTTAAAGTCTATATTCCATACCAAATGTTTATTGTAAGAAGCTTTGGAAGCCTAACAATTAGATGCTTTTTTTTTTTTGCTGTACGCGGGCCTCTCACTGTTGTGGCCTCTCCCGTTGCGGAACACAGGCTGCGGACGCGCAGGCCCAGCGGCCATGGCTCACGGGCCCAGTCACTCCGTGGCATGTGGGATCTTCCCGGACCGGGGCATGAACCCGTGTCCCCTGCATCAGCAGGCGGACTCTCAACCACTGCGCCACCAGGGAGGGAAGCCCCTAGATGCTTTTAAAAATCACTTGTGTATTAGGTCTGAAGGCCAATAATTTTAACTCATTGGTTTTAAAGTAGAAATATTTAAAGTAGCTTGACATAATAAGGAAAAGCTATTGAATTTATCCCACATATTTAACTGGAAAGCCAGTGCATTTTTAAAGGTAAATATAATTCTGGAAAACCCCTCTTTAGCCTCTCATCCCCTCAAGGGTGAGTCAAAATTTGGTACATTGATTAAGAAGCACATTTCTACCCCAATACTTGAGGCTGAAGAAATAAAGAGACTAGCTTTAGATAAACAAGCAATTGATGAAGCTAAATAAAACCATAAGTTCTTTTTTCCCCAGCTTTATTGAGCTATAAGTGACATAGGACATTGTGTAAGTTTAAGGTGTACGATGTGGTGATTTGACATACGTGCACGTTTTGAAATGATTACCACAATAACGTTAGTTAACACACCTATCATCGCAAATGGTTACTTTGTGTGTGTGTGTGTGTGTGTGTGTGTGTGTGTGTGGTAAGAACTTTTAAGACCTACTCTCTTAGTAACTTTCAAGTATACAATACATTATTGTCCATTATAGTCACATGTTGTACAATAGATCACCAGACTTACTCATCTTATAAGTGAAAGTTTGTATACTTTGACCAACTTCTCCCCATTTCCCCCACACCTCAGCCCCTGGACACGGCTCTTCTACTTTCTGTTTCTATGAGTTTGTTTTTTTAGATTCTACATATAAGTGAAATCATGCAGTATTTGTCTTTCTCTCTCTGATTTATTTTACTTAGCATAAGGTTCAACCATGTTACCACAAATGACAGGATGTCTTTTCTTGTGGCTGGATAATATTCCATTGTGTGTGTATATATATATATATATATATATATATATCTCACATCTTCTTTATCCATTCATCCACTGACAGACACTTAGGTTGTTTCCATATCTTGGCTATTGTGTATAATGCTGCAATGAACATGAAAGGGCGATATCTCTTGAAGATCCTGATTTCATTTCCTTTGGATATATACTCAGAAGTGGGGTTGCTAAATCATATGGTAGTTCTATTTTTAAATTTTTGAGGAAATTCCAAACTGTTTTCCATAGTGGCTGAACCAATTAATATTCCCACCAACAGCATACAAGTGTTCCCTTTTCACCACATCCTCACCAATACTTGTTGTCTTTTGTCTTTTTGATATTAGCTATCCTAACAGGTGTGAGGTGATATCTCGTTGCGGTTTTGATTTGCATTTCCCTGATAATTCATGATGTTGAACACCTTTTCATGTACCAGTAGGCCATTTGTATATCCTCTTTGTAAAATTATCCATTTGAATCCTTATGCCCAGTTTTTAATCAAATTGTTTTTCGCTATTGAGTTGTATGAATTCCTTATATATTTTGGATATTAACACCTTATCAGAGAGTGGTTTGCAAATACTTTTTGCCATTTTGCAGGTTGCCTTTTCATTTTGTTAATCACTTCTTTTGCTGTGCAGAAGGTTTTTAGTTGACATAGTCCCATTTGTTTATTTTTGCTTTTGTTGCTTGTGCTTTTGATGTCATAGCCAAAAAATCATTGACTAATTTCTCTTCCTATGTTTTCTTCCAGGAGTTTTATGGTTATAGTTCTTACATTTAAGTCTTTAATCCATTTTGAGTTAATTTTAGTGAGTGGTATAAGACCAGGGTTCAATTTCATTCATTTACATGTGAATATCCAGTTTTCCCAGCACTACTTATTTTTTAAAAATGTTTTTGGCTGCATTGGGTCTTTGTTGCTGCACGTGGACTTTCTCTAGTTGCGGCGAGCAGGGGCTACTCTTCGTTGCTGTGCACAGGCTTCTCATTGCAATGGCTTTTCATGTTGCAGAGCACAGGCTCTAGGCACATGAGCTTCAGTAGTTGTGGCATGCAGGCTCATTAGTTGCAGCAAGCTGGCCCTAGAGTGTGTGGGCTTCAGTAGTTGTGGCATGTGGGCTCGGTAGTTGTGACTCAATAGGCTCCAGAGCGCAGACTCAGTAGTTGTGGCACAAGGGATTAGTTGCTCTGCAGCATGTGGGATCTTCCCAGACCAGGGATCAAACCCGTCTCCCCTGCACTGGCAGGCAGACTCCTAGTCACTGCACCACCAGGGAAGTCCCCCAACATTATTTATTGAAGAGACTCTCTTTTCTCCATTGAGTATTCTTGGCTCCCTTGTTAAATATTAGTTGACTGTACATACATGGGTTTATTTCTGTACCATCAATTCTGTTCCATTTGTCTATGTGTCTGTTTTTATGCCAGTACCATACTGTCTTTGATTATTGTAGTTTTGTAATATAGCTTGAGATCAGAAGTGTGATACCTCTAGTTTTGTTCTTCTTTCTCAAGACCTGCCTTGGCTATTTGGGGTCTTTTGTGATTCCATATGAATTTTAGGATTTTTTTTTCTATTACTACAAAAAATGCCATTTAATCTATACATGGCTTTGAGTAGTATGGACATTTTAACAATTTTAATTCTTCCAACCCAGGAACACAAGATATCTTTCCAAACCATGGGTTCTGACTGCTCATGTTCAAGTCTTTACATGCCAGTCATAGGCTGTTATGATAAGGGGAATGAAAAGAAGGTCAAGACCCTCCAAATTATGGTTAAAATAAAATATCAGCCAACTCTCAATTATTTGGGATTATTTGCTGAGTCAGACTAGAGAAGAGACTAGGCAATGTTCACCATGCAAGAGTGGTAACTTATTAGGCAACGGTTGATCATCAGCCCACCTTTCCTATCTTCCTCCTTCAGGCAGAGAAAGTTGGCAAATGAAACTGGAAACCAGGGAGATGAGAAAGAGAAAAAACTGCTTTAAAAGCCCAGGAAATGATAAAGAAACAACATTATATTTAATGAACACTAATACAGAGTAGGAAGTAAAGCACTGTGAACAAAGAATAAAAAACAAACTGCGAGGAAATTTTAAAGTAATTAGTTCCTTCCAACTAGGAGAGTCAAAGAAAATGCATAGAATAAATGGCATATAAACTAGACTCAGAAAGATGGGTGGGGTTAAGTATTTGGAGATCGGAGAGGGAATGGAAGGTATGGGAAGTGGGAGTAATGTGGTATGTAAAGGCACGGGAAAGCACAGGGCGTATTTCAAGTGATCTGTCCATTCTGTCTAGAGTTTGAGGTGCTGAATGAATGAGAGAGAGAGGTAGGTGATCAAGACTACAGTAATAGTTTAAGGCTAGATTGTAGTGAGTTTTGGAGGTAAGACAAGGATTGAAGTTGGTCCTGAAAGCAGTGGAGAGCTAGTAAGAGTATTTGAGCAGGAAAACAACATGACTTCACCAGCAGTAGCCTATAGAATAAAAATAGATCAGAGGGAGAGATAATAGAAGTAGAACAACTAGGAGTATGAAATCACAGCTGCCTGGTGGAGGTGGAGAAGGGAACATGAAATATGCCATTCTGTCCTGAACAGAAGTCTTTCGCCCAGCTTACCAACTATTCTCTTCTTAGGTGATTTTCCTTTTTTTTTACTTGATGGTAATTTCCCTGATGGTACTCTCATGCTGGTACGTTCAGTAAGGAGATGGGACCAATGCCTTATCCCTGCAAAATATTCTGTCTCATATCTAGAGGATTTCACAGACCTCTTCTTCTTTCACATTCTCCATATTTATGCTTTTCTGAGATTCACAACTACTGCCGCAGTTCAATGTGTGACAAGGAGCTAAAGGTTAGAAGGTAAAAGGATACTGAGAAGTGGCTTGGTAAATCTTTGTATGCTAAGATGAGTTGATGCAGTGAAATTGATTAATCTCAAGTAAAAAGAAAATTTATATCCAACTTTCCAGCCTGCACCTATCATGTGGTAGTAGAACAGGATTTTTACAGAGGATTGTTACAGAATGTCAAAGGGCTCTTCATTCCCCTAAACCACCTATGTGCCTCTGAAGGAAACGTAAAGGAGAAAGGAGAGGCTCTGAAAACACTTGCACAAAGCCCATTACTGTGTAGGAAATCATTACTATTTGTAGGAAAATTTTTGTAGGAAAATTGCCAAGTAATTTTTGAGTAAATTCTTTCTCTCCTCCTTTCATGCATACATCCAGATCAGCAATATAGTTTGAATTCCTGCAAGGAAGGGATAGAAAACCATTTTCTCAGTGAGATAAGTTCAAAGAAAACATTGCACACATGTATTAGGATGGCAAAAACGAACAAACAAACAGACAGACAAATACCCTGACAATACCAACTCCTGGCAAGGATGCAAAGCAACAAGAACTCTCATTTGCTTACTGGTAATGGGAATGCAAAATGGTACAGCCACTTCGGAAGATAGTTGGGCAGATTCTTACAAAGCTGAACATAGTCTTACCATACAATCTAGCAATCACGCTCCCAGATATTTACCCAATTGATTTGAAAACTTATGCCCACACAAAACCTGTGCACAAATGTTTATAGCAGCTTTATTAATAATCACCAAAAACTAGATGCCACCAAGATGTTGTTCAATAGGTGAACGTATAAACAAATTGGGGTATATCCATACGATGGAATACATTCAGGGAAAAAAAAGAAGAATGAGATCTCAAGCCATACAAAGACATAGATGAAGCTTATGTACATATTCTTAAGTGATAGAAGGCAGTCTAAAAAGGGTATATACTATATAATTCCATTTATATGACATTTTGGAAAAGGCAGAACTATAGAGACAGCAAACATATCAGTGATTGCCAATGGGGGAAGGTGTTACACAGGTGAAACAGAGGGGATTTTTTAGGGCACTGAAATTATTCCATATGATACCATAATAGTGGCTACATGACATTATGTATCTGTCAAAACCCATAAAACTTGGGCTTCCCTGGTGGCGCAGTGGTTGAGAGTCCACCTGCCGATGCAGGGGACACGGGTTCGTGCCCCAGTCCGGGAAGATCCCACATGCCAGGGAGCGGCTGGGCCCGTGAGCCATGGCTGCTGAGCCTGCGCGTCCGGAGCCTGTGCTCCGCAACGGGAGAGGCCACAACAGTGAGAGGCCCGCGTACCGTAAAAAAAAAAACAAAAAAACCCCAAAAAACCTCCCCAAAAACCCATAAAACTTGACAGTACAAAGAGTGAGCCTTAACATATGCAAACATTTTAAAGTTTATTAGGAAGTTAGGGGATCCCAGGATGAAATACAAAATGTAACACAAAAATCCAACTGAATTAAAAATGCATTAAATAACCTCACTGAAGGGCTGGGGGAAGAAGATGCTGACCTAAATAACTTTGGAAATGAGTGGACTCTTTAAAGTTAAAAGGAACTGTACATAAGCACTGAACTCTACTTGATAAAAACATTTCTCATAGGGGTGTGGGTTAACAGTTTGGAAACCAATATACCTGTATATTGGAAATGAACAATTAAGTAAATGAATGGCAGATGGTGTCTTGTTGAAATGTGAGGTTACAGATAAGCAAGGGCAGGGGGCTAGAATGATTCCATTGGATTATAAGAGTTGCTGATATTAGTATGACCTTGTATTTGCCTTAATATGGGTAAAGATAGGTACATGTAGAAATATTTATAGATATGTGTACTTACATGGGTTAGTATATGCACGTAACTTTTCTTGCTCTGTCAGCTGAGAGGGCCTAAATGAACAAGACCACAGTAACAATGTGAATGCCTAACACCCAGATCTTTGTCTCTAATACCATTCCCCAATCAAAGGAACTGAGCATTCCTGGAGAAATGACTGATTCTAAGACAAGCGCAGGAGATATACATCTTTTAGTGCCAGAGCATCTTCTAGTGTCAGAAAATAAAGCAGATTTCAAACAAAACAAAACAAAAACACAATAATGGAGCTATGTCAAAGTGGCAGAGAAGCCAACTGAAAGAGCTCCCAATAGCCAAAGCTGAAATAATTTGTGTAACAAAATAAAGTAGTATTGGATTATAACACTAATTATAAATATAAATATCTGAATTTATACTAATATAAATAAATGATTGAATAAAGAAATAAATGGGGGAGAATAGACAAATCTCCCTCTGGAAGATTTATCTAGATATTCTGCTCTCAAGGAGTGGAGCACAGTGGAGGCTGTGCGTGCATAGTGATTTTCTTCCAAACTGTAGAGTATTGAAAGGGAGTGAAACAGTAACTTTACAGTGAAGAAGCCTGACAAACACTACCTCAGACAGGTGATCAAGGTTAACATCATCAGTGATAAGACATGTGGAGAGCATGGACCCTTGATGTGATGTGATGAAACTGGTTTACCTCTATGATCCTCCTCCTTAAAATCCATTACCTCAGTCTAAACAGGAGAAAAACATCAGAAAAATACCAACTAAAGGACATTCTATGAAACACCTGATCGGTACTTTTTTTAAACATCTTTATTGGAGTATAATTGCTTTACAATGGTGTGTTAGTTTCTGCTTTATAACAAAGTGAATCAGCTATACGTATACATATGTTCCCATATCTCTTCCCTCTCGCGTCTCCCTCCCACCCTCCCTATCCCACCCCTCTAGGTGGTCACAAAGCACCGAGGTGGTCTCCCTGTGCTGTGCGGCTGCTTCCCACTAGCTATCTATTTCACATTTGGTAGTGTATATATGTCCATGCCACTCTCTCACTTTGTCCCAGCTTTTCAAAAGTGTCACGGTGTAACTGAGCAGGACCCTATGGGGCCTCCCCGGGACAGACCCCTCCCCCATATCCTCTGCTGTAGCTCCTCTCTGAAGTACTTAGATAACAGTATCTCATGCATATTTCCTGAGTTTTTCAGACGCTAGAAAACACCACCAAATGGAAGAAATTAACTACGTGATGATCATGGACACATGACCCCCAGACCTGCTGGTGCCTAAGGATTGATAACGTTAACACCTGTGACACCGCCCTGTTACCTCACCATCAACCAGTCAGAGAATTGTACACAAGCTGATCACTTGACCTGTGATGCCCCGCCCTTACCTGGCCTTTAAAAATGCTTTGCTGAAACCCTTCTGGGAGCTTGGAGTTTTTTGGTGGTGTGAGCCACCGACTCTCCTTGTATGGCCCTGCAGTAAACCTTTCTCTGCTGCAAACTCCGCTATTTTGGTTTGTTTGGCCTCACTGTGCATTGGGCACACGAATTTGCGTTTGGGAGCAAAGGTCTTCATAACCAAAGACACTTTGAGAAACTGTCACAGCCAAGAGAACTAAAGAGGCATGTCAACTAAATGCAACATGGTATCCTGACGGAATCTGGAACAGAAAAAAGAACAGTAGGTAAAAACTAAGGAAATCTCTCTAAAGTATGAACTTTAGTTAATAATAATGTATCAGTATTGGTTCGTTAATTGTGGCATGTATACCCTATTAATGTAAGATGTTAAAATAGGTGAAACTGTGTGGGAGGTACTCAAGAACTTTGTACTAGCTCTAATCTGCAAATCTAGAACTATTCTAATATAAGAAGTTTATTTAAATAAAAAGAGACATTGCCACAGTTGGAGGTTATTAAAATCAATCTAAATCATTAATAAGCTGTTCAACTCAGGCTCAGAATTTGTTGACGTTCCCGTTCTTTCTAGATACCCTTCATCTGAGTTATTTTCTTAGTCCCTAAGGCTACTTAGGGATGGTGTGCTCGAACTAGGAATAAAAAATGCTCAGTTGCCTTTTGCTGCAAATAACTACCCTCAAGGGCTGATTGTAACTTCTATATGGTGCTGGCATTTAGCCTGATCTGGGAAATCACTGCAAACTCCAGATGGAGAAGGAGGGAGGCAAAAAAGCCTGATGTTTTGGTTTTCTCTGAGCATTAGTCATTCTGAAGCCAATGTCACACCTTAGCTAGTTGATGAGCATTGTACTCTGTCATTTCAGTGTGTTGCCTAGTGGCAGCATGGTAAACTTGGATGAATTCTCAAACCTTGGGAAAATGTTTTCTGGCTCATTTTAAAGGATGATGTGAAAGCTTTTGGTGCATATTGGGTTCACCTGCTCTCTGAAGTGTCGGCTAAAAAGGAACACCCAAAAGTCCCAGCTTCTGTAAGGACACTAATTTCACTCCTCAACAGGTGCCAGAGAGCACAGAATAGCTCTCACCTTGTCAGAGAAGTTTATGCCTCGGGTAAAGAATAGGTTGAACACCTTTAAAGAAAAGTTCACTAATTCTATGTATTGATTAAATCAACAGAAGGAGCAACATTACAGGACTATTTGAACCAATATCAAAGTCAATGGCAGAGAGAGATGCAGTGTTGGGAGAAGCAGCAACCAGTAAAGAATATTTAGGCATCTCCCTCCCGTGATTCATGAAACAAGTCTCTGCACAGAAGTCTAAAGAACTATATAGCATTTAGCAAAAGAGAACACTAGACTTTTATTTATTTTTTTGAAGCAAAGGTCATGTGATGACCTCAATTTTTTTTTTTTTTTTTTTGGCTGCATTGGGTCTTTGTTGCTGTGCGCGGGCTTTCTCTAGTTGAGGCGAGCGGGGGCTACTCTTCAGGGTGGTGCGCGGGCTTCTCATTGCGATGGCTGCTCTTCTTGCAGAGCATGGGCTCTAGGAGTGCAGGCTTCAGTAGATGTGGTGCGCGGGCTTCAGTACTTGTGGCTCACGGGCTTATTTGTTCTGCGGAATGTGGGTTCTTCCCGGACCAGGGCTCGAACCAGTGTCCCCTGCGTTGGCAGGCGGATTCTTAACCACTGCGCCACCAGGGAAACCCAAAACTAGCCTTTTAGAGGGGAAAAACTATCCTGCTAAATGGAACTTTGATAAAGGAAAATCAGAACTTTAAAATATCTCAACTTAAGAGCTTGATAAAATATATTGTATACTCTGCTGGTAACTTATTGAATGTATTCTTCCCTTTATCATAAGGCTCTTTCAATCCCCAGCACCACTCCTTAACCTCCTGCCATTACCCATTTAATACTTATGTGTCACAAGAACTGTCCTTTCCATTTTCTTTATGGATTGTTGATTCTGCTGCTTTCTTATCTCTTTCATATTCCCCTCTTCTCTGTTCTGTCTAGTGTTTATATTTAGAAATAAGCTAGTACCATCTACAAAGTAGTAGGAAACACGACTCCAAAATCCACATGCATTGACCCTCAGAACTTGAGAAAGAAGAGTTGGTTGATATAAGTTGGGTACATTTTTTTCCTAGTGGATTTAATAAAGCTGTCAGGTTTTTGTTTTATATCTCTAGAAATTCTAAAGTTTTCTGCTGACTATGAATACATTTAAACACCATAGTTTAAGAGTATTAACATTTTGTCAGAAAATTAGCATACTTCCTTAAATATACAGTTTCAAATCGTACAGGATGCCCCTCTTTATTCTCCTTTGTGATCCTTGTGTTTTGTTTTCATTTTATCTTTTGCAAGGAGTATATCTCTTATGTTATCATGAAAATCAAGGCAAAAAGTGATTCAAAACACATGCATTCAATTGCAGGAAATATAATGTGAATTAACTCTGTTCCTGCCAACACCATGGAAGAGGTAGCAAAGTCTATTATGCCAATGCATTGATTTTCTCCTCTAAAAGTTCTACAGTTCAATTCCAAGACCTAGAGATTTAGAGACACACCAAGACTGTTCTTATATGGCAGAAGTAGAGCAGCATGCGTGAGTCAGTGTTTTGGATAACTAGTCCTTCTTTTTTTTAATTGAAGTATAGTTGATTTACAAGGTTGTGTTAATTTCTGCTGTACAGCAAAGTGATTCAGTTATACATACACACACATATATATATATATATATACATTCTTTTCTAATATTCTTTTCCATTATGGTTTATCATAAGATACTGAATATAGTTCTCTGTACTATGCAGTAGGACCTAGTTGTTTATCCATTCCATATATAATAGCTTACATCTGCTCACCCCAACCTCCCACTCCATCCCTCCCCCAACCCCCTCGGCAACTACCAGTCTGTTCTCTATGTCTGTGAGTCTGTTTCTGAGATAGGTTCATTTGTGCCATATTTTAGATTCCATATATAAGTGATAAATGGTATTTGTCTTTCTCTTTCTGACTTACTTCACTTAGTATGATAATCTCTAGTTGCATCTGTGTTGCTGCAAATGACTTTATTTCATTCTTTTTTATGGCTGACTAGTATTCCATTGTATACATGTACCATGTCATCTTCATCCATTCACTGTTGATGGACATTTAGGTTGTTTCCAGTTTTGGCTATTGTGAACAGTGCTGCTATGAACATAGGGGTGCATGTATCTTTTTGGATTAGTTTTGTCTGGATATATGCCCAGGAGTGGGATTGCTGGATCATATGGTAATTCTATTTTTAGTTTTTTGATGAACCTCCATACTGTTTTCCATAGTGGCTGGACCAATTTACATTTCCACCAACAGTGTAGGAGGGTTCCCTTTTCTCCACACCCTCTCCAGCACTTGTTATTTGTAGATTTTTTTTTATGATGGCCATTCTGACCAGTGTGAGGTTGTACCTCATTGTAGTTTTGATTTGCATTTCTCTAATAATTAGTGATGATGAGCATCTTTTCATGTGCCTGTTGGCCATTTGTATTTCTTCTTTAGAGAAATGTCTATTTAGTCCTTCTGGCCATTTTTCGATTGGGTTGTTTTTCTTGTCGTTGAGTTGTATGAGCTCTTTGTATATTCTGGAAATTAAGCCCATGTTGGTTGCATCATTTGCAACTGTTTTCTCCCATTCTGTAGGTTGTCTTTTCATTTTATTTTGGATAACTAGTCCTTTATATAGACAAGTATTGTTAACATAATTGAAACCATAACATTTACAAACAAACTGTTGCTGTGATTGACTCAGTTAAATAATGGAGATTATGAAGTCATGTCTTTTAGGTAGTAGTGGTTAGTGAGAAAGGATTCTCAGGATCTTCTGTTGGGTATCATTCAATTCCCTGATTCTGGAAAGACACTAGACTCATTCCCTTTCTTTTTTTGCCTCTTCTACTTGCCTTCTTTCCTTCTATCCCATATATAAATATATACCATATCCAATATCCATATTTATAGGATATATATCTATATTTCTTTTTAGTATACCAAATATATGTATTTATACAAATACAAATATTTACATATAAATATACCATACTACTCCCTTGGGGTATGGAGATAGATATAGATGATATAGTTGTATCAATAGATATAGATCTCCCAAGTGAAGGGTTATAGTTGGGGCTGGGTGAAGAGAGGAAGGGAGGTAGAGAGGGGAGAAGTGATAAGCTTTTCTTGTTCAAAGCCTTAATCCATTTTATAGATTTACATATATTGCCAGCACTGTAGATGAGAGGTGGTTTGGGTTTTTTTGTTTTTGATTTTATGCATTTTTCATAGCCTTTTATGGGGTAAGAGGTGTTAGGCCCTACCAGTTGTGCAAAAAATGTTTTTATAAGGAAACAACTTGGTTTATTTCTCCCTTATGACGCTTTATACATTCTGGTTGATTGCACACTAACCTGGGTAAATGTTGTACCTCTCCTCCTATATTTTAAGTTCCTAGATGGTAGTAACAGTGTTTGTTTCCTATTTTATCCTTCATGGTATGTAACATAGTACCTGGCACAAAGCAAGTACTCTGTGGATGCACCTTGAATAAATGAACTCTAGAGGTTGGATAGCTATAAGACAACTTTTTAACTTTGAACAAAACTATAGTCCTTGAGGTATATTACCTGGGTTCTGTATATATTTCAAAATGATTCAAAAAGGTAAAAACTTACCCTCATTAACCATAAAGGTTTATGTTGGTAACCACTTAGTTCCTATGGTTACATCTCCAAGACATTATAAAACAGGCACCTCAATGGTTTGGGAACAAATTGGCTGTTATAGAATTCATGAATGCTAATAACTCATTGACTTATAATGCTTACAATTAATTGGTTTAAAATCATCTACTGCAGTCTTAAAATGAATAGGATATTTGAAGGTCACCATTGCTCTTGACTCTCATTTAAAACTCTAATCAAACAAAAATACATTGTGGATATCAATTAAAACATTTGAAATTATTCTCTAGCTAAACTTGGTCTAGGATAGTAATGATGTATTCACATGCTATCTTTTAAATGTTGTGATCTACACCCTGTGATTAACTTATTATAAAACAGTAATTTCCAAGATTTTGGATGATGGGGGATATGTCCATCATTTATGAAATGGAGTGAAGTAGAATGAACTATGTACACACAAAGGTAGCTTCTTGTTAGATATTTAGCAATGAATCTTCACCTTTTTTTTTCCTTCACTGCAAATGCCAATTGATATCATGTGCTAAACCATGTTTAATACCAAAGATATGAAATTCAATTAGGAAGTCCTTTTATCAATGGCAGATATAGCATCCAACAATACATCTCAACAAAAATGAAGCAACATACTTACACATGATGCTAACACAGAAGAAATAGCATCTTTTGTCATTTTTGAATAGAGGTGTATTAACAGACATGTTGACACTATTAAAATGGGTCATTTGTAATTATGACAATTATAACTCTTTAGAAAAAGTTGTTACTGTTGGTTCATGGCAGAATTTTTCAAGCTCTATTCCATGGAATACTATTTCAGGAAATGTTGATAGAAGTGCTATATAAAAGGGCTCCATGACCAAATAAGTTTGGAGAGTTGTGGATGGTGGTTCTTTAGCTATGTCTTCCTAATCTAAACGGATTTTTCTAATGTCCTGGATGAATGCGGGAAAGCATATCTACCCATTTAATGATACTTTTTCTATGAAAACATTATCAAGACATCAGAAAACATTTTGTTGGGACTTCTCTGGTAGTCCAGTGGTTAAGAATCCGTCTTCTAATGCAGGGTACATGGGTTCAATCCCTGGTCAGGTAACTAAGATCCCACATGCCGCGGGGCAACTAAGCCTATGAGCTGCAACTACCGAGCCCGCACGCCACAACTAGAGAGAAGCCCATGTGCCACGATGAAGAGCCGCGTGCTGCACTAAGACCCAACACAGCCAAATAAATAAAATAAATAAATACTTTAAAACATTTTGTTTAAATATGATGCATAAATCAACAATATATAAAGAACTACAGATGCCAAGTGTGACAGATTGTATTTTCCAAAGATAACTGCAACAATACCTCCCGTCCCACGTGTTCTTCTTACAAAGTAATGCTGACACTTCTCTGCTGGAAAACTGAGATCTATGTTGCCTCTCCTTTAATCTGGGTGAGCTTGTAACTACAGCAGAAGAGTTGCAGTGTGACTTCTGAGGCTAGGTCATGAAAAGTGACACAGTGTCTGCCTGGTTCTTTTGAATACTTGCTTGTAGCCCTGAGCTGCCATGTAAGCAGTCTAAGTGTCTTGAGGGCTCCGTGCAGTGCCAAGAGGAAGGCCAAAGGGAGAGGCAACATGGAGAGGCCCTGAGGCTACATGAAGGGAAAAGAATGCCCAGTCAGCCCCCTCCTGCTTCAGCACCTCTGCAATTCCAACTCTAATCACCACGTAATGGTAGTCACATGTAGACTGAGCCTTAACCACCCATCTGAGCCCTTCCTGAAGTTACTGGCTCACAGAAACCCGTGAGAGAGAATGAAATGATTTTTGTTATTTTAAACCACTAAGTTTTAGGGTCATTTGTTACACAGCAGTAGTAACTTGAACATTGGGTACCATATTTGATATAATCTTTAGTAGTAATATTAGTGCTATCATCAAGCAAATACACCACTCATAGACTCTTTGACCTTCAGCTTTTGTCATTGTGAAATGAGGATAATCTTTTGAATTTATAAAAGGAATAAAGAAACAGATAAAATATTTCACAGGTTCCAAATCTCATGTTCTGTGGTAGACAAGCTATGTGCTCACTGTCCAAAGTATTTCCAGGAACATAATTTAGGGTTAATTAGTCACTAGGAACATATGGTTTAACAGTTCTTGAATTATTTAAAAAAAAGAATATTAGAAATTTTGGCACCAGTTTCTTTACAATTTATTGCCCACAAAAACCATACTGTGATTTAGTGATTCAAAAGGAGTTGAGTATTCATAGATAGAGACTTATATCTAGACTTGAAAAGACTCCATGTATACTTTTTTCTTTAATTTTTATTTATTTATTTTTTTATACAACAGGTTCTTATTAGTTATCTATTTTATACATATTAGTGTATATATATCAATCCCAGTCTCACAATTCATCCCACCACCACCACCCCCTCACTTTCCCCCCTTGGTGTCCATACGTTTGTTCTCTACACCTGTGTCTCTATTTCTGCCTTACAAACCTGTTCATCTGTACCATTTTTCTAGATTCCACATATATGTGTTAATATACAATATTTGTTTCTCTTTCTGACTTGCTTCACTCTGTATGATAGTCTCTAGGTCCATCCACGTCTCTACAAATGACCCAATTTCATTCCTTTTTATGGCTGAGTATTATTCCACTGTATATATGTGCCACATCTTCTTTATTCATTCATCTGTCAATGGGCATTTAGGGTGCTTCCATGACCTGGCTATTGTAAATAGTGCTGCAATGAACATTGGGGTGCATGTGTCTTTTTGAATTATGGTTTTCTCTGGGTATATGTCCAGTAGTGGGATTGCTGGGTCATATGGTAATTGTATTTTTAGTTTTTTAAGGAACCTCCATACTGTTCTCCATAGTGGCTGTATCATTTACATTCCCACCAACAGTGCAAGAGGGTTCCCTTTCCTCCACACCCTCTCCAACATTTGTTGTTTGTAGATTTTCGGATGATGCCCATTCTAACTGGTGTGAGGTGATACCTTATTGTAGTTTTGATTTGCATTTCTCTAATAATTAGTGACGTTGAGCAGCTTTTCATGTGCCTCTTGATCATCTGTATGTCTTCTTTGGAAAGATGTCTATTTAGGTCTTCTGCCCATTTTTTGATTGGGTTTTTTCTTTTTAATATTGAGCTGTATGAGCTGTTTATATATTTTGGAGATTAATCCTTTGTCTGTTGGTTTGTTTGCAAATATTTTCTCTTATTCTGAGGGTTGTCTTTTTGTTTTATTTATAGTTTCCTTTGCCGTGCAAAAGGTTTTAAGTCCTATTAGGTCCCATTTGTTTATTTGCATTTTTATTTCCATTACTCTAAGAGGTAGGTCAAAAAGAATCTTGCTGTGATTTATGTCAAAGAGTGTTCTGCCTATGTTTTCCTCTAAGAGTTTTATAGTGTCCAGTCTTACATTTAGGTCTTTAATCCATTTTGAGTTTATTTTTGTGTATGGTGTTAGGGAGTGTTCTAATTTCATTCTTTTACATGCAGCTGTCCAGTTTTCCCAGCACCACTTATTGAAGAGACTGTCTTTTCTCCATTGTATATCTTTGCCTCCTTTGTCATAGATTAGTCAACAGTAGGTGCGTGGGTTTGTCTCTGGGCTTTCCTGTTCCATTGATCTATATTTCTGTTTTTGTGCCAGTACCATATTGTCTTGATTACTTAGCTTTGTAGTATAGTCTGAAGTCAGGGAGTCTGAATCCTCCAGCTCTGTTTTTTTCCCTCAAGATCACTTTGGCTATTTGGGGTCTTTTGTGTCTCCATACAAATTTTAAGATTTTTTTGTTCTAGTTCTGTAAAAATTTCCATTGGTAATTTGAAAGGGATTGCATTGAATCTGTAGATTGCTTTGGTTAGTATGGTCATTTTCACAATATTGATTCTTCCAGTTCAAGAACATGGTATTTCTCTCCGTCTATTTGTGTCATCTTTGATTTCTTTCAGTGTCTTATATGTATACTTAACAGTAATCAGAGGTCAACTTGAGGACAATGATTGAAAAACTTCTTACAGGATGATGTTCCCTCTCAGGGGATAAAACTGAGGAGACACTGCAGGTAGATTTCATGAAGGTAGGAATCCAATGTGATTCATTAGTCATAAAGAGCCACTTAATTGGTTTGGTTGCTGATGTTCTTCCCGAGAAGGGGAGGAGACATCTCATAGTCATAAATTAGCAAATTTGAAAAAGGCTATTTAAAAGGTATGCTGATGATATGCATTTGAAACAGGGAACAATATATGTCTGGAGAGATATTTTAAGCTCTAAAAAGGAGTCTAAAATTTGTCTAGGAGTGTGAAAGTTTAAGGTTAACTTGCCCAAGATTACACAGTCAATGATTGATAAAGTCTGGATTCAGATGCAGTCAATGTAGCTCCAAAGCCAATGCTGTTCAGTGCCATGCTAGAATGCTTCCCTTGAACATTTGCTTAAATATAGTACTAACCAAAGATAATAGTCAAAGTTCTGGCTTTTCAAGATCACTGACTCTGACCTTGGATAAGTTGCTTAATTGTTCTGACCATTTGTCTCTGCAACTGTGTGATGAGGTAATAATACAGTTCCTATGCTTATAATGCAGTTTTGAGGATTATAGGAAATATGTGTAAAGTACCTAGTATTATACTCAACACATACTGCTGCTGCTGATGATGACAGTGGTACTTCCTTCCTCCAGGACCTCCTGCTCAAAGCATAACATGATCACACACACAGATGCACAGGGACAGATATGTGACTCAGTAGGCATTGGATGATATATTTGAGCAGGTCGAGACTGAGATAAGAGTGTTATACTGGTAAGGCAGGCTTGAGGCAGAGGTGATTCCCTTGGGCTATCTATCTGTCCTGTGGCATTAGAAAGAGGCAGATAGGGTAAGGGATGGGCCTAAAACAGGTCATTGATCCCAGGTCTCACAGTGCCACTGAGAGTTCTGTCTTTGTGAGGTTTATGCCAGAGCAAGGGATAAAATGGCAGTAGGATTGCTGGCTGTATCTTTGAACATATAAATCTGAAGTTATGATTTCATGAGTAAGCATTTTCTTGGGAAAGTCCATTTGTATTTGAAAATGTGCTGAAAATCCATAGAAACATATTAGAAGTGGTTTGAGAGACTATAATTATAAACAGTAAGAGAAAATAATTATGATAATGATATTCCCAGAGTCTTTAGATAATCTTTTGCTTAGATATGATTTTGGAGAATTTATAGTATTCTGTGGAAAAAAATAGATATTTTTTAAAAAGCACTTTAGTTAAATAACTAGGCCATTATAACAATCTTGCATCTTAGTACTTTATGATGACCAGGTTAATACGCTGATAAAACATCTGTGTGAAAAAATCCAGATGTAAAATACACATGTGTTTAGGAACACCCAGATAATCTGCTAAATTTGGCATTTGTTTTTTGGTTTAAATGTCACAACGGGCTTTATCCCCATGTCCTTCACACAAACTTATTTCTAGAAATTGTTTTCATCTAGATGAGTTAAGAATTGGGAAAACTAAATATATCCACATCCCCCAACAACTAATTCCACCCTTTAAAAAAGGTGTTTTAATTATTTCAAAGAAAAACTACTGCATATATTTTTTCCTTTTATTTCTCTTGAATGAATTTCTTTAAAAAAATTTTTTTTGTTTTTTAAATTTTTATTTTTAAAATGTATTTATTTTTATTGAAGCATAGTTGATTTACAATATCATGTTAGTTTTAGGTGTACAACACAGCAATTCAGTTTTATATATATATATTCTTCAGATTCTCTTCCCTTATAGGTCATTACAAAATATTGAATATAATTACCTGTGCTATACAGTAGGTCCTTGTTGGTTACCTATTTTATATATAGTAGTGTGTATATGTTAATCCCAACCTCCTAATTTTTCCCTACCCCCACCCCCCTTTCCCCTTTGGTAACCATAAGTTTGTTTTCTATGTCTGTGAGTCCTGTTTTGGAAATAAGTTCATTTGTATCTTGTTGGTTTGTTTGTTTGTTTTAGATTCCACATATAAGTGATATTATACAATATTTATCTTTGTCTGGCTTACTTCACTTAGTATGATAATCTCTAGGTCCATCCATGTTGCTGCAAATGGCATTATTTCATTCATTCTTATAGCTGAGTAATATTCCATTGTGTATATATCCACATCTTCTTCATCCATTCACCTGTTGATGAACCTTTAGGTTTCCATGTCTTGGCTATTGTAAATAGTGCTGCAATGAACATTGGGGTGCATGTGTCTTTTGGAGTTATGATTTTCTCCAGATATATGCCCAGGAGTGGGATTGCAGGATCATTTGGTAGCTCTGTTTTAATTTTTTAAGGAACCTCCATACTGTTCTACATAGTGATTGTACAAATTTATTGAATGAATTTCTTAAAAGACCTTTTGTTGACTATAAATAGAAGCAAATGAAAATCTCATTTAGTAATTATATTTGGTAAAATATACAATTTGACAATTCCAGCTGTACCAGTCGATTGGTCAATGAAATCTACTTGAATTCACTTTGTAGCACCAAAGACAGAAATAAACTCTGAGATGCAAAGGAAGCTGAAGACATAGAATTATGTATTGAGCTGTGGTTCTTACACTTTAGCATTTATAAGGATAACTTGGGGAGCTTGTTTAAAATGGAAATTCTTGGGTCCTCCCTCTCAGGAATTTAGCCTTATTAGGTGTTGGGTAAAGCCCAGCAATCTGCATTTCCAATAATCTTCCCAAGATGATTCTGATGCAGGTGATCCTTGATCAAACTAATTTTAACTCTAGAGGTGGACAGTATTCATGAATAGTGGTTTTCAACATCTGCAGTACACTGGAATCCTCTGGGGAGATTAAAAAACACAAATGTTTAGCCACCACTTCTTGACTGTCAATGCCAAATTATATAGAAAAACACTGATCTAAGATGTGCCAAGACTCCTATCTCCCCCATTCAATCTCTTGTTCACCTCTTACTGAATTTACTCTCAGTGCTAGATTAGATAAGGTCTTTGTCCAAAAATTTAAACTCAATTCCATTTCATGCAAAGCATATGAACTTAACCTCTTTAACAGTTTTTCTTAAAAATGTAAACCATGGTCCAACTGTATCAGAATTATCTGGGTAGCTTCTTGAAAAGGCTCCACCCCCTAGAGATTTTGATTCAGTAGATTTTGGAGGAGCCCAATCTACCTTGGTAAAAAGGTACCCTTAGATGATAAAGATACAAGTGGATCATTATCTATACTGAGAAATACTGATTATCAACAGCCCAGAAAATGCCTCTGTCACCTTTACTGTAACATCTCCAGTAAGGATAAAACTCGTGAATTCTTCAGGTAGCAGATTTCTCTTTTGAAAAGTTCTGGTTTTAAAATTCTTCCTTAAAATCTACCTCCTTCTAGAGATTTCAACCTGTTGAGCTCCTTTTTGTCCTCCCCAGAGCCATTTCTCCAATCCCCAGACCTTCCCCACCCCCCACTCCCAATACATTTTTTTCTTCTGCAAACGAAACATTCCGTGTCTTCATGTGCAACAAACTAGAGATTGGTGTTATTTGTCAATATGTATTTTAACCACCATCTACACCACAGTCATGTGAGGGACTTATTAAGATTCAGACTTCTGGGCGTTAGTCTATTGAATTGAACTCTCTGGTGGAGAGATGTAGGGACTTACTATTTTATTAAGTTCCCTAAGTAATTCTGATGACAGTGGGTCATGGACCACCCTTTGAGAGAATGCTGTAGATGTTATATGTACGGTATTTAGAATGAGATGGAAATGAGTTAAAATCCCATGTCTATCACTTATTACCTGTATATCAGGCCCTAAACAAATCTCATGTGTCAGGGACCTTAAATTTGTCCTCACCTCCATTCTGCTCTGTTGTAATATTCTTTTCTGTGCATACTCAGTTAGGGCATTCTCCTCTGACCTTGGGCAGAGAAAGCCTCCTGAGTAGGTATTACTATTCCCATTATTTCCTTTCTGTAGATATCCATTTGTCCAGTTGTTTACCTCCTCTTCCTTCTAGTCCCCTGTCTTGAAATGGTTGCCAGTTCTCCTCCTGAGTCATGTTTGCTGAATGGCTTGGTTTCCCTCTTCTAAACACAAGTATTGATGGCTTTGTTTTGGGGTCACCCGGTTTACAATGTTTTTAGAACAACCACAACTGCAATGCATGGAACTCACTGGAAAAATATCTTTGCAAACCTTAGAACCCTCCCTCCCTGCACCCATTGCCCCTTAGTGTTCCAGAATTGCCAACTCCTCATATCCCATCCCATAGACACAGAAGACATTATAGTTCTTGCAGGTAGAGGACATGAGATCAGGGAAGGCTTCATAGAGAAGGCTGTATGGAGCTGTGCTTTGAAGGATGGTCAGGGTCCACTGTCATTGATTGGGGAGAAGGGCAGGTCAGAAAGAAGCAACAATATGAACAAAAGTATGAACACTGTAGAGCAATGGTTCTTAAAATGTGATCTCCAGACCAGTAGCATCAGTATCAGCTGAAAACTTATTTAAAATGCAGTCTCAGGTCCCACCACCAGATTAATTAATCAGAAACCCTGGGGTTCCCAGGAATCTGTGTTTAACAGACCTCCAAGTGGTTCTGATAACCAGTGACATTTGAGAACCACTGCTATAGGGATTAAGAGTATGAGATGTAGGACTTGGTATAGCTGTATTCAAATCACAGCTGCTGTCACTTGGTAGATATACTTATGAAATCTACCCCTCTTGCTTGCTTCCTGCTCTTACCCCATTCACACACCTTCTCTCCTGCTACCCATGGATAGTGGTCTAGGGGCAGCCTTTTATTCTCTTTTCCCCTACCAGCCCTTTATCTTAAAATGACTGCCAATATGCCTTGTCAAACATAGTTCCTTTGTGATTGGAATTCACTGCTCTGACCAATCAGAGGGCTGGTATTGGTTCCATTGTTATAGATTTTCTTAATTTATAGCCTGTGAATGCATGTGTTCAATTTTATATCTTGAGTAGAAGCTTGGCTATTTCGTTTTCTTTTGCTATGCCCTACTACTCTTTGGTGCAGTGGTACTTGTACATTACTGTGCATCAGGATCACTCAGGAAACTGATTTGAAATTACCCAGATTCCTGGCCCTGACCCACATTCCCCACCCAAGATTCTGAATCAGTGGGTTTGAGGTAGGGCCCAGGAGCATGTATTTTTGACAAGAACACCAGGCCATATTGATGCAGAGGTCTATAGATCACAATTTGAGAAACACAGTTCTAGGAACTTGCAATGAAGGCAGCAAAACAAATGCCTTTTTCAGAGTGTATAAGATGAATGCCAACCACGTGGCTGGTATTGTTGCAGAACCATCAACATGTACACAAGTATTTTTACTTCGAGAGAGAGACTCATTCATGCATACTGCTTTTCAACTCTTATTGTGCATCAGAATCATCTGAGGAAATTTTTTAAATATGCAGAAGTTCTATTTAAAAAATGTAGAAATTCTGATTCAATTGGTCAAATGTGTGGGGCCTTGTACATTTTGGAAAGCTCTTCAGGTGATTTTAAGGTATAGTTTGAATTGAAAGCCCTATATTTGCTTAGGGCACAGGTAAGGGCATTGAAAGACGGAAGAATCTGAGGAATCTGTGGCCAAAAGGTAGTGACTGGAGAAAGTACAAGCAAGCTGAGATAGTCTCAGAAAGAAAAGGTTGAATATTTGTGAAGGGAAACAGCATCATTGAGTGACTTTAACCATTATTTTTTTTTTTACATATAGAATACAATTGTTCATTAAAAATTTATTCAACAAAATTTGTTGAGTGCCTGCTATGAGCCAAGAGTGTGCCAGGCTCTGGAGATAAGACTTCAAGACAACATACAGGGTCCTTGCCTTCATGAGGCAGTTTGACATATGTTTTTTTTAAGTCAAAAAATAATTACACAAATAACTAATTACAAATACTATGCATGCTATGAAAAATACATCAAGAGTATTTAGCCTAGTCTGGAAGGTCAAGGGAAGCCTTTCGTAAGAAGGATTGTTAAAGTTTACACTTGATGTATGACCAGGATAAAGGTTTGTATGTATTTGGGGATTCTGAGGCAAGAAGGAATGCTATTGTAATGGTTCCCAAAGTGTGGTTCCCAAACCAGCAGCATCAGCATCATCTGGAAACTTATTAGAGATGCAAATTATCAGGCCCCACCCTAGACCTACTTAATGAGAAACTTTGGGGGAAAAGCCCAGCCATCTGTGTCTTAACAAGCCCTCCAGAAGATTCTGATCTAAAGTGTGAGAACTACTGGCCTACTCTGAGAGCCTGAAAGATGGCCAAAGTGGTAGAGCATAGTGAGCAAAGGGAGAAATAGCAAAAGAGGAAGCTGGCAAGGTAAGTAGGAATGAGATTTTGCAGGACTCTGTAAGCCCTATTTAAAGATTTTGAATTGTTAACAGCAGTAATAACAAATCACTTTTACTGAATGTGTATTATGTATAAGATTCACAATAACCTTAAGAGGTAGGTTACTGTTATTGTTTCCTTTGTGTAGGTGAGTAAACTCAGTTTTAGAGAAGTTACTTTTCCAAGGTTCTACAGCTAGTAAGTGGTGGAGCTTGGATTAAAATCCAGCCAGTTTTTCTCTAGAGCCCAATTCTTTAACCATTCAGTTGTACTGATTAAGTCAATGGAAAGCTACTGAAGAGTCTTAAACAGGGGAGAGGGATGATCATAATGAGCTATCAAAATATCATTCTAGTTGCTGTGTGGAGAATGATTTGGAGAGGGTCAAGTCAAACAGTAGGAAGACCTGTTAAGAATCTATTGTAGAAATTCCAGTGAAAGATGATGATAGCTGGAACCAGGGTGCAAATGGAAAGAAGTAGATGAACTCAAAATATATTTTAGAGGTAGAATTGGTAGATAGAAAAATATCTCCCTCTTTATCTTCTTATGAATTCTAAGATTACTCTGGCTGCTGTGTGAAGAATAGATTGAAGGGGGGTAAGAGTGGAAGCAGGGAGACCAGTTATAATCCAGAAATGGGGAGTTAGTGGTGTGAGACAGAGAAAACTGGTAGGAAATGAGGCCAGAGTGGTAGTTTGGGGCTAAGTTACTTGGGATCTTGAAGGCCATGATAAAAAATGTGGCTTGTATCCTAAATTCATGTAGAAGCCATCGGAAGGTTTTACACAGGTAATGGATACAATTGAATTAATCTTTTTTTTTAAAGATCACCTTGGAAGCTGTAAGGAGAATTGATTGGGGATATGAAGGATGAAAGGAAGAAGACCACTTAGGAGACTAATGTGGTCTAGGCAAGATATAAAGGAAGAATGGTAATAGTGTGGATGGAGAGATGGGAGTATATGTAAGATAATAGGTGGTAGAATTGATAGGACTTTGTGATAGGAGGATTCTAAAATGAGGTACTAGATGACATTGACTGAAGTAAGAATAGTGGGGAAAAAGAAAAGCAAAGCCAGTTTGAGGTAGCAAGTGTGTGTGGGGGGGTTAGATAATCAATTCTCATGATTCTCACAACAACCGTGAGGATTTTAGAGATGAATGAAGTAACTTGCTCAGTCTCACATACATGATAAGTAGCAGAAATGGATTGAAACCTCGGTCTGTCTGATTCCACAAGCTATGCTCTTTTAGTTTATACCACATGGCATTTTCATGGTAGTGAGTCTTAACGTATCATGTGTAAGGCAAGGAGTAATGTGGTATGGCAGACAGAAAGTAAAGAGGGCTCTTTAACTGAACCTCTCCTGGCCTGATGGACAATGTGGAAGTAGCGGGAAAGAATCTAGGTTTAGGAAAAGGAGACCACAGTGAAGAACTGAATGAGAATGTTCAGAAAAATAAGGGATGGGAAATCATGGAGTGGAGACTTCGGGTGCAGAGCCTAAAAGTTCACTCACAAGCAAAATTATTATTTGGATTTGACATGCTATAGGGGTGATATACTACATACAGGCTTGAGAATAGGGGAGTTACATAATCTGAATATCACTTAGGGAATATATTTGTTTACGTGGGCAAGCACACTTGGTGCTGATGGAGCTCAGGGCAGGCCGCCCCAAGAGGTGCCACTCTGGCGTGAAGATTATTTTAAGCTGAAAACAACCAAGCCCCAAAAATCTCAGGAAGAACTTTTGAGCTTCCCCCTAACTGCCTAAAAGAATTTAAGGTAGGAGGCCTGTCCAGGAAGAAGTTATCACCAGAGATAACTATAGTAAAGTATTACGTATGGTAGAAAGAGAGGAACCTAGCAAAGCCCATTTGATCAAAGTCCTCTCTGTGTCCCATTGCCTTTGGATGACCCAGAAAACATTTGTTTACCAAACGTTAATTCTTTATCTTCCTGTGAATTACCTTACTTCCCCTTGAAGCCTCAGACCCCTACCTCCTTCTCCTTAATCCAGAATATATATATCTCACCTTGCCTTGACGTCTTTGCGATTCTTGATATTTATGTGAATTCCCCGTGCACATGTAATAAATTTGATTTTCCCCATTACTCTGCCTTATGTCATTTTAATTGCCAGCCAAAAGAACTAAGAGGGGAAAGGAGGGACATTTCCCCTCCCCCAACAGTGGCATTAAGGAGGCAAGTAGTCATCCAGCTGGTTGCAATTTGATTTTGGGCATAGAGAAGAAGAGACACATCTGAGACCTTTAAATTTTAGGAGCTCCTTAGAATTTTGAGGGCTATTTCTTGAGATCTTTGCAGATTTTCAAATTCATGAATACCACTCTAGCATATAATATGGGGATATGCTATGGGGATAAAATGTAGTGAAGTATGACTGAAAATTTAAGGGAACGCTTTGGGTCTTTAACAATCCTATAAATACAGTCTAAAATAATTCATAAAGCTCTTAAAGTCTACCAGTATTTTAAACCACCATGCTCTTAGATCGCTTCACTTTCATCACCGTTACTTGGAAATTGGCATTCTCTGTACAACCTTTGGACAAGAAAGCTCCTTTGCCCCGACCTATTCATAAACATTGCTGTGTCATCCATTTCCAATAGAGAACAACAAAGCTGTGTTTAAAAAGCAGGCGCTTAAAGAAAAAGAAAATGATGTCTGTGGTAGCTGATCAGGTAGTTTCACTTACTAGCTAAGTAAATCACCTCCACACACCAGCTACAGAGAGGACACGGTCCAATTTCATGCCCCAGAACACTGACAAATGACTATGTGTCATGAACCTTCAGAATCACTTGAGAATAATTAGAACTGAGTTTCAGACCTAGGAATGCTTAGTAAAGGTTGAGTATACATTAACCCTTTTGTCACTTAAGGTAAGACACTTGGCCCATGCCCTTACCTACCCAGTAATCATAATCACTCACTTGGGGCCCTTCTGCTTGTAAGGCTCAAATCATATGTCAAAAAGGGGCTGCATATGAGCATGCGAGTGTTGTCTCCTTTACTCAGCACTGCTCTATTATATCTGTGAAAACTCTATGCCAGTGATTTTGCCTTCCAGGTAATATTTGGTAAGACTTTGGTTGTTACAACTTGGTGAGTTGTGTTACTGGTATCTAGTAGGTAGAAGGGAGGGATCCTGCTAAACATCCCACAATGCACACAACAGTCCCCTACAACATAGAATTATCCAGCCCAAGATGTCTGTAGTGTTAACGCTAAGAATCATGGGAATCATCTATGTCAAGGGAATCATCTATTCAGAGAAAGGAAACTTAATTTTTCCCACTAAAAGCTGTGTTTGGTTCCCAGTGTTTTGTTCCTCTTAAGTTCTCTCAGTCCTATGATTAGGAGAATCTACAGTCTCTAGAGTAAAGGATACAGACTTTTTCTATCTACAAACTCCTCTTGAGTAAGTCTCTGACCTTTGTGATTTACCCATCTATCCCATGTATGAAGATTGTTATGGACTGAATGTGTCCCCCCAAGATTCATATGTTGAAACCCTAATCCTAGTGTGATGGTATTAGGAAGTGGGGCCTTTGGGAGGTAATTAGGTCATGAGAGTAGAACCCTCATCAGTTGCATCAGTGTTCTTACAAGAAGAAGCCAGAGAGCTAGCTCGCTTCCTTTCAACCATGTTAGGATACGAGAAGTCAGCCTTCTGCCACCAGGAAAAGGGCTCTCTCCAAGGATTTGACCCCAATGGCACCCTGATCTCAGACTTACGACCCCCAGAACTGTGAAAAATAAATGTTTATTGCCTAAACCACCCAGTTTATGGTATTTTGTTATAACAGCTTGAGCCAAGACAAATATTTTGCATCTGCTGTGCTAATTCTGAGTTACAGTGGAGAACGAGATAGACAGGCTTCCCTTATAGTCCCATATCATTTGCATTTTAGTGAGGCACACAGACAAGCAGATAATTACAATGCTGAATGGTAAGTGCTGTAATGGCAAATGCTGAGGTTCTCTGGGAGCTCGATATGGATTTGTTGAGACCAGGCATTTGGGGGCAACTCACCTTAGAAGTATAACTCTTCTCTTATAGCTTAGTGGATCAGGACCCTAGGGGGCCTTCGCGGGACAGACCGCCTCCCCCATGTCCTCTGCTTTAGCTCTTCTCTTAAGTACCTAGATAACAGTATCTGAGGCACCTTTCCTGAGTTGTTTTGCTGATGCTAAAACTCCCACCAAAGGGAAGAGGTGAACTACTTGATGACCATGAGCATGTAGCCCCCAGACCTACTGGAGCCGGAGGATTGATAATGTTAACTCTTGTGACACCACCATGTTACCTTACCATCAACCAACCAGAGAATTGTGCATGAGCTGATCACTTGCCCTGCAAGTCCCCTCCTCTCCTTGCCTTTAAAAATGCTTTCCTGAAACCCATTGGGGAGTTTGGGTGTTTTGAGCATTAGCTGCCCTGAACTCCTTGCTTGGCGCCCTGTGATAAACCCTATACTTTCCTTCACCACAACCTGGTGTCAGTAGATTGGCTTTACAGTGTGTGGGTGAGCAGACCCAAGTTTTGGTTCGGTAGCAATAGTTCCTTGAACTTGTTATTTTCCCTTTCACTGGGTATTTAACTGGGCTAACTGACAGCATGCTCACCCTGGTTCTTGATTCAGCCCTGCCTTGTAGGCAGATGGATGAAGGAATGGAGGAAGATGGTGTGGAGTGGAATGTGGGGCTGCCTTTCTGGAGGAGGTGACATCTAAGCAGAAACAGCAGGACAAGAAGAAATTAACCACGTGAAAATAGGGGAAGGAGGAGAAGGATATTCTAGGCTGAAAGGAAAGCACATGTGAAAGCCTGGACTCTCTGAGGAGCTGAATTGGCCCTTTGTAGCCTAAGCTATTTGAATTTGTATTGGTGGATGGGGAGAATAGAAGATTCAAGGGCGAGGCTTATGAGGATCACACTGGTCTCATCTCCAATCCTGAAATCATTTTCCTTTTCTTTATTTTTCTATATGTTACAAAAATAACCCTCGTTTATTGTTAAAATTTTCGAAGTATATAAAATGAGAGATGAAAATCCCCATCAACACCTGTCAACATCCCTTACCAAGGTTAGCCAACATAATTATAAATATCCTGCTGGCCTTACCTTCACTTTTTTTTTTTTTTTTTTTTTGGCGGTACACGGGCCTCTCACTGCTGTGGCCTCTCCCGTTGTGGAGCACAGGCTCCGGACGCACAGACTCAGTGGCCATGGCTCACGGGCCCAGCCGCCCCGCAGCATATGGGATCTTCGCGGACGGGGGCACGAACCCGTGTCCCCTGCATTGGCAGGCGGACTCTCAACCACTGCGCCACCAGGGAAGTCCTATCTTCACTTCTTTTGAATGCCTTTACATTCACATGCTATTTACAGTCTTTAGGGTTTTAAAGGATAAAATGTATCATTTTATGTATCATCAGCATAAAATGTATAGATACAGATAAAAACCTCTTCCCCTTTTCATTTTCGCAATATTTTCTGGAAGTTTTTAAATATCAGCACATATGGATCTACCTTATTCTTTTTTTTTTTTTTTTTTTTGCTGCTGTGGTCTCTCCCGTTGCGGATCACAGGCTCCGGACACGCAGGCTCAGCGGCCATGGCTCACGGCCAGCCGCTCCGCGGCATGTGGGATCTTCCTGGATCGGGGCATGAACCCGTGTCCCCTACATCAGCAGGCAGACTCTCAACCAGTGCACCACCAGGGAAGCCCCTACCTTATTCTTTTAATATCAGCTTAATATTCCATTAATTACTTCACCAAAGTTCCCCCAGTTCCTTTTCTTCAAAGTGGGCAGGGCAGTGGACTGCCCACTGAGCATGCAGTGGGTTGTAGGATGATAGAGAAAATAATGAGAACTCCTTAGCTGAGGATTACATACAGACCATCTACACCTGAAACCTCCTCCCCTAAACCACCATCTTCGGCCCAAAGCATTTTTCCTTTCCAATTTTTGCATAAGCCCTTTAGGCTGCAAGTTTTTGTCTGCCCCGACCCTCAAGAATGTCTTTCATGTTTACCTTAATGTGATTTCATTTGGATAAATGTACCCAAGGAGGGGAAAGGCAGCGAGCTCCCAGTGGGGTTTGCCCCAGAACCTGCCCACTCACTTTGCCAGCTATGCTTCAGAGGAAACACAATTGGTTGCTTTTAGATGTAATTTAAATGGTAATTCAGGCTTTTAGAAATAAGGCGAGGAAAGGAATTTGGGAAATTCTCAAAATGCAGTTAACAGGAAGCAGAGAATGGAGGCACCTTGCTGGGCAAGCCGACAGTAAAATAACATATGTTTGAAAAGCCCTAGGCACAGAGGGATTTATTTGAATTGTTAACTATATTATGTTTTTTTTAATTCCTGTGTTTGCAGTTTTATTGGTATATGTTTACAGGATCCAGAGAACAGGCAGTCCGAATTACAGTTTAAAAAATTATCTGCAACACCATCTTTTACTTTACAATTTTTATAAAAGGTGGAATCATCTTCATCCCTCCAGATGATCACAAAGCAGATGATATGGATATCAGCTTTTGTTTTCAGCCCAAAATGGGCTAGACTAAGGCAGGTGTGATCATTGGAGAGGTAGATGGTTCAGAGTACGCTGGGAAGCTCTGGGAGTTGACAGAGGAGAGACAAGACATGAAGAGCAGAGCTAAGGCCATTGCTGAGAGAGCATAGGAGAAGGAGAAAGGGAAGTGGATCAAGCAAGCAGGAGCTAGAGCAGAATACAGGGCAAAAACTGAGAGAGGGCTCAATCAAACTGCTCAGGGACAGGAATACAGAAGCCTAAGGACCATTCAAATAGACTGCCAGTGTTACCAAACCAAACTTGGGTCCACTCGCTCAAGCACAGTAAAGCCAATCTACTGACACCAGATTGTGCTGAAGGAAAGTTGCAGCATTTACGGTAAGGTGCCAACAAGGAGTCCAGAGCAGCTAATACTCAAAAATCCCAAACTTCTTGATGGATTTCAGGGAAGTTTTTAAGGGCAGGGTGAGGGAGGGGAGTCTCAGAGTATGGGATCGACCCATGCACAATTTTGATTGGTTGATGGTGAGGTAACAGGGGAGTGTCACAGGGATTAACATTATCAGTCCTTAGGCTCCATTAGGTCTGGGGGCTGAGTACATGCTCATGGTCATCAAGTAGTTAATGCCTTCCATTTGGTGGGAGTTTTAGTGTCTGCAAAGCAACTCAGGAAATGTGCATCAGATACTGTTATCTAGGTACTTCAGGGAGGAGCTAAAGACTCTGACTGCCATATGGCTGATCTACTGTTTAAATTCTTACCAGTTCTCCTGGCCCAATTGTTATTTTTGTCACTACACATTCACATCCTTTCAATTATTAATTCTTGAGCCGGGCTTTTGTGACCCAGGGAAGGTCTGGGAGACTACAGCTTTTATACAAACAGGCAGAGGACATGGAGAGAGGCGCCTGCCCCAGGAAAGCACCATAAGATCCTTTTCAGTTACTCCAGTGGACCAGGTTGAGTGCCCAGGGAACAGGATTGGCAAGAAAGGGCCACAAGTGAGAAGTTACATTACTGAAATGAGTTGCACCAAAATTGCTTGATTTAGGTTTGAAGAACTCTGAGAATCCTACCAAAGTGAGGTGGGAAGAGTATAATTTTAGTGGCATAGATTAAAGGATACTGGATGAAGCATAGCAATGGGTGGTCAATTTTCAGATATAAAACTTTGGTCCATATTCTTCTAAGTCTCTTAGGTATTTAGCCCTTATGTGGAATTGGGAATCCAGGGCAATCTGTACTTCATATTCTTCTGAGCCATTTACTGCTTCAAAGGGGAGTATTTATAGTCATGATAAGAGAACAGTCAGTTTTAGTTGGAGTGAGCAGAGAGAGCACTGTAAGACTAAAGAGCCTTAACAGTAGTGGAGAGCTCTGTGAAAATGCCCTCCAGTTTCTTGAAGAGATGGGTTGATGTGGAAACAGGTGCCCATCTTTGTCAGGCATCTCTTTTATAAAGGCTCCTCATTAGGGTGCCATGTGTTTGCTTATGCTTTGTTATTGACTTCTTCCCACTAAACTTGGTGGGCAGATCAGAGTTTACTTAGGACAGTGGTTACTAAATTTTATTTCATTCATTCTTTTTTGTTTTTTTTAAATTAAGGTAATGTTGATTTATAACATTATATAAGTTTAATGTGTAGAACATTATATTTCTATTTCTGTATACACTACAGCGTGCTTACCACCAAAAGTTTAGTTTCCATTCAGTTGATCCACCCTTTACCCATTTTGCTATCCCACCTCTAACCCCTCTCCCCCTCTGGTAACCACCACTCTGTTCTCTGTATCTATGTGTTTGTTTTTGTTTGGTTTGGTTTGGTCTTTTATTGGGGGTTTTTTGTTTGTTTTTTTATATTCCACATATGAATGAAATCATATGGTATTTGTCTCTCTCCGTCTGACTTATTTCACTTAACATAATACCCTCAAGGTCAATCCATATTGTCTCAAATGGCAAGATTTCCTCTTTTAATGGCTGAGTAGTATTCTAAATTTTATTTTTAACAGTAGGTTTATTTTTATCAAATGAAATCTTACAGGGTGCTGTAATATGTAAACATATGTTAGAATATTTTAAGTTCAAATTTATACCATTTACTTAGGGTATAATCAGTATGTGAACGAAGTTTTGATAAATACAAACCTTTGAAATAGGGGGTTCTGGGTGACAGTTGTATTCTTATGTTCAGCTTCAGTATCTAATTTATTTTTTCTATAAGGTTTTGATTGCACAGTGTAGAGACATTCCTAATTCACACAGATAAATTGCAAATAGAAACAGTATTTTGGATAGCTCAACATGCAGTCTCAGGGTACTCCTGAATTAAGTGGAAATGTTAGGAGTAGCTCTCAGTCAAGATCTGCCCCTAAAACTAATTTACATGGTAGCACAAATTAACACTGTAGTGGTTTCCAATATATTACAATTTGCTATTTATTCCATTTGAGTGTGTTGTCATTTTACTATATATATATATATATATATATATATATTTTTTTTTTTTTTTTTTTTTTTTTGCGGTATGCGGGCCTCTCACTGTTGCGGCCTCTCCCGTTGCGGAGCACAGGCTCCGGATGCGCAGGCTCAGCAGCCATGGCTCTTGGGCCTAGCCTCTCCAAGGCATGTGGGATCTTCCCGGACCGGGGCACGAACCCGTGTCCCCTGCATCCGCAGGCGGACTCTCAACCACTGTGCCACCAGGGAAGCCCTCATTTTACTATATTTTGAAAGATATTTAAAAATATAATTATTGTAATTCAAACTGAATGCTTTCAGAAACACCATAACCTCTTTGAGGAATCTTCAAGGTCTTTGAATCATAGTGGTAAAACCCTTGACCTAGGGAGGTGTCTGCTCTGGGAACAGCATTATGAGAGGTGAATCAGGGAATTGAATCCGAGGAAAATTGTAACTTGTAAGAAAACCATGTTCTGAATCAAGTCAGATGATCATGTAAACAAATTCTGACTTACAAGAGGCATATTCAGTTATTCCATGGATCATGCAACAATGGAAGCAATAGCTTCCTGACTCTCAGTGTTTGGGACTCAGTGGAGGTAGGGTGATCAGCAAAGTAGATAGACCCTTGCCTGGAGCACACAAGATAGACTGCTACTGAAGTCTTTTTGCTTCCTTTCTTTTCTCTTTATATATTCAGTTCCTACTACAATACTTGGAACATAGTAGATTTTCAATAAATATTAATTGAATGAGTGACAAGGGCTATGAATGGTAGCCTGGCTCAGGACTTCACAGAGGCAAGATAGTCTCTGGAAGTATACAGTTGACCCTTGAACAACGTGGGGGTTAAGGGTGCCAACCTTCTCCCTCAAGTCGAAAATCCACATGTAACTGGACTTTCCAAAAACTTAACTACTAATGGTTTACTGTTGACCAGAACCTTACCAATGACATAAGCAGTCCATTAATACATATTTTGCATGTTATATATATTCTATACTGTATTCTTATAACAAAGTAAGGTAGAGAAAAGAAAGTGTTATTAATAAAATTGTAAGGAAGAGAAAATACATTTATATACTGTAGTGTATTTATCTATACACTGTAAGTTTATGTTATCTGTTTACAAGATGAATCATCAGTACCTACATCAATATTGTCTTATATGATACAAAACACTGTAGACATTATATGTATTACTAACACTAGACATCAAAAAATGAAAAGAAATTAATGTGAAAAATGTGAAAAAGAAATTCATATTTATTTACAGGTAAAATGATACATGCATTGATAATGAAGAAGCAGCAATATGAATGTGTCTGGGGCTCATTATTAAGTCAAATAAGGGTTACCTGAACACAAATACTGCGATACCACAACAGTCAATCTGATAACAAGATGGTTACTAAGTGACCAATGGCAGGACACACTTGACAAAGGGATGATTCAAGTCCTGGGTGGGATGAAAGGGAGGGCAGAAGATTTCATCAAGCTACTCAGAACAGCTCACAATTTAAAACTTATGAATTGTTTATTTTTAAGATTTTCTACTTAATATTTTCAGGCTGCAGTTGACCACAAGTAACTGAAATGGCAGAAAGTGAAACCACTGACCACTGTGTAATCTTTTCCCTTCCTTATGTGCACCCTGAGTTTGCTATCTCGCACACCTGCTCAACATGTACTCCTCAGTGACTTTGAGCTCATCCCTCTGCAACAGCTCGTGTGATGCCTTTCTTTGTATTAATCCCTTTCTTCATCCCCCTCTATTTCCCCTGATGCATCCAAAAGTGGAATATAGTCAGGCTAAATTATAACAATTGGTCATATTTATTTAGAATGTACTGTGTGCCAAGCACCGAACTAAGTCCTTCACGTGCTTTCCCTCAAGCCTCACAAAAGCCCTATAAGGTCAATACTGTATTTTCCTCCATTTTACAATGAAGAAAAATGAAGTCAGTCAAGGAATAATTAACTTGCCCAAGGTCATACAACTTGTTAGTGTGAAAGTTAAGATCTGATTCCAAACCCTGGCCTCTTGGGATGAGTATACCTCTTATCCAAGAAGTATAAGTATACTACTTATCCCAGTATAAGTATTCTTCTTAAACTCTTCCCTTACAAAACGGCTTGTTGGAAAGAAGCGTATTATTAGCAAATAAGTCATTGCTTGGAATTCTGGCTGGAGCCCAGCTTATACACAGGCCTACGGAACAAAGAGCAGGCCACGGCTTTTTCGATCTCTGCTGCTGCTCCCAGAGGCAAACACTGATACAATTCCTTGTGTTCTTTTACCAGATTTGGGGTTCAAGGGTGTTTTTTCCCTATTTTACTAATGGTGAACGTAAGTGGCACTGAGAGGGCAAGAAGGCTGTCTCAGATGAACAAATCGAAGGTGTGGCAGGTGCAGGAACAGAGCCTGTGAGCTGTCAATCCTGGCTACCTACATTCCCAGGCTATGCCTAAATAAGAGACATAGGGAATTTCCGAACCTGTCTCAGAATTCCATATTATTCTAAAAAATATCTTCAATGAGCCCTCTTCCTTTCCTTCCAATGCCACTCCCCTAAATTCTTCCTCAGCAAAAATTGTGGAACCACAGCCTTTTCATTCCTAACCTCCATGGAATTTTGAGGTGAGTTCCATTCTCTTCTCCAAGTGGTTTATCTCCTGTTTGCCTCTATCTCGTCTCCCCTAGTGTGGACTGTTCTAGGCTAATACTCCTAATGCTTAGTGAGCACCTTAATGTGCTTCTCCCTTCTCCAGACACAAATATAAGAATCACCAGGTTTGGGGTCTGTGTATTTGGAATTTAATATTGCTAGGTGAACGTGGTACCTGCTCAGGGCCCTTAGAGGTTGTGGGGTTATGTCCCTTGCAGCAGCCTAGAGAAGTTCAGTGTCAGGACTATGGGTGATAATAAAACAATATAGAGACAGGCTAAGAGCTATGACTGGGAAAACAAAGAGTATACTAAATTCAAGGTGAGCAACTGAGTAGGTTAGTTTGTTTCGGTTCCCCCCCACCAAAGTGGAAGTTATTCATTATATGAGAATGACAATAAAATAAAATGACAATGAGAAAACAATAAAATAGTTAATAAGGAAATGTGAAAAATATATGAATAGGAAAAAGTTAACAAACAGCAGCTGTCTCTAGTTGAGCACTGCCTGAGCACAGAGGAGAGAGGGGACATTCTATTCCACATCCTTTACTTTGAGTTTTGTACCATGTGTATGTATTGCATTTTCAGAAATACGTATAAAAGTATTGCTGAAAATAAAAGAAAATAAGCTATGTTTTATATTTAACCATGTGAAGTAAAGATTCTTGTTTGCATGTGGGGGGAAAGGAAATTTCCCCTTTCCCCTCTTAGTTCTTTTACTTGCAATTAAAATGACATAAGGCAGATTAACAAGAGAAAATCAAATTTATTATGTGTGCACTGGGAATTCACATAAGTTTGAAGAATTCCAAAGATGCCACAGCAAGGTGAGGTATAGGTATATTCTGGATTAAGGAGAAAGAGGTAGGGGTCTGAGTCTTCAAGGGGAAGTAAGGTAATTTACAAGAAGGTAAAAAGAGTTAATGTTTGGTAATAAACAGATGTTTTCTGGGTCATCCAAAGGCAGTGGGACACAGAGAGGACTTGGATCAAATGAGCTTTGCTAGGTTCTTCCCTGTTTCCACACTTAATACTTTACTATAGTTACCTATGGTGATATCTTCTTCCTGGACAGGCCTCCTACCTTAAATTCTTTCAGACAGTAAGTGGGAAGTTCAGAGGTTCTTCCTTTGTCTTTTGGGGTTCAGTTTTCAGCTCAAAATAATCTTCATGCCAGAGTGGCATATCTTGGGGCTGCCTGCCCTGAGCTCCATCACATGTACAGTAGTCTTATCCAAACCGCCTGAGGAGGTGGAATTCAAAGTACATTTGTTTCCTTTCCTGGATTGTCTAATGCTGTCTCCCCCCAGACTTAAGAAATACTATTATTTACAGAACTGTGACATATCCTCTTTGTACAAGAAGAAACAATAATTAACATCAATTGAATACTTACTATGTGCCAGGAACATAGTATTAAGGTGTGTTAATTTGTACAATCCACATGTAGGGGTGGTGCTATTAAGTATTAAGGTGTGTTAATTTGTACAATCCACATGTGGGGTAGGTGCTATTATTATCATCTCTACTTTTCATTTAGGTGGTGCTATTAAGTATTAAGGTGTGTTAATTTGTACAATCCACATGTGGGGTAGGTGCTATTATTATCATCTCTACTTTTCATTTAGGGGAGCTGAGGCACAAAAAGAGTCAGTAGCTTGCCAGGCTCACATGGTCAATAAGTGGTAAAGGTGGGATTTGAATTAAAGCAGTCTTACTCCAGAGCCCACCTCTTTCCTTACTCTGCTACACTGCATCTCAGACACATGGTCACTCAAATGCCATGTAATAGAGGAAGAGTAAAACTAGGGCATCTATTACTATGTCTGTCTTACTATAAGCCACTCTAAATTTCTTATGGGGGAGTTCAAGATGCAGATAACACAAAAATAATTCTAGGGACCCAGGTAGTGACTGAGACATCTGCAAGGAGTTGCCATTGAAGGGGTAATGCTGTAGCAACCCAAACAGATCTCTGTTAATTGTTGCTCCAACATTTCCTAGAGTGCTTCTGATGCCTTAAAAAAATCACTCATGTGATTACTGAAGGATTATTTAATCCTCACAACTACCCAATTATGTAGGTGTTACTTTTGTCCGCCACCTCTCAGAAGGAGGAACTGAAGTCCTAAGAGGACAACCATGTTGTCCAAGGTCACAGAGCTGGTAAGTGGCAGAGCAGCCTGGATTTAAACTCATGCAGTTTTGTTTTTAGAGCCCACATGTTTAAATTTTGCAAATAATGTAGGAAATCTGGAGTCTAAAATCTCATGCAGGGGAGTTCCCTGGTGGCCTAGTGGTTAGGATTCCAGGCTTCCACTGCCATGGCCCAGGTTCAGTCCTTGGTCAGGGAACTGAGATCCTGTAAGCCACAGGGCGCAGCCAAAAAAAATTGTTTTAAATAAAAAAATAAAAGCTCATGTAAATCAAAGTTCAGAGCAATGAGTCACCAATCTGGGGGAAACAAAAACCTGCAGGACCAACTTATTGAAAAGCAAAGCCAGCAGTTGATCAAAAGGGCAAGCTCAGAAGAGCCTCAAGCAAAGAAGGAGCAGGACAGGGCAAAGGAGACTGGAAAACAACCTAAAGCACTAGCACAAAGGATATTTGAATTTCGTGTGAATACCTGTCCCAGCCAGGAAACTTCATGTATGTTTCTATTAGTGCAAGGGCCAGTCCAAAGGCTTATCTAACCTAGAGCTGTAGAAAGAAATAGGTTAAGTAGGAATGCCTGGATGGAGTGGTCATGGCATATTCAGATAAACAGTTGCTAGAGACTATTTTAAAAAATGATAAAATTATGGACTATTAGGGGTCAGGAAAAAATACTAGACTCCTCCCCACCAGGTTTATCCTTAAGTCCTTTTGATAACATTCCTATCAAGAGGTCACCTAGCTTCTGCTCAAACACAACCTCCTGGGGCAGCCTGTTTGATTTTCAGGCAACTTGCACAGTACTAAACTTACTCTTTATGTTGACCTAAAATCTGCCTCCCTGTACTTCTCCTTTTGGCCAGAGACACAAATAAGTCAAAGCCCCAAACACATGACAACAGACTTTTGGGCATATTTTGGAAAGGTACTGAGAGAGGATAAATTGTGCTATAGCCTAACATGACTGGAAAAGTAAGCATATTATCGAACCCAAGTTCATAACTAAAATGTTGGAGTTTAGAGCAGAGAAAGGTTTATCGTAAGGGTCAAGCAAGGAGAATGGGTGGCGCATGCTGAAAAGACCTAAACTCCCTGATGGGTTTCAGAGAAGAGTTTTTATAGGCAAAGTTTGGTGGGGAGGGCTACAGGATGTGTGACTTTCCTCTGATTGGTTGGTGGTGAGGTAACAGGATGGTGTTCCAGGAATCTCAGTCATCAGTCTTCTGGTTCCAACCAGTCTGGGGTCCATGTGCTTGTGCTCACCCTGAAGTGACCATCCTCCACCTGGGCGGTGGCCTTAGTTACTATACAAGAACTCAGAGATGTGTACCAGATTGTTATATATAGCCTTTGAGGAGGAATTAGGATTCTGCTTTATAGCTGTACCATTGTTTCTTTCTGCATTCCCTCACTCTCCTAATTAGTAACTTTTTGAAACTGCCCTTTGGAACTCAGGGAAGGTCTAGGAGGCTGAAAAGCCTTTTTCTTACAAACAAGAAATGGGGAACATGGAAAGGATTTTATGTCCTGGAGGGCCTCACAGGTTCCTGCTCAGTTTCAATCCCCCCTTTTCTTTGATTCCCCTCAGTCTTGAGGGGAACAGGTATTGGACAAGAAAGGAATACCATTTTGGATAGAGAAGTTAATCGTAAACTCGGCAGAGGGGCTCGGTTTTAGGGGGACTCAGTTTCAAGCACAGGTTGACTTTTCTCATGGAAAGGCTGGTTTCTTTGACCATGGAAAGTTGAGTTTCTTAAGACATGATTTCTCCAAGAGGGGATTTTATTTTGGACTTGCTGTTGTCTGAGCTCATTCTTATGGATCTTCCAAAATACCCTCAGAGCAGTTCGTTCCCATGGTAAACTCAAGTTATAGTTTGACTTTGTTTACTTATTTCTGGCCCACAGGTCTTGGCCCCATTCAGTGAAGAGTATGAGGAAGGAATTTCTGTTCCAAATAAAGTCAAAGCTCAGCATCTCTCTCTCTCTCTCTCTCTCTCTCTCTCTCTCTCTCTCTCTCTCTCTCTCTCTCTCTCTCTCTCTCTCTCTCTCTCTCTCTCTCTCTCACACACACACACACACACACACACACACACACACACACACACACACACACACACACTGCAATTGTTACATGTAACCCCAAATAAATGCTACCTTTGTGGCTAACCTGATCATTTAAGATAAACATTCAATATTTAAGGGATGCTGCATAAGTGTAATAAGGACAGAGAGAACAGGCTGCCTTATTTTGTTGATGACTTTAATGGCTAAATTAGTAAGATAAGATAGAGACAGGTTAAGGGGATGCAAAAAGTTATGCATTTTTTGTCTCATGAGAGAAAGAGAAATTAAGAGAGGGAGGGAGGGAGAGAGAGAGAGAGAGTTTGTACCAGACAGAAAGAGGAATGTGCCATACAGGATAGTCTGGAAAGATCATCCAAGATATACAGCTTCTTGGCCTCTGTATGATGAGAAAGAAAGGAAAAATGGAAACAATGGCAACTATAGATGAAAAGTGGAGTTCGTGAATCAAAATTAAGAAGGATTTATGAACCACATAAAGAGAGAAATTCCATACTGGGTACTTGTGAATTTTTCCAACCAGAGTCTTGAAAATTAAGAAAAGATGTATTAAGAAGTTGTGGCAGTGTAAATATAAGAATTAAAGAAAGAAATGATGGGGTTTAAATTGGAACTCAAAGAAGCAGAAACAATTATTTTAACAGAAGTTTGGAATAGCGTTTCATGAGGTTCCTTTTCTCCCCCTTGGGTGTGTGCGTAGAGTCAGGGGCTCTGACTTGGCAGAGATCTAAATCCCAAATGGCACTGGTACAGCCTTTGTAATGTGGTTCCAGGGAATAGCAGGGGTGGGGTGCAGAGAAGGACAAACCTGGGTTTAGGCAAAAAGAAAAGAGGGAGTACAGAAGACTGTACAAAACTGTCAGGGAGGAAGAATTTTTCCTCTACCATTTTAGGTTCCTCTGGCTGGTCTAAGAATTAAACTGACATGAAACAGATTAAGAGGAGAAAATCAAACAAAAGGTTAATAACATATATACATGGGAGAGACCCAGGAAAACTGAGAAATTTATGAAAAAGGCGGAAGCCCTCACCTTAGATACCATCTTCAGCTAAAGACAAAAGAGGATGTTTGGGGTAAGGGTTTGGGACTTCAAAGGGGAGGAAAGCAATTCATATGGAGATGAAAAAGCAAATGTTTGGTAAACAGATGTTTTGCTGGCCTCACAGAGACAATGGGACAGAGAAGATTTTTAACCAGCAGACTTTGCTAGGTTCCTCCCTGACACACCTAGTTCATACTATAGTTATCCAAGGTGATAACCCTTCCTGGAACAAGTCCTCTATATTCTTTTAGGTAGTTAGTGTTACCAACCAAGCTTGGGTCCTGCATGCAGTAAAGCCAATCTACTGACACCAGGTTGTGTGAAGAAATGTGCAGCATTTATTGTAAGGTGCCAGACAAGGAGTCCAAGGACAAAACACGGAAACTCCCCAATGGGTTTCAGGAAAGCATTTTTACAGGTCAGGTGAGGGAGGGAAGTCACAGGGTATATGATTAGCTAGTGCACAATTCTCTGATTGGTTGATGGTGAGGTAACAGGGCGGTGTCATGGGGTTAACTTTATCATTCCTTAGGTGCCGAAAGGTCTGTGCTCATGATCATCAAGTAGCTAACTTCTTCCATTTGGGTGGGAGTTTTAGCATCTGCAAAACAACTCAGGAAACGTGCATCAGATACTATTATCTAAGTACTTCAGAGAGTTGCTAAAGCAGAGGACATAGGAGAGGGGTCTGTTCCTGGAAAGCCCCTTAGGGTCCTGCTCAGTTACATTAGGGGAAGGGTCAAAGGTTCTTCCTGAGTCTTTGGGGCCTTAAGAATAATCAACCTAAATTAATTCTCATGTTTAAGAGATAAAATTAGGGGTGGCAGATATTGCTTCCCTACGAAACAAATAGGGAGGAGCCTTCCAGATAAGCCAGAAACTCTATTGGATCTTATAAGAGCTCTTTTTCAGTTCTGCTGTTGTCAAAGCCAGATTTGTAAAGTGCAAAGAAGGGCCCATGAGGCAGTTTTAGAAAAGAAGTAGACACCCGGGATGCTGAGGAAGTAGAATAAAACACACACACACACACACACACACACACACACACACACACACACACACACACACACACACACACACACACACACACACACACACACACACTATCCTGAATGCCATTATTCTGGAATAGCCTATAACCCAGGCAATTTAGGCCAATGATGCAGTCCTACAAGCAGCTCAATTGTGTGAGCTGGGTACTGAAAACTTTTCCATAGCTCTGACCCACAGAAGGTGAACCCAGGGTTCACCAGCAGGCCACATTTTTGTGAGTAGTTCTTTAGGGGGGCAGATATTCTAGGGTTTTTCCCGGTCAGAGAGAAAGAAAAGTTACACTGAGTGCCCAAAGCAAAAGGAGCCAGGCAGAATCTCTCTTCTCCTCTGCCTGCTGTTGTCAGGTACACCCTCAAAAAGTCTTGAGTGGATATTGTGTGGAACAGGAAACAAACTTCTCTGACCTCATGGTTTTGCTGAAGGTAATGAAAAGAATGAGTGGATCCTTTCTATTTCCAGTAGCAACAATTGGATGATGGGAATGGAAACTCCACTGCCTGTAAAATATAGGATGGGAGAACAAAATGTCTAGGAAGCTAATCCTTTATTAATCACTAGTTGATCTCCCTACACTGAGGAACTCTTTCTCGATTTTAAGATCTGATGATTTAATCCCTTCATAGTGCCACATTGTTTATAATTTATCCCAGATAAGCAGTGCATTTTCTTGCCAATGCTTAAAATGCAAAGATATTTAACCCTGAACAAATGAAAAGTAACATAAAGAAAATGAGTTTATTCATTAGGATGCTCTCGGCTCTAGATGAATAAAGAACATTTTCTTTTCACCTAAATTTTAAGTGATAGAGTGCCCTGGATCAACATCATAATGACATTTATCCTGTTATCCAACACCTCTAAGAGGTTGAAGGGATTTATAAATATAGTTGTCTTCACGTTTCAGACACATCTTTCACTCTTTTTGACAGTTATTAAATACATTAATTTTCTGGTGGTAATTTCAATGTAATAACCATATAAAAATGTAAGTCTTATTTTCCCATCAGAAAAGAAGAAACTGGGAAGTATCTTCAGAGCCATAAAGTAGAGTATGAAAGACCCTTAAGCTGCCATTCACGGAGTGGGGTGGAATTTTGTGTGTCAGAATTGAATTAGAAAAATATAATGTGGTTACAGTGAAAGGGATTTTTCTATGTAGTACTTCCCTAACCTGGTTAGAGAGATATAGTAGCCTTATCAGAAGTATTAGTAAGCAAGAAACAGAGACATGAGACACGGTCTTGAATTTTTAGTTAACGCTACCAAAATAAACCCATACATAATGTAAGGAAAAAGCATTATTGAAGCAGATAGCTTAAAAATCAAATAACTCGGGAGTAAACATTGGCTTGGTACAACACTCTGTGAAGGACCTGAGTTTATGTCCCGGAGATGAGGCTAGTTGGCTCAGCTCTGTTCCCGGGCTCTAGGATGGACCTTGTAACCTTAGCTAGATCTTTGGCTAATGTACACTGTTGGCCCCAACGGAACTAGACCAAAGATCAGGTAAATGGCCTAAATATACATAACGATAGAAAAACCATGCAAAGGGCATTCCTTCTCCTTAAATGAAGAATAACACATTATTTGTAATGAAAATGCAACTTTTATTCAGAAACATTTATTTTAGGATATGTATGGTTCTTAACATTCATCATTGTTAAAAGCCCCAAATGAGCCCCAGAGAATAGTCGGAAGCAAGTATGACAGAGCATATTTGAAGGTTGGCTGGTAGTATTATCCCCATCATTGCTTTTGAGGCAAAACCGGCTGATTTCTTGTTCATTATAAAGACCTTCCTTTCAGACACACCATGACTATTTCACATCCTGCTCTGACAGCTCATTTCATTTTGCTTCATTACTTTTCTTTCTTTTTATTTAATTTTTAATGTTACCAAGGTAATATATGTATATAGTTTAAAAATAAAGTTTAACTTGAAAAAAGCAGTCCCTTTATTCATATTTCTCCACTTCCCAGGCCCACTTGAAAATTTAACGATTTCTTCTAGTATTTCCTTCCATATTTCTAAGGGATATGCTTATGTTGCAATTTTTTGACTTACCAACTTTGTAAAACTTGATTGTCTATTAACTTCTTATAATGGCACATGAAAACTTTAAGCTCTCTGCTTTCCTCTCACAGATTTACTTCTATTATTATTTAAAATATCAGTAAATAATATTCACTGTTGAACTAAGTGTTCTACCATGATTCCATTTCTTTTCTCATACAATTTTTTGTCACTAATTTTCTTTTTTGTTTGTTTTCATTTGCCTTGTCTTCTGTTTACCTAACATTAACTTTTCCCCCAAATGTCCGTCCAGAATTGTCAAATGCCCATCAATATTTTTTACAAGCACTCAAATACTTAGAAAAAATTGCAAAAACTCTACCAGTTCCATTTTTCCCTATAAGCCTCTTTTTCACTGTCCTTTATCCTCCTGTTTCAATCTAGAATGGCTGCTTCTGCACTGCAGGCCTGGGGCACAGTTCTTCTCTTATAACCTGCTTTCATCATTCTGTGTTGGATCACCTACTTCCTATATCCTATTATCTTTTTCAGTTTACTCCCTCACTTTGATAAAGCATATGCAACCTGAGAAAAGATACATGAAAAGTAAAGTTTTGAGTTCTTGTAACCTGTCTTATCTTAACAGTTTTGCTCAAGTTGGAGACTTGCTTGGCAATTCTTGGCTATATAACAGTGATACATTATGAAAGTGATATCAAAAACTCAGCCTCTGTGCACCAGTGCCAAATTGAATCTCAGAGACAGAGCTTTGGGTGAAGTAGAAAAGAATAACTTTATTGCTTTGCCAGGCAAAGGGGGACACAATGGACTCATGCCCCCCAAAATTGTGTGTCCCAACTTGGGGGGATTTGGTGAGGAGTTTTATAGCAATGATTCAAGAGCAGGGTTGCTGATAAGGATCAGAGGGTGTACAGGGCCTGCATTCCTTTAATCTGGCCTCAGGTGGTATCTTGATGAGCTCCTGTGGTTCTCAAGGTTATCAAACTGTGACCTTCTCTCTGGAATGAAGAATGCTTCATCAAGTAGTTAACATCTTCCATTTGTTGGGGGTTTTAGTTCTGCAGAAGAGCTCAAAGATATTGTTATGTGTATCCCTTGAGGAGGAACCAGGACCCTGTCCCAAGGCTGCACTATTGTTTCTTGACTGCTCCTCCCTTGTCTCTGCATCCCCTCCCTTCCCTGATTAGCAACTGTTTGAATCTGCCGTTTGAAACTCAGGGAAGGTCATGGAGGCTGAAGCCTAAGAAAGAAATGGGGGACACAGAAAGCCTTCCATTCCCAGGAACCCCACAGAGTCCTGCTCAGTTTCAAAAGTGATTAGAGTCTCTATGTGTATGTGTGACCAGGCAGAAGCTGGCCTCTTCATAGGGACACTCCAAATGACAGAGTTCTTTTTCTCTAAGGACCTTAGTTTCTCTAAGAATAGTTACCCACTTCATTATCTTGAGCAAAGCAGTAGTAGTATATACCTGGCTGTGTCTAAGAATAGGGTACAGGAAAAGAGTGAGGGTCCCACTGCCCTTTTTGTTACTGAACCAAACCTTGGGTCCACTTGCCCACACGAGGTAAAGACAATCTACTGACACCGGGTTGTGGTGAAGGAAAGTTCAGTGTTTATTGCAGGGTGCCAAGCAAGGAGTCAGGACAGCTAGTGCTCAAAACCCGTGACATCCTCAATGGGTTTTAGCAAAGCATTTTTAAGGGCAAGGCAGGATAGGGGAGTCACCGTGAAACAGGAGGGAAGTGGGCAGGGCACAGCCTTTGAAAGAATGACATAGCCAGAGGACATGATATAAACGGGTTAGAACCAAATGGGTCCAAGATGGTGGACAAGTCAACTTGCACTAGACCTTGAACCTCAGTATAAGCTCACTGTAACACATCAGCAAGCTAAATGACACACCCACAGGCACCATGACAGTTCTAAGGTGAACATAGGATCAAAAAGTGGGCAGTGGCCCAATTCCTGGAAATCCCCACCCTTTCCCCAAAAAGCTGGAATACTCCTTCCACTCATTAGCCTATGAAATTACCCACCACTATAAAAACTGACAACCCCATACCCTGGTGCCTTTCTCACCTTCTGAGATGGCCCACACTCTGTCTGTGGAGTGTGTTTCTCTCTAAATAAATACACTTCTTACCTATCACTTTGTCTCTCACTGAATTCTTTCTGCGATAAGACATCAAGAACCTGAGCTTCATTAAGTCCTGAAACCAGGTGTGTGATCTCAGATGGAAGACTGTGGGTTTTGGCCGGGTTAGAGTCCCGGCTGCATGGGTTCAAGTCCCAGTCTGGGTTTTGGCTGGGTTCGAGTCCTGGCCACATGGGTTCAAGTCCCAATCTGCGTTTTGGCTGGGATCGAGTCCCTGCACATGGGTTCAAGTCCCAATCTGAGGTGCACGGTTTCAACAGTGTATGTGTTCAGCTCATGCACAATTCTCTGGTTGGTTGATGGTCAAGCAAAGTAAAAATACAATAAAATGTTGCAAATATTTCCTGGTTCTTGCCAGACTCCAAAGGGGATGTATTAATTTCTTCCATTTGGTGGGGGTTTTAGCATCTGTAAAACAGCTCAGGAAACGTGCATCAGATACTGTTACCTAGGTACTTCAGAGAGGAGCTACAGCAGAGGATATGGGGGAGGGGTCTGTCCCAGCAAGGCCCCATAGGGTCCTGCTTGGTTACACTTCTCAGCTCCATGATTTATCCTTGACCTACACTATCATCCTTGAGTTTGGAGACTCCCCAGTTCAATTTTTCCAGAGACTAAGCTTCTTATCTCCTATTGGAGAAGGAGAGGTAGTCACCACCTGCATGGATCTGAAGAGGGGACCTGGTGAGTCCAAACACTCTGTATATTATCTTTCAACCAATCATTCTGTTTTCATTCTGTGCCACTTCCCTACCTTCTATGGCACTGACCCTCAGGTTCTGCTGGGATACAGGGGTCACTTCTCATTACTCTTTCCCCTCTGCAGGCACTTAAGTTATACATTTCTTTATTCTGCAGAATTCATTTACACTTTTCCTTTCACTTTTTGTTTTCTGAAAATCTGTTGAAATCTTTTGTCTACTGTTGTCTCCTCTCCTATTTTCTTAGTCCCTGTCAGTGAATACTTTTCATTATTCCTATCCTTGACATTTTTTAAAAAATTTATTTATTTGGTTTCGCCAGGTCTTAACTGCAGCAGGCAGGCTCCTTAGTTGTGGCTTGTGGGCTCCTTAGTTGCAGCCTGCCAGCTACTTAGTTGCATCATGCAGCCTCCTTAGTTGTGGCAAGCAAACTGTTAGTTGTGCCATGCATGTGGGATCTAGTTTCCTGATCAGGGACTGAACCCAGACCCCCTGCACTGGGAGCATGGAGTCTTAACCACTGTGCCACCAGGGAAGTTCCTTGACATTTTGATAAAATTTTGGGAGGAAAACAAGATAAATTCATGTTGTCAGTTTGCCATATTTAACTAGAAGTTTGTTTACCCATTAGTTTTCTATAAGCAAGGTGGTTTGTGCATCCTTCTCTGTTTACCTGTGATTACAGGTGATTTAGTGCAGCCGTAACTGAAAGGAAAAGAAAACTAAATTAAAGTAGCCTGTATATGAAGATTGTTTTGACTTCAACTCAGCAATACTTCTTAGGGTCCTATAGAAAGTGTAACCAAGCAGGACCCTATAGGGAGTTGCTGAGATAGACCCCTCGACCCCGTGTCCTCTGCCTACCTCTTGTTTGTAGAAAAGCTATAGTTTTCCGGGCCTCCCATGAGTCACAAAAACCTGGCTCACGAATTAATGATTGAAAGGATGTGAACATGTAGTGACAAAAATAGTAGTTGGACCAGGAAAACTGGTAACAACTTAAACAGTAAATCAGCCATGTGGCAGTTGCAGAATCTTTAATTCCTCCTTGAAGTACATAGATAACAGTATCTGATGTACATTCTGAGTTGCTTTACAAATACTAAAACTCCCACCAAATGGAAGAAGCTAACTACATGATGACCATGAGTACTTAGCCCCCAGACCTACTGGAGCCTGAGGATTGATCATTTTAACCCCTGTGACACCTCCCTGTTACCTCACCATCAGCCAATCAGATAATTGTGCATGAGCTGATCACACACCCTGCTACTTCCCTGCCTCACCTGGCCTTTAAAAACTCTTCCCTGAAACCCATTGAGGAGTTTGGGTTTTTTGAGCATTAGCTGCCCCAGAATCCTTGTCTGTCACCTTGCAATAAATGCTGCACTTTCCTTCACAACAGCCCGGTGTCAGTAGATTGGCTTTACTGTGCATAGGTGAGTGGACCCAAGTTTGATTCGGTAACAAAAGTAATTTTATTTTTCTATACTTTAGGGAACACCATCAATCTTGGGACTATTACTAATTAATGAAAATATCAGTGTACCCTTCATCAGTTGTCTCTCAAATACCTATCCTAAGCACTGTAGTGAGAGAATTACAAGGAGATAGTAAGTTGAAATCTCATAAAGGCAATTCAGGTATTTGTGTGGGAATTTTTTCAGCTAACCTTTACTTATTATGTAAATCCAAACATCAGATAATCATATATATAGCTTCAAGTTACACTAAAATATTGTATGCAATTCTGAGACCTATTAATATCTCAGTCATTTATTCAGAACTATCCCTGCCAGCAAGAAATTATATAGACTCCATTTTTTTCTACTTATTTAGTCTGAGAAAGGTCTATGGCAGGAGATTGGGCTTCTTAAAAAGAAAAAAAAAAAAGAAGTGAAAGAGAAGCTAAACTGCATAATTCCTTGTTCAAGAATTTATTACATTGTTAAATGTTTTAAAGCAGTGTAAAAAAAAAAAAGAAGAAAGAAGCTTTGGTAGGCAGAATAATGCCTCCCACAAAGATGTCCATGTCTTAATTCCTGGAGCCTGTGAATATGTCCATGTCCTAACTCCTGAAGTCTGTGAATATGTTATAATACTTAGAAAAGGCCAATTAAGATTGCAGATGGAATTAAGGTTGCTAATCAGCTGACTTTGAAATGGGGAGATTATCCTGAATTATCCAGGTGGGCCCAATGTCATCACAAGGGTACTTATAAGTGGAGGAGGGAGGAAGAAGACTATCAGACTGATGGAATGACAGTCTTGGCCACAGCCATTGCTGACTTTGAAGATGGAGGAAGGGGGCCAGGTACCAAGGAAAGCAGGCTATCTCTAGAAACTGAAAAAAGCAAGGAAATGGATTCTTCCCTGGAACCCCCAGAAAAGAATGCTGCCCTGCTGACACCTTAATTTTAATCCAATGAGACCTGTACCAGACTTCTGACTTCCAAAACTGTAAGATAATTAAGCCACTAAATATGTGGTAACTTGTTACAGCAACCATAGAAAACTAGTACATGAGCCATATGGTGAGACTACACTTCATTTATTCAGCATACTTATTGAACACTAACTAGTACAAATCATTGTACAGGTAATATGAAGGCTACAGAGATGAAACATAAGAGCCTTAATTTTTAGGAACTTATAGTCTAGTAGAGTGGATGAGATACTGCTTTGTTTCAGGTGTGCTACAGATTGGTAGGAAGACCCTCACAGCCTGCATGCACCTATGTTCACACACACACATGCACAGTTCTTGATTTATTTACCCAAGGATATACAAATTTACCAGAAGTGAGGTGCCTATGAGAGCAGGAGCAAAACAGCATAATTCCTGTAACCCTTTGAGTCCCTAATGTGAGGCACCCAGTAGCAGTAATACTGCTTGAATAAGGCAGAGTCCTTCTGGGTGCAAGAAATCTGATTTTGTGTTACACTGTACCCTTCTCTATGTGTGGCTTATATCACTGTTGAGGAAGAATTAAATAACCTTTGCACTTCTGTTTAAGTGGATATTAATAAACATCACTGTTCTCCTGCTTCTTCAGTTGAACTCAGTATCATGAGGCTACATGCCACCCGGGGTGAAAAAGCAGAGTCAGTGAGTACTAAGGTGCACCTGAGAAGAATTTCTTCCTTGAGCTCTGCAGTGTTCCAGAAAGCCCATTTCCCCATGGGTATTTATGTAAGTGAATCTGATCACTGTACATAGAAGGTAGGAATTGATAAGAGGAATATGTATTTATACACAGAAGCACACACATAGACATGTATCTTTAGATATTTGTAAACAGATGTTGCTAAGGTGATTAATGTATTCTCTTAAGCAAACAGATTCAAGGCAGATTTTAGGATAAATCTGGGCTTCAAAGGGTCAGAGAGGAGAAATTAATCATGAAGAAAAGAAAATATCTTGCTGAGGAATAAAACAGTGACAGAAACAGCAAACGTTGCATCATGTTTATAATTTTTTTTCCTCCCGTCTTGGCTTGCAAGAAGGGATAGATACAGTGACAGGGAAAGGCTAGAGAACAATAAAGCCTTGGAAGATCTAGAATCAGGGAAATCAGGGTTAGATTAAATAATGGTTAATGGCTGAGTTTAGTGTTGCGACCACAATCATGAAATTCAACAATGATCATTTTGGCACCTACTATAGGTTTTGTGAGAATACAGAGATGAGCAAGAACAAGTTCTTGGCATCAAGTAATTTTCAGTCTAGCATTTGGGTATAAATACTCATAACGCAAGGCCAGATATAGGAGCTCTTAGCTAGAAGAACAGGGCCATGGTAGTCAAAGAGGGAGAGGGATCAGACTGATGGGTGATGGGGGATGGGACGGAGGAAAAGAGAAAAGCCTCAATGAGGGAGGAGGTATTCAAATTGAGCTACAGAGATGGTTAGAAGTTCAACAAGAAAAATGGACTGGAAAAATGTGGACCATTGGGAAACAAGACTGAGTCTCTGCCCTCAGTGAGCTCAGAGTCTTTGGGGGACCATGATGGACAACTCACTTAATGTTACCGATTGAATTGGGCCCTGTTGTTCGCCTCTTACAAAATTAAACTCATAAACATTGGTAGAGGGGAAAAATTGTCTTTAATCAGAATGTGGGAAACCTGGGGAGATGGTGGACTCAGTGTCCCCAAAGAACCACCTCTGAAGATTCTGCTCGGCCGTGAAAGTTTTAAAGGAAAGGGCGAAAGTAATCTCAGTTAATCACTGAGATAGGAGGGTCAGAGTCATGATCCCCCACTGAATGCAGGCTCTTCAGCTCCTCGTGATCTTCCTCTAGATGTTATCTTGTTCACACAGTTTGGTCACACAGTTTGTTGGATTACTGAAGGGGAAGCTAGGAAAGAGATCTGGTCATCTGTTAATTACCTATTCTTCATTTCTACTTCTTTGATCTACAGAAAGAACTGACAAGTATGGCAAGGTATTGTGTGATTAAAAGATTTGAAAGCTGTGCTCAGGCTGGAGATGAGTAGAGCAGCGGTCCCCAACCTTTTTGGCACCAGGGACCAGTTTCGTGGAAGACAAGTTTTCTACGGACCAGGGAGGTAGGGGGTGTTCAGGAGGTAATGCGAGTGATGGGGAGCGATGGGGAGCAGCAGATGAAGCTTCCCTCGCTCGCCGCTCACCTCCTGCTGTGCAGCCAGGTTCCTAACAGGCTGTGGATCGGTATGGGTCCTCGGCCCGGGGATTGGGGACTCCTGGAGTAGAGCATGGGAGAGGCTGGTTAACAGTTGGTTACAATATAGCTTTGCTAAAGTGACAAGGAAAAGGGCTTCCTGCTGAGGGTGGTTTCCTGCAAAGAGCTGCTTACATTAACCTTTGGAAGCCTCACTTTCCTCATCTTTGAAAATGGAGCTTGGAATGGCTTTCCTACATGGAGCTGTGGTAAGACTCAAATTACTGTATGTGAAAGAACAGTTAAAAAGTATGAAGGGGGGCTTCCCTGGTGGCGCAGTGGTTGAGAGTCCGCCTGCCGATGCAGGGGACGTGGGTTCGTGCCCCGGTCCGGGAAGATCCCACATGCCGCGGAGTGGCTTGGCCCGTGAGCCATGGCCGCTGAGCCTGCGCGTCCGGAACCTGTGCTCCACAATGGGAGAGGCCACGGCAGTGAGAGACCCACATACCGCAAAAAAAAAAAAAAAAAAAAAATGTGAAGGGAAAGCAACCTAAATGTCCATTGATGGAGGAATGGGTAAAGAAGATGTGGTACATATATACAATGGAATGTTACTCGGCAATAAAAAAGAACGAAATAATGCCTTTGCAGTGACATGGATGGACGTAGAGATTGTCATACTGAGTGAAGTAAGTCAGACAGAGAAAGACTAATATATGATATCACTTATATGTGGAATCTAAAAATATGGTACAAATGAACCTATTTACAAAACAGAAATAGAGTCACAGATGTAGAAAACAAACTTATGGTTACCAAGGGGGCAAGGGGGCAGGGAGGGATAAATTGGAAGACTGAGACTGACATACACACTACCATATGTAAATTAGATAACTAATAAGGACCTACTGTATAGCCCAGGGAACTCTGCTCAATAATCTGTAATGACCTATGGGAAAAGAATCTAAAAAAGAGTGGACATACATATATGTATACCTGATTCACTTTGCTGTACACCTAAAACTAACACAACATTGTAAATCAACTATACTGCAATAAAAATTAATTTTTAAAAATAGCAAAAAAGAAGTATGAAGGGCATTATAAATGTTCAGTGATATGATTGTGTGAATCTGGCTATCCTCTCCCCCTTCTTAGTCCTTCTGCATTGCATAGAGGAGTCTCCTGGGCCAGACTGAACCAGGGTAAGTGCCTGTCCTCTTAACTGCTGCAGTGATGAGTCAGATGAATGCCTTGACTCCAACACATTTGCTTGGCTCTCTGACATTCTCTGGCACTGTTTCTTGAATAAGCATGTTCCTACTTGATTGACCTATTGGGAAAGTGGATTCTTATCTGGGAGGCATCAGGCATCTGAACACCGGGTTGGAGCTCTTCTTGCTGGCGCCCTCTGAACCATTGGTGTCTTGTCAGACTGCAACTTCTCCCCAAAGTCAACCTTGCTATGCTCTTCAGCTGAGGTCTTCCAAGTGGAAGGTGCAGCAGCAAATGGAAGGTTTTCAAAAATCTATCTGGGGGTAACTTTTACTGAAAATATTGCTATTAATGCACACGTATCCACCTAAGAGTAACGGAACAAAAGAAGAGGGAGTGGGCTTTTGAAATTGATGGCTAGGGTGAACACAATTTGTACGAAGTTTGCCTCTCAATTGGACTTGTGACAGCTTTCAGCTCGGTTTGAAACATCAGAGAAATTTGTCTTTTGTCCCTTGAAGGGGAAGTGGCTAAATTGATTTGGGTTATTTGTCTGGAAAACTGTCTCTCTGGATGCATGAAACAGCCTCTTTGATAAAGAGGGCCCGTTGGTCATGGCTACCTTTTATAATTACAAAGTGCACCATGTTTATCAGCAATAGAGATGTATAGTTTCTCTGTGGAAAGGTTCTGGCTGAATTGCAGCTGTTTATCATTATTTCTAAATCAAAAGCTCTGAATGAGTTGTGACGACTGCCAGACAGGTGTTATTTAAATAAATAAATAAACGAAACGTTGGGAGAATTCTGATTACATTTCTCAAACAAGTGGCATCTCAGGTAGTTAGAATAATCATCCTGAGCGCTAGTCTCCCCCCACCAGCCTGCACCTGTGGAAGTTGAGCGACAGCTCTGGGCTGGGTGGAGCGGTGTTGGTGGATCTATTTAAAGTATTGCTTCTCCAGGATTATATGGAAGATGAAAGGAGCACAAAAGTTGGATGGCCCCTGATATCTTGCCTATTTCCATCTGGTACCCAATGAGGAAACTGGAGGAAACTTGATGTGTCCCTTTATATGACTGAGAGTAGTATCTTAAGAAGCAATACATAGTCCATATAGAGAGAGCTTTTTTTGAAGATAGAAACATGGAATATAGCTTGGTTTTTCAATCTATAAGATGGGTAAGGTAATGCTTTCTGTTTACCTCTCTAGGCCCTTTATGTGTGTTAGTTAACCAAGACAGTGCAATGCCTGCCTGTCACAGGGTAGGGACTTTATAAAGATAAATATCACATCGCTATTGCTGATAAACGTGGTGCACTTATTTGAAAAATGAGTGGATACATGAACAGAGGGTAGTGGGAAGCTCCACTTGGGTGTGTCCCTTTGGGAGGAAACATGCTCCTGGGGAAACCTCTGAGTGTCTTAAATGGAAATAGGTGAGGAGTCCATAAGAGGGAGAAAGTTCTAGGCAACAATTACATGGCCTTCCCTGGTTCTATCAGAGAAGAAACTACAAAGATTCCTCTTTTACTTCTCACAATTCCTTCATCCTCTTATTCCTGCACATTTTTTGGCAATCGAGTATCTGTACTGTCCTCTCCTATGTTAAGCATGGATCATCATGCTATTAGAGTGCGATTCCCATTATGAGGTTCTCTTTATTTATTAATAGTAATAATATTAGCATAGGTATAGTTTTATTGATGCTTATTATATGTTAAGCACTTGGACAAGCATCTTTGCATGCCTTACCTCATTGCATACTTAATATCATTTAACGCGTAGGTATACTGAGGCCCAGTGAGGTTAAATAACTTTTGTAAAATCATATGGCCAGAAGAATGTGAATACATTTCAGAAGAATATGAAGAAATACTAAATATTTTTAAATAGTGTATTGGAGGAAAGGAAAAATGCAAATGGACTTGTTTTATCAGGCCAAATGAAGTCTGAGGAGTGAATTCCTAATCATCTTCAATTTATGAAGGAATATTGTCCTTGATTTCTTTAGGGAGAATAACAAGAAGAAATGGACTAATGTAGATGAAAAGACAGAAAGAAGGTACCATGTGCTGTGGTCAAACCTCTGGAATAAGTGACCCATGGATGATGGCCAATTCCACAGTTAGCCAGGGGGCTTGGTTGATTGGTTCAAATGCTCGCTCAGTAACCAGGGTCAAATGAGCTAACCTTTTGAAACACAAGGCTCAAGATATAGGTGCGTGTTTCTGCCTCCAGATTTATTTTGCTTTCTGTCCATTGCTTTAGAGTGATCCATTTCATTAAACTATTTTCATGTTTTAAATGCATCAACTTGGTGACGTGACTTACATTTTTTTTTAACATCTTTATTGGAGTATAATTGCTTTACAATGGTGTGTTAGTTTCTACTTTATCACAAAGTGAATCAGCTATACATATATACATATATATATATATATATATCCCCGTATCTCCTCCCTCTTTCGTCTCCCTCCCTCCCACCCTCCCTATCCCACCCCTCTAGGTGGTCACAAAGCACCGAGCTGATCTCCCTGTGCTATGCGGCTGCTTCCCACTAGCTAGCTATTTTACAATTGGTAGTGTGTATATGTCCATGCCACTCTCTCACTTTGTCCCAGCTTACCCTTCCCCCTCCCCATGTCCTCAAGTCCATTCTTCAGTAGGTCTGCTTCTTTATTCCTGTCCTGCCCCTAGGTTCTTCATGACCATTTTTGTTTGTTTGTTTGTTTGTTTTGTTTTTAGATTCCATATATATGTGTTAGCATACAGTATTTGTTTTCTCTTTCTGACTTACTTCACTCTATATGACAGACTCTAGGTCCATCCACCTCACTACAAATAACTCAATTTCGTTTCTTTTTATGGCTGAGTAATATTCCATTGTATCTATGTGCCACATCTTCTTTATCCATTCATCTGTCAATGGACACTTAGGTTGCTTCCATGTCCTGGCTATTGTAAATAGAGCTGTAATGAACATTGTGGTACATGACACTTTTTGAATTATGGTTTTCTCAGGGTATATGCCCAGTAGTGGGATTGCTGTGTCATTTGGTAGCTCTATTTTTAGTTTTTTAAGGGACCTCCATACTGTTCTCCACAGTGGCTGTATCAATTTACATTCCCACCAACAGTGCAAGAGGGTTCCCTTTTCTCCACACCCTCTCCAGCATTTATTGTTTCTAGATTTTTTGATGATGGCCATTCTGACCGGGGTGAGATGATATCTCATTGTAGTTTTGATTTGCATTTCTCTAATGATTAATGATGTTGAGCACTCTTTCACGTGTTTGTTGGCAATCTGTATATCTTCTTTGGAGAAATGTGACAACATTTTTATATGTGAAAAACTTCAAAAAAATTTTTAAATATTCTCATCTAAAATGCAAAATTCATATTGACCCCGAAATAGCAATTAATATCATTCCTGAGAACAATCTTTAAATCTCAGGGTTAAAAGTCTGGGCTACATATTCTTTGAGTACACACCTAAGATGATAGTTAGCCTTTGGAAAAAATAAGGCAGATAACTGCTAAAAATATGCCTAGAAAGGCTAAAGCAGTTTGAACTGTAATCTTAGAATAGGATATATGTATATGGCAGGATCCAAAATCTCTTTAATATGTATGATTTGAGAATTGCATAGTGAAGTGGAATCCATAGCACCTTCCTCATGTACAGTGACCTATCAAACAAGCTCCAAGTTCAATTATTATTATCTTAATGTGCAAAGTTATTTATCGATCTTTCGTGAATTTCTCTCGTGCTTACAATTATAGTACCTAGGCACTTAATGAATCAGTTAACAATGAAATCAATATACCATCCTAACCTTTCTACCTGCAACCAGAGATCACTTTGGGGCCATGTGTACATTAGTTCTCTAGAGTACTTAGAACAATGTGGGCATTTAATAAATGATGATTAATAACAATACAGGTAAGTCTATGCATTGAAGAGGATAGAATTATAACTTTGGATCAATTTTTTGAAATGCTTTCACTTGAAACAGACCTGAAATTGATCTAAGGGAACAGCAATGAACTGCAAATATGGATAACACATTTTTTTCTTTCAAGTGAAATATGAACAAAATGTGCATTTAACAATTATTACTGCCTTATTATGCTCATGGTGGCTAGGCCTGTTTGCTTTTTTTTTTTTTTTTTTTTTTTTTTTTTGCGGTACGCGGGCCTCTCACTGCTGTGGCCCCTCCCGTTGCGGAGCACAGGCTCCGGACGCGCAGCCTCAGCGGCCATGGCTCACGGGCCCAGCCGCTCCGCAGCATGTGGGATCCTCCCGGACTGGGGCATGAACCCGCGTCCCCTGCATCGGCAGGCGGACTCTCAACCACTTTGCCAGCAGGGAAGCCCCTGTTTGGTCTTTTTAATCTAGATACTTTCCTGAAGTCCCTACCTTTAGACTTGCAGCAGATGAAGTCTTACTAGTTTCCCCACCCAGACTCTTTGAAGGATTTATGAGCACATGTATTAGCCTCAGGGATCTCCTTTATGGACTTGTTCTCAGCTCTGGCGTTTGACAGGACAAACCTTCTACACCCCAGAATTCAAGTCTTCCCTACCTAAACTGGCTGACAAGTCCTGTCTCTTTGATTCCAAAGTGGGAATCTTGGAGTTCCTGGTTCTTGAACCTGACCTAAACAGATTTTGCTCTGACTACTGATTATTCCAGATGGGATCTTGTAGACTAGTACTTGTTATCTTACTGAGTTCACAAACTCCTTAAAAATCATGTGAAACTTATGGATGATTGCCCCAGAAAAATTTTTCATAACAATCCTAGTTTATTTATGGATCCCTAGATACTCATCTATGAGCCCCAGTTTAAGAATCACGGCTTTAAACTGTCACAGGCACTTTTTGGTACTCTGAAGCTAGACCCAAAGATTACAGGAAGGTGGTATATTCCAAAAGTATTTTCGGGAAAAGGTAATTTCCACTTTAAGCAAATTCGTATAATTTATCCCCTAGTTTGACATTGTCCAGAGACTCAAGTTGCATAGAAACTAGCATGAGGTAAAAATTTAATACCAAAACTGTAAGTGGAAAATAATACAGCAGTTTTGTTTATGTTGCTAAGATTAAGATCAGAGTATTTTCTTTTGGAATTGTGTGTCTTTTGGGTTGGCAGGAATATTAAAGTTCATCTTATCCAACAGCATTTCTGATGCTTGAATCCCCTCTATGTTGATCAGTTTTCCTTTTGCTTCTGAGTTAGTTCTCACATTTTTAATGTCTGGGGAAGGAGCAATTTTTTAATCAGTTTTTAAAGCCATTAGTTTGAGAATTTAAATATATTTTCTCTTTACATAAGGAAAGTTTAGCCTATTGTGACCTCAGGTGTTTTTCTCAAAATTGTAGAGAATAAAGCAAATGGATTCATGCAGTAAAAGTATATGACATAATCCTTTTTTTTTTTTTTTCCTGACCTGTTCTTATCTAGATTCTAACATTTGGCTTCTGCAGTTGTTGACATGACATTATTCTTTTTTTATGATGAGAGATGGTATCACTTTTTGAATGAGAAATAAAAGATCATTGTTGGACCAGATAAAGAAAAATTGAGTCACTTATTTACAAAATGCTTTTCTCTCTGTGACATTCACTACCTAAATTAATAGCATATTTTAGAAATCAGCCTTTTATACCATGGATATTCTAACTCAACAACTTGGATAGAAATGTAGTGAAGAGAACAAAGTATTTTTGAATGTCAGCTCCAGTAATTCTAGTTATCTTTTCCATGTGTTTTCATCAAACTTGTGGATTCCAAATGTCTTTATCCTTTCACAAATTCTTCCTCCCTCTTTTACTTTCATGTTGAAGTGTATAAAAACCCTAATTTTATGTATGAGAAAGGACTGAAAAATAATGAGACCAACTTCAACAACAACGTATATGCTAATGAACATTGACCTTCAAAGTAGACACCTTGGGAGCCTGCACAATTATCCCAGTTGTCACTGCTAAAATTAGTTTACAATTTTGTTTCAGAGCTAGTTCAAGAACCACAGCTGTTCCACTGGCCAATGGGGCTGGATCTGTGGTTATCAACCTTATTTCACATTAGGAGCAACTATGAAGCTTTTAAAATATGGTGTCCAGGCCCACCTCTAGAGATTCCAGTTTAATTGGTATGGAGTGTGGCTGGGCATGGGGTATTTTGGACTTCTCCAGTTGGTTCTCATGTGCAGACAGGATTGACAACCATTGGGCTAAATGTTTTAAAGGTACCTAATAGCTTATCTGCCTCTTAAGAATGCTTTAAAACCAAATTTCACAGCTTAAAGACATTCAAAGTGAAGTAATAGAATAGCCTGTCAGGTAATTTACCATGGCACTCTAATTCGCCATGATTTCTCCAGTCCAATGGCTAATTCAGCACTTTGTCTTACAAGCACATTGCCCAGAAAGCCATTGAACTGTCTTTAACAAAGGAAATCTAAAAGGGAACCATATTCACAAGCAGGGCAATCTTATTAATTTGACTTTCAGTTGACTGGGTTTAGATTTATATTTAGTTTGTTGAAGAAGATTATTTTTGTTCTGTACTATTTTGAATAAATGGGTACTGAATTAATGTGTTTTTTTACCATATAACAGCAATGAAGGAGTTTTTGTTTTCTTTTACAGCAGAGGGAGAGGAGCGGCTGAAAATACTCTTTTTATCCCATGGTCTTAGCTTATGTGGACTTGAGATTTTGTTCCAGCTTCATGATACTCGCTCTATTAATAATTTCTCCATAATGCTGACTTTTTATTGAATATGTCTTACAAAATGAGATACTATCTAACACTTCCAAAGTTCTGAATGATTTTACAGAAATACTTGATGTGGTAGAAACATTTTTAGCTCTCCCTCAAATTAATGAGGTTTGACTTTTACTACATAGATAAACATATTTATTTGATCAATATATTTGATGGAATTAGATTTAGGAGCAGAACTCATTCTCAAAACAAAAAATGAAAGCACAATAACTTATAGATAAAATGAATGATAAAAATGTAGTTATAGGAAGAACAGGGGGAAAAGTTGAAATTATGGCCTATGTGTTTTCCATGGGAAGAGAAACTTTTAAGTTACAAAGAAACAAACAAAACTCATCATTGTGGAAAAGCTCCGTATCTGTTGATGGTGAACTAAAGAGAGGCCTCAAGTCCACTGGTGAGGCTATTACATTTATGCTCTCGATAATGATGCGAACCTTGTTGTCTATTAATGCAAATTGGAATGTTAAAGGAGTGTTAATGAATTTCATCATAGCTGTTAAGAACTACCTATGAGGAACTGATACAATCCGATTGATAAGTAAGGTTGAGGGGGGAGGATCTGAAAGAAAATGCTGAAATACAGGCATCTGCCTATTCCCACAAAACCTAGGATTTCAAAAATTCCATATACGTCCACTGTCCATGTAAAATTTTAGAAATGATACTCATATTCGATGAGGAACATTTCTTGTTTACTAGGGTGGTAAAGAACTTAAAAAAAAATTAAAATGTGTTCCATGCATGTACTTCATAGACCAATATTTTGTCCCCTTTCATTCTTTAAAAATATCATAATAACCAGTTTATTGAGCATATGCTAGATGCCAGGCATACTGCTCTCTTAGATTGAAGTATAAAAGTGCCACCTTTGGCCATTGTTGATCTACATAAATAGAAATTGCATATAGTTCAACCTAACACATTATTTCAATTTATTTTTAGAACTACACTATGAGGTAGTTACTATTATCTTCATTTCATAGATGAGGAAGCTGAGGTTCAGAGAATTAATTTGAGTCTCCAGAACAAGATAATGGCAGAAGCATGATTCAAACCCAGAATGACCCAATTCCAAAGTAAGTTTCTAGTACAGTACTGTTTCTGGCATTTTCCAATTTATTTAAGTGGTATAAGCATAAGACACACCTATGATAGAGGTTCGACTTTCAGTTGTGCGAGAATGGAGCAGTATTGATGGATATAAGTTATTTTATATAGTTACACTAAATTGGAAGTTACAAATTAAGAAGGAGTGACAAAATATAAAAGTATGAGTGCCAAAGAGAAATGTAAATTTTACACTAGCTGGCATAGATCTAAATGTTATCTTCTGTGGTTGCTAAAAATTAGCAACTATACATACTTAGCCATATGGGTGTGAAACCATCCAGTAATTTACTACGTGACTTTGAGCAATTAATTTTCCTCTCTGAGCTTCAGCTTACCCATACGTAAGATGAAGGGTTAGGCTTAACAGATCTTTAAGATAATTTCCACAGGGACTATTCTGTGATTGCCAGGATTCTATGCATTCTAGCACTTAGATTCTTTCATGTAGTACTCACTCAATATGTCCTATGGAATAAATGGATTTGAAAAATCACCAAAGTAAAAGGCAGAAATTTTTGGTTATAGTCTGTTAATTCAAACACGTATTTGAGCATCTATGTGTTTACCATCTTGCCACCTTTCCTAGGACTGGGTGTGTATGTGTGTGTGGGGGTAGCATTCAGGATCAGTGGGGAGGTAGCGTTCGGGATCAATGGGGAGATGATGAAGGGATACCGTCAGACAAATGAAAAGATCAGGTATGCATATAAAAATATACAGAATATAGAATATCGGGGGATGGTATGGCCATGCCCTGAGACATTGAAGGAGAGACTGAGCTGAGGAGAAGAGTTCAGTTTTGGATATGGAAGGTTTATCTTACTGCATATAAGACTTTCAAAGTGGAGATGTCCTATTGGACTTTTGGGACTAGAGAGCTCAGAAGGAGAAATTGGCTGGAGATCCATGCTTTAAGAGTATTTGTTTAGTAATAAATTAATTTTCCTTCATTCTTTGTTCTGTGTGAGGTTTAGCTATACATCAGGAGCCATTTATAGAAGACAGACACAAGGCATATACTGAGAAGAAATATCAAGACAAGGGAGGGAAAGAAATTTCAAGGGAAGATGCTGAGAATCTAGTGAGGACTTTCCAAAGCCGTAATGTAGAAAGAAAGCTGAGATTGGAAGCTGGGGTACACAGTTATGAAATGGATCATAGGAATATGAATTGGGTTTCAGGAAAGTTCTGCAAGGTCTTCCAAATCCCTTCTACATCATTTAATGCAGTCTCTATTTAGCTGTCTACACATATATAGTAGCCTTTGCCACTTAAACGCACTGCTTAATCTCAGACATTACTATAGCAGCTGATATGAAGGGTACTTGGGGATTGAGAAGAAAAATAACAGACCAAATTTCAGAAAATCAAGTAACCGGTAGTGAGGGACATTGACGAGATGGTTTGCAGAAGGGGAGGAATCACTGCTAATTACAAGTAAACCTTTAGTGTTTCTTTCTGGATAATAGAATGAGAAGTGAGAGGACAGGAGGACAAAACTCAATAAGCCCTTTTCTCTCTTTACTTTCCATCCTGTGTGTCATATGGCATCATTCAATTTCTGTTTAGGTCATTCTTTGTGGAAAGTTCATTGTCTCTGAAGTCCATTAGTGAGGAGTGAGCTATAGATCTGATAATCAAACTAGAGATGTTACCGCAGTGGAAAGGCCATAAATGGAGAGCATGGAGGGGATGCACAATCTTTGCTTTAATTAGTATTCAACATTATGTTGATGGTAGAGGATTTTTATCATGTCATGTATCATGGACAGACACTAGACAGCTGGAAGTATATCACTCAAATTGTTTCCCTTGAAGTATTTTATTTTGTTGTCTAGGGTTATTACTTTGGAGCATTTATTTAGAGAGTTCTTGCCTCTGCCCATTCTCACAGAAGGTGATAAGGGCATATCTATAAATTTAGACATGATTTGGAAGTTCTGACTTTTCTATTAGACTGATTGTTACCCCTGGAAATGTGTCAAGATCATGAAGTCAATGAATCCCAGACACCAAGTGTTGTTATTCCTAATTTATAGAACATGAATAAAAACAGTGCATGGCAAGGTGATGCTTTATAGAAGATTTAATTTTCAGAGACAGTGTCAGGATAGCCTGAGCCACATATGAGCTTTAATAGAGCACAGAACAGAGAACTAAGTAAATATCTTGTCTCTGCCAATATTCTGAGAAAAATCAGGATTTTACACTCTGCCAGAGTGAAAACTGTGTGGTACCTGCACTGTCATAGCCATCATCTTTTCCGAGGCCTTGGCTGGAGAAAATGGAATTGTCCATGCAAAGGAATGAGGGCAGACACTAAGGAAAATCCACAGAGGCAGCACAGCACATTGAGTAGTCAGAGAAGAGAAAACAAAGTGAAAACTCCTGACAGACAAACTATTACAAATACCAGAGGGAGAGTAAAAATAATTAGATGATTTCATCTTAAAATACTGTGTCCTTTTAACCTCCCTCTCTCCTATTTTTTTACCTGTTTCCTCTTACGGGAACAACTTGTCATTTCCTTTTATGTATTTAGTCATGCAAACCCAATAACCTTGAAATGTTCATGGGTTGCAGTTGTCACTATGATTAGGGGTATTATTTTTGTTATTTTTTTATTGTCTTTCCCAGATATTGAATAAACATGAAAATTACTTTAGAGATATGGAAATGGTTTGGCTAAAACTACATTCTGCCCTTCAGATGAGAGCCCTACAAGCTTATGATATTGTATGCACCCATTCATTCAGGCATTCTTTCATTCATATAGAATTATTTCTTGAGTTCTTCTATTTTCCAGGCTTTCTCTAGGTATCGAGAGATCAATGCTATATAAATCCTGCTCTCAAAGTGCTAACCATCTGTTCAGAATAATTTTGCTTCTAAGAGTCTATGTAAGTTCCATAAAAACAATCTCAATCTTTCATATTATTCCTCTTTCTATCACAGTTGCCTTTTCTTTTTGAAATGTGAGGCCATTAGAGTTCACCTTTTTTTAAAAAATTTTATTGAAGTATAGTTGATTTACAATGTTGTGTTTAATTAGACTTCACCTTGAAATTGCAAGTAATAGATATCAAATGAGCTACAAAACCAAATAGTAAACAATATCAATGTTTAGGGATTCATTCTGGGTTCTGGATTGCCCCCTTCTATTTAAAAACAATAGTGAGGTTATGTCATAAAAAACCTTCACTATATCTCAGACTTGAAAACCCTCAGAGTCACATACTGTGCCTCTGTCCAACCCAATTATCAAGGCAGTTCTACTGTTCCACAATTAAGGATAAAGAACCACAAAATATTTACAAGCAGATTTCTTTATGAAAAAGTACCCTAACTACAGTCTGAAGTACAGTGGTACCCAGAGCTTGTCCTGAGGTTAATTCGATTTATAAAATATTGCCTCAATCATCATTCAGAGTCTGGAGTACTTTTACTAGAAACTGTATTCAGGTGAGCTCAATGTTTGTGACTCTGGTAACCCTGAGTATTGCATCTGGCCAGAGAAACCTGAAGTCCTGTGAAGAGTTTTAGGATGGCTGGTAGTGAACAGGAAAGGTGGGTCCTTTTCTGCTCCTTCATACTGACAGACTTAATATAGTTAGTCTGCACATTCTCTCCATTAAAAATACCAACTTTCTGTGTATTTACCCACTTTTTTTTTTCTCCTTTTCTTGGCAAATCTTGAACTTCATTGTCCATAAATTCGGTTGGGAGCTGACATCATTAGCTGTCATTTTGATTCTAAGCCAGGACAAGGGTGCACAGCAGGAAGATTCAGTGATCAGAAAATATCCTCTGTGGAAAACCACTTATCAATACATCTTTGTGGGGTTGATCCCCGTTAAGAGACTAACTGCTCATTGGTATTTCATTGACACTGTTTGGGTTAAGTCTTCCACCTCACTTTCACCTAAGCCCCTGTGGCTATTTTGATGCTGCATTAAGGAAGTAAATCAACCAATTTATCAACATGTTACACGGAGAATTGGAGCCAAGACTCTGCAGCAAAAATTTGAATTTTATTCTTTTGTTTCTTTTTTTTTCTTTCTATGATAAAAAGAGAGACAAATAACTCTTCATTGGCTAAAGGGTTTTCATACCATGGTCCTTGCCAAATGATGTAAACCAGCAAGTTTTTACAAATCTCATCCATACCATGGCTCACCCAGTTACGCTTTTTAACGTGAAGCGGCCTTACTGGACAGTGTCACATTTAGTGATGTGCAATTGGTTTCCTTTTACCCTGTCAGCCTGAGAGACAAATCACCCATTCCAATGAGCAAACATCTTTTCCTCGATCAACCTTGCAGTGACCTTGGCATGACTCCTCTCCATTTGGAAGTAATGACACCCGAGTCCCATTAATCTTCTCAGTGATGTTGTCTGGCCTCATGTAATGGTTACCAACCCTTGAGTTGCTCTAAGGAAATGAAGCATTATGCAAATTTGCACTCATTCCACCGAGGTCAACCTTTTCAGTATTTCCACCAAAAGAATAATGCTTCATTCATGCTTACTCCAGCTTATGAATGGTGTCTCTTAGGAGCTGTGCGGCCATTACTCGTTTGCTCTGTAGCCTGTATGACCTTCCTGTTTGCTCTGTAGCCTGTATGACCTTCCCTGAGAGGACTCCTTTGCAGTGTAATTAGGATGACAGACCCAGTGTTGTAAGTTGATGTCTCACATCAGCATATGTGTTTAGGGTACTGATGGGATTAAGGCTGAAGAAGAAAAAGAAAAAGAGGCTCCTAGCTCTCTGAAAGGCAAGCCTGCCCTCAGCCACAAGTGAGAGAAGTAGTTTTCCTTTTACTTCACACTTCCAGAATGGCTAAATGATTGTAAACTCTTAAAGATGAGTGGAAACTTCATTTCCGGGAGGCTTTCGTATAGTTCTGTGATGCCAGGATGAGCAAAATTAATCTGTTCCAGAATGTTGTTTTTCAACCTTTTATAATTAGTCAAAAAAATATTATAAAGCTATGCCCAGCTTTAAGAACAATAGATATTTGACAAGTAATAAGGCATTATTTGCATTTCAAAAAGTCTTCACTTGACTAATTACAGAAAGTTTCTTGAACTCCATAGTGCATCTCTGCATTTATTTACAGATTATTAAATGTTTGACAGAAAGGCTGATGGACAGAAAAAGTGAAAATGCAAGTGTTAAAAACCAGTAGTAATGGAAGAATAGAAAATATAACACATAAGAGAGTTATAAGGAAGTCAACAGAAGATTATACTCAATTTAAAAATACTGATTTATATACAACTTTAGAGAAACTCAACCCCTGTGTCATAGAGAACCCATATCCAGGTTAACTGCTTTTGCACTGCCAAAACCTATTGACAGATGCCAACTTGGAATAAAGATTAAACACTTTTAGGAATTGTACAGACCAACCTCATGGTATATATTTGGGTAGAAGAATAGATCCATTCTTAGATCCATTGCCTTATCTTCACAGTACTTTCTAAGGCAATAACTCAAATTTTGGCCACAGCCTCAGACTCACCTGGAGGCTTTGCTAAACCACAGCTTGCTATGCCCCACTCCCAGGGTTTCTTTCTTTCTTTCCAATTTTATTGAGATATAATTGACATACAGCACTGTATAAGTTTAAAGTATACAGCACAAATGATGTGACTTACAGACATCATGAAATGATCACCACAATAAGTTTAGTGAACATCCATCATCTCATATTAATAGACAGAACATTAAAGAAATAGAAAAACGATTTTTTCCCTTGTGTTGAGGACTCAGGATTTATCACTCCCAGGGTTTCTGATTTAAAAGGTCTGTGGTGAGGCCTAAGAATTAACATTTCTACAAGTTCCCAGGTACAGCTGATGCTGTTCTAAGGCAGGGCTCCCCAGCCCCCAGGCCGCAGGCCAGTACTGGTCCGTGGCCTGTTAGGACCTGGGCTGCATAACAGGAGGTGAGCGGAGGGCGAGTGAGCAAAAAGCTTCATCTGCCGCTCCCCGTCGCTCCCCATCGCTCATCTTACCACCTGAATCATTGCCCCCCTTCCCGGTCTGTGAAAAAATTGTCTTCCACGAAACCATTCCCTGGTGCCAGAAAAGGTTGGGGGCTGCTGTTCTAAGGTATTCAGGGAAAGTATTAAAATATACTTCTTTTATAAATGGGATAAATCAATATAAGTGGTGCATTGAACCATCAGAATTCAAGGCATATAATCTGAAAGCATCTTTATTTTGCTTCCCACTGTTACTTTAATATTTATTTGGTGCTGAGAGATCTTCTCTTTCTCATAGATGAAAACCTGAGCGGGTGTAGACTTGCAAAACACTCTCGATGGGTCAATTTGTCCAATATTAAGGCTTCCAGGCCAGTGCTTTGGCACTGATAAGAGAATTACCTATATAGGAAAATGTTAAGTGGGTCCAGTCATCCATTCCAGGTAAAAACATAAGTAACAGAAGCTTTGAAGGTTCTATGAAAAAACAAAAACACAAACAGACTGGCTGCAGAAATTTTCAGTTATGAAGTATATAACATAGACTTGATGGTGTCCTTTCTCTTCCTTCTGTCTTGTAGAAAGAAGGAAAATATCTCTGAAAGAAGAGAGATGGCATCAGAAACACTCTATAAACAAGGACAGTTACACAAATCATTTCTGGAGCTAAAGTACTTCTGCCTGGTGGCTGAGAGAAACTTTAAGGCCTTTTGTGGTCAAACTAATCAGGAATGTTAGAATGATATACTTTCCCTAGTCAGTGTTTCACCCTATGATAATAACCAAGGGATTGATGATGCGTAAGAGGTAGAGGGAAAGGTACCTGATCTGACCTAGAGTTAGCTGAAATTCATCTGGAGTTCAGGCAAAAAACAAGTCTCTATCTTCCAAAGTATTCCCCAGATTTTAGGGAATAAAATCAATATATAGGAAAAATGACAATATAAACCCTGAAACTGGAAATCAAAATTTATGAAGGTAAGACAAAATGATTTAGAAATAAAAATCTCCAGATATTTTCAAGTAAAATAGTCAGAAATAAGAAGCTGGGGGAAGAACTAGGGAATGTAGTTTCATTGTCCTTGCCAACAAACACACTTTGAACTAACTTTTGTTTCCCTGTAAGTCTATATTTTATGTCAGATTTTATGTCAATAAATGTTAAGCCCTACCATGTGCCAGGTGTTTTACCAATAATATCTTATTGAATAATAGAAACAGGTATGTACTAATCAAGGTAATATGAGCAATATAACAATATACCAATATAAATATATAAATAGTATATTAAAATATACAAAAGTAATACAAGCAATGTCATAATCTTTTTGGCATGCTACAATTTTTTTTCACTCATATTTCAGCCTATTCAGATATTGGTGGGTGGCTTTCCATAGAGTTCTCCTCCAAGCAAGTGACTCAGGGACACAAGCTCTGTGTATTTCATCATTCCCCATGATATGAGGCTTCCTCAGAATTCTGTACTAGCTGCTCTGCATTCCATTAGTCAACTAGTCAAGGGAGAGAGCATGGAGGATCACATGGGCTGTTTCATGGCCAGGTCTGGATGTGGTATACATCATTTCTGTCCATATTATTGCGATGGCCAGAACACAGTCAAATGCTACTACCTCATTTAAAGGGAGACTGGGAAATATTCTTTCTGTATGGTCAGGTAAAGGAAATGGGATTGGTTAACCTCTACCTAGTCTCTGCCGCAGTATGAGATATTTTACACATAAGGAAATTGAGGCTTCATGGACTTCAGAGAGCTAGGAGTAGGTGTTGGATCCAAGATTTGAAGCCAAGTGTATATGATTTTTAAAAGACCTTTTTTTTTTTTTTTTTTTTTTTGCTGCGCTGCACGGCTTACAGGATCTTAGTTCCCCAACCAGGGATTGAATCTGCACTCTCGGCAGTGAAAGCATGGAGTCCTAACCACTGGACCGCCCTGGAATTCCCAAAAGTACATATTTTCCAACATTGCCTTATCAATCAACAACTGAAAAATATGCTCATAATGTTCTAGGTCTTCCTGAAAGTATATATGCAGAGGGAGTGGAGTATAGCATATGATGATGAGGATAGGAAACAATTATTGATATGGGATTTATTGAAGCTTCTATTACTAACCCTCTTGAATTGTGTAAAGAATAGACTAAGCTGGTGAAGGCGCAAGGAGATTAGATTCATGGAAGGCTGTCCTCAATATTTATTGCTGCCTTAACCCACCTAGAAAACTGGTTACTGTCTGGAATAACAATTAGAGGATGTGTCTCTGGCTGCTTTGTTATACTTGCTATCTTCCTTTCAACAGTTGTTTGACAGTATTTTTTTTTTTATTGCTTTTCATTCTTCCTCCTTTTATTGCACTGCCACTGGATGGATATACAGCAATACTTTAGCATATGCCAAAGCATCACTGCTGGATGCAAATCAAAGTTGCCAAAGGCAGCCAAAGTACCACAGGCAGATATATAGCTTAATGTCTACTACTCAGTACCATGCCATATGTTTTTTCCAAAAGTCAGGTATTTGTTGCCAGCTCTCTTGTATCTGGGCTAGCATCACAGAGATGGAGAGTTTAGGAATTTCCAGGCTATGAGAGCCACATGATCAAATTTATACCTTAGTCAAAGCAGGAAGGAGGCAGCATTTGTCCTCGGCCTTTCAGTTTCCTTTCCTTCATTCCTTTCCAGCACTGTTTTCTTCAACCAAAACCCCATCATTTCAGTTTCTACTGCTGTTATCCCTCCTAAGAGGGCCTCATAGTTACTTATACGTTAGTATAAACTAATTTAGTGCTTTTATACCTCCTGGAAGCATTCGTGTTTTAAAAGTTGGTCAGTCTTGTTTCTTATAGTTCTATGGGTCAGCAATTCTGAAACTACTTTATGTGTATGCTAGGGATGAACAAATAAGGAAATATACTGTAGATAACAAAATCCAGATTTCTCATTATTGGTAAAAGAAATTATAAATAAGCAAAGGGGGAATGCTAGAAGGAATTCTGTGGTGCTGTATTGGAAATTAGATAGATAGGTAGGTATGTAGGTAGGCAGATAGATAGATAGATACGTATATAAAATTTCCTAGGATAGATATGTATATAAAATTTCCTAGCTATCAGTATATAGACGGAGAGGGCCTTCTAAGAGGGATATCACAGTAGCAATAAGTATACCGAGCACACAGATCATGGTTTCTAAATACAACTCTCCAATAAAAGGGATCAGGGATCCTTGGAGAAATGTTTGATTCTAGAGCTACATTAGGAAAAATACAAGATGATCTTGGTGCCAAGAATTTAGGTGTTCTTTTTAAAAAAATGATGGTTTTAGGTTAAAAGGACACAGTAGTCAACCCAAAAGAGTGTCCAGTAGCCAAAGTTGGACAATTTAAACAGAAAATAAATGATGATAGTATTATATCCAAAAAAATAAAATAAATATCAATGCATCCTTAATGATATAAATAAATGATTGGTCTGTATTCTGACTGTGGTGGGGTTACACAAATCTATACATACGATAAAATTTCATAGAACTACACACACACGAGAGAGAGAATATAAAAACTAGTGAAGCAACTATGCTCCAATAAAAATTAATAAAAAAAAACTAGTGCAATCCAATAAATTTTATAGTTAACAGTATATTTTGTACCAATGTCAGTTTCCTGGTTTTGGTACTCTACTATGCTTATGTAAGATACTATCTTTGGAAGAAGGTTACATGGAAAGTCACTGTACTATTTTTGTAACTTCTTGTGAGTCTAAAATAATTTCAAATAAAAATTTTTATTAAAAATAATTGAATAAATAAATAGAGGAGAAGGAACAAATCTCCCTTACAGAAGAATTTCAAGTAATAAATATGCAAGTAACGATAGAAATCATTAGAATACTATAGTAATAATTGCTACAGGCAAAATTCACTGGTAAATATCCAAATTAGTAAGCAAAAGTTTAAGAAGAAACAAAGTATTCACATAGCCTCAAACTATCTCCCCATAAATATATATTCATTACAAAGAAAAAAGAATAGTAAATACATAGTGACAGACACCATCTTAACCAAGCAATCAAGATTAACATGTACCTCTTGATATGATGCACTGAGAAGGGCACAATGCCTCCACGGTGTTCTTTCCAAAAACTCATAAATTCAGTCTAATCATTAGAAAACATCATATAAATCTAAACTGAGGGCTTGCCTGAGCAGCACTTTACAAAATACCTCACCAATATTCTTCAAAACGTCAGGGTCATAAAAGAAAAGACCAAGTGACTATCACAGACTATAGGATAATAAGGAGACATCATGACTAAATGTATTGTGAATTTTTTTGTTCTAGTTCTATGAAAAATGCCATTGGTAGTTTCATAGGGAATGCATTGAATCCATAGATTGCTTTGGGTAATATAGTCATTTTCACAATGTTGATTCTTCCAATCCAAGAACATGGTATATCTCTCCATCTGTTTGTATCATCTTTAATTACTTTCATCAGTGTCTTATAGTTTTCTGCATACAGGTCTTTTGTCTCCTTACAGAGGTTTATTCCTAGGTATTTTATTCTTTTTGTTGCCGTGGTAAATGGGAGTGTTTCCATAATTTCTCTTTCAGATTTTTCATCATTAGTGTATAGGAATGCCAGAGATTTCTGTGCATTAACTTTGTATCCTGCTACTTTACCAAATTCATTGATTAGCACTAGTAGTATTCTGGTAGCATCTTTAGGATTCTCTAGGTATAGTATCATGTCATCTACAAACAGTGACAGTTTTAGTTCTTCTTTTCTGATTTGGATTCCTTTTATTTCTTTTTTTCTCTGATTGCTGTGGCTAAAACTTCCAAAACTATGTTGAATAATAGTGGTGAGAGTGGGCAACCTTGTCTTTTTCCTGATCTTAGTAGAAATGCTTTCAGTTTTTTACCACTGAAAACAATGTTGGCTGTGGGTTTTTCATATATGGCCTTTATTATGTTGAGATAAGTTCCCTTTATGCCTACTGTCTGGAGGATTTTTATCATAAATCGGTGTTGAATTTTGTCAAAAGCTTTTTGTGCATCTATTGAGATGATCATATGGTTTTTATCCTTCAATTTGTTAATATGGGGTATCACATAGACTGATTTGCATATAGTGAAGAATCCTCGCATTCCTGGGATAAACCCCACTTGATCATGGTGTATGACCCTGTTAATGTGCAGTTGGATTCTGTTTGCTAGCATTTTGTTGAGGATTTTTGCATCTATGTTCATCAGTGATATTGGCCTGTAGCTTTCTTTCTTTGTGACATCTTTGTCTGGTTTTGGTATCAGGGTGATGCTGGCCTTGTAGAATGAGTTTTGGAGTGTTCTTCCCTCTGCTATATTTTGGAAGAGTTAGCGAAGGATAGGTGTTAACTCTTCTCTAAATGTTTGATAGAATTTGCCTGTGAATCCACCTGGTCCTGGGCTTTTGTTTGTTGGAAGAATTTTAATCACAGTTTCAATTTCAGTGCTTGTGATTGGTCTGTTTATATTTTTTATTTCTTACAGGTTCTGTCACAGAAGGTTGTGCTTTTCTAAGAATTTGTCCACTTCTTCCAGGTTGTCCATTTTATTGGCATATAGCTGTTTGTAGTAATCTCTCATGATCCTTTGTATTACTGCAGTGTCAGTTGTTACTTCTCATTTTTCATTTCTAATTCTATTGATTTGAGTCTTCTCCCTTTTTTTCTTGATGAATCTGGTTAATGGTCTATGAATTTTGTTTATCTTCTCAAAGAACCAGCTTTTGGTTTTATTGATCTTTGCTATTGTTTCCTGCATTTCTTTTTCATTTATTTCTGATCTGATCTTTATGATTTCTTTCCTTCTGCGAACGTTAGTTTTTTTCAGTTCTTCTTTCTCTAATTGCTTTAGGTGTAAGGTTAGGTTGATTATTTCAGATGTTTCTTGAGGTAGGATTGTATTGTTATAAACTTCCCTCTTAGAACTGCTTTTGCTACATCCCATAGGTTTTGGGTCGTCGTGTTTTCATTGTCATTTGTTTCTAGGTATTTTTTGATTTCCTCTTTGATTTCTTCAGTGATCTCTTGGTTATTTACTAGCATATTGTTTAATGTCCATGTGTTTGTATTTTTTAGTTTATTTCCTGTAATTAATATCTAGTCTCATAGCATTGTGATCGGAAAAGATACTTGATATGATTTCAATTTTCTTAAATTTACCAAGGCTTGATTTGTGACCCAAGATATGATCTATCCTGGAGAATGTTCCATGAGCAGTTGAGGAGAAAGTGTATTCTGTTTTCTTTGAATGGAATGTCCTATAAAAATAAACTCCATCTTGTTTAATGTGTCATTTAAAGCTTGTGTTTCCTTATTTATTTTCATTTTGGATGATCTGTCCATTGGTCAAAGTGGGCTGTTAAAGTCCCCTACTATGAATGTGTTACTGTTGATTTCCCCTTTTATGGCTGTTAGTATTTGCCTTATGTATTGAGGTGCTCCTATGTTGGGTGCATAAATATTTACAATTGTTATATCTTCTTCTTGGATTGATCCCATGATCATTATACAGTGTCCTTCTTTGTCTCTTGTAATATTCTTTATTTTAAAGTCTATTTTGTCTGATATGAGAATTGCTACTCCAGCTTTCTTTTGATTTCCATTTGCTTGGAATATCTTTTTCCATCCCCTCACTTTCAGTCTGTGTGTGTCCCTAGTCTGAAGTGGGTCTCTTGTAGACAGCATATATATGGGTCTTGTTTTTGTATCCATTCAGCCAGTCTATATCTTTCGGATGGAGCCTTTAATCTATTTACATTTAAGGTAATTATCGATATGTATGTTCCTATTACCATTTTCTTAATTGTTTGGGGTTTGTTTCTGTAGGTCTTTTCCTTCTCTTGTATTTCCTGCCTAGAGAAGTTCCTTTAGCATTTACTGTAAAGCTGGTTTGGTGGTGCTGAATTCTTTTAGCTTTTGTTTGTCTGTAAAGGTTTTAATTTCTCCGTGGAATCTGAATGAGATCCTTGCTGGGTAGCATAATCTTGGTTGTAGGCGTTTCCCTTTCATCACTTTAAATATGTCCTGCCAGTCCATTCTTGCTTGCAGAGTTTCTGCTGAAAGCTCAGCTGTTAACCTTATGGGGATTCCCTTGTATGTTATTTGTTGCTTTTCCCTTGCTGCTTTTAATACTTTGTATTTAATTTTTGATATTTTGATTAATATATGTCTTTGCATATTTTTCCTTGAATTTATCCTGTGTGGGACTCTCTGTGCTTCCTGGACTTGATTGACGATTTCCTTTCCCATATTAGGGAAGTTTTCAACTACAGTCTCTTCAAATATTTTCTCAGTCCCTTTCTTTCTCTCTTCTTTTTCTGAGACCCCTATAATTCAAATGTTGGTGCATTTAACGTTGTTCCAGAGGTCTCTGAGACTCTCCTCAAGTCTTTTCATTTTTTTTTCTTTATTCTGCTCTGTGGTCATTATTTCCACTATTTTATCTTCCAGGTCACTTATCCGTTCTTTTGCCTCAGTTATTCTGCTATTGATTCCTTCTAGAGAATTTTTGATTTCATTTATTGTGTTGTTCATCATTGTTTGTTTGCTGTTTAGTTCTTCTAGGTCCTTGTTAAACATTTCTTGTATTTTCTCCATTCTATTTCCAAGATTTTGGATCATCTTTACTATCATTGCTCTGGATTCTTTTTCAGGTAGACTGCCTATTTCCTCTTCATTTGTTTGGTCTGGTGGGTTTTTACTTTGCTTTTTCATCTGCTGTGTATTTCTCTGTCTTCTCATTTTGCTTAATTTACTGTGTTTGGGGTCTCCTTTTTGCAGGCTTCAGGTTCATAGTTCCCATCATTTTTGGTGTCTGCCCCCAGTGGTTAAAGTTGGTTCAGTGGGTTGTGTAGGCTTCCTGGTGGAGGGGACTGGTGCTTGTGTTCCTGTGGATGAAGCTGAATCTTGTCCTTCTGGTGGGCAGGACCGTATCCGGTGGTGTGTTTTGAGGTGTATGTGAACTTAGTATGATTTTAGGCAGCCTCTCTGCTAATGGGTGGGGTTGTGTTCCTTTCTTGCTAGTTGTTTGGCATGGGGTGTCTAGCACTGGAGCTTGCTGGTCATTGAGTGGAGCTGGGTCTTAGCATTGAGACGGACATCTCTGGGAGAGCTCTCACTGATTGATATTACATAGGGCTGGGAGGTCTCTGGTGGTCCAGTGTCCTGAACTCAGCTGTCCCACCTCAGAGGCTCTGGCCTGAGACCGGCCAGAGCACAAAGACCCTGTCAGCCATATGGCAGTTTTGCAGTTCAACCAAGTCTCTTCTCTGGATCTGATTCCTTGCCAGGCTTATCTTGGGCAGCCACAAGAGAAGATCTCCAAACCTGTTACCAAACCAGGTTGCTCTTGCTGACATCCCACAAGCCAAAACGCTGAGATGTAGAGGTTTACAGCAAAGAGAGAGTTTATTTTTAGTTTACTAAGACTCATATTTTATGTGACTTAGGACATTTGTAATTATCAGGTTCTGGATTCTTGGAAGCTTGGGTGTCATTAATTGCAGAAGTAGTCATTAATATTAACAATCTTTTTTTTATTTAAAAAAGAGCTGTGCTGCTATTATTTTTTTAATGTAACAGACTATGAATATGTTTTCAGTTATTTGATATACTCTATTTTGAGGAACATGAGATGATGATAGAGACACCAAGATGTCATTTACAGCTGTAATTTCTTTCAGTATTATCTGCTTTCAGAACTTGTTGACACACAAGAATGATATATGTATCAGGATCCCTTTTCAACAGTCAAACGATTTGAAGTCTATCCCTCCAGTATCTTTTTAAAAAAATTGCAACTCTTTGAGAAAATACGGGTGCACATATGGTTTTATAGAGTGCCTACAGTAACTCTGTGACCCCCAAGGGATCGTCTGCTCACAGTTTAGAACCACTGCCATATTAGAGTTCATGCATGTTTCATCTACCACCTGTGAGTATGCTTCTTGTTTTTGTCAACAAAAGACTGTACAGCCATTTAGTAGTCTGGGTCATGAATGGTTAGGCACAAGGAAAAATTAATAATAGCTAACACTGATTCAGTGCTTGTTATGTGCCAGATATTTTACATGTATTAACTCATTTAACCCTCACAACAATGCTATGAGGTAAGTTCTCTGAATAATATCTTCACTTTTTTTCAGATAGGGGAACTGAGGCACAAAGAATTTAAGTAATCATCACATAGCTAGTAAGTGGGAAAAGTTGAGATTGGAACTGGCAGTCTGGCCCATCTCTTCATCACTGTACAATACTACCTGTCAGCAGCATGCGTAGTCAGGCGCCAGATGATAAGCAAAAGACAAAGACGTGTTCTAGTTGCATCTAAGCCACTTCAAATTCATTTTGAAGGGAGGCAATATATAAGGGTCCAGGAGCCCCAGGTAGTATCTGAAACATCTGCAAAGCAGTATTAGGAACTAAAGTTGAAGAAGAAATGCAGGACAGCATATAGGAGTCTGTGATTGTAGCAATCCAGTAAGGTTTTTAATTGTAGCAAATCCAAAGAGATTATTAATAATTGTTCAGTGTTGTTTCAACGTTTGCTGGAATGCTTCTGATGCCTTCAAAAATCAACTGCTGACTATATATGCCTGGCTTTTTACATACTTACTTAATACTCACAACTGCCCTAGGAGGCTGATACTATTTTGACCTATTTTACAGATGGCAAAACTGAGACTATAAAGAACTTACCCAAGATTATACAGCTAAGTAAGTTGCATAACTGGGTTTTCAGCCTAATTTTTTTAGACTTCAAAACCTATGTACTATCATATTATACTACTTTTTATGTCAGAACATTTCAGATCTCCCTCCTCAGTGCTTTTATATTTGAAAGGCCCTCACTAGTTTTTGACCAGGTTCACTCTCTTCCTAGTAGCCTCTTATGGAATACATTCTTGAAAAGATGGGGGAAATCCTAGAGGAATGTTAAGTCTCTAGAGACTTGGATAAGAAGGCCCCAGGCCTAACCATTGTCATTCCAAGGGAATAAGAAAGATCTGGTTCCCAGGAGCAGGAGCCCTTATACTTTCACCATCTGGTCTTTTATTGTGCCTGAGTAGATCATGTCCCCCAAATTATCCTGATTTTCTTTACTATCTCAATAACCAAAACCATATTCTGATCCTATGCACATGTCTATTTTCAGCCTGTACTACCTTTATAAGCCATTATTTCCAAAAGCTTACTCCCTGTTGTGTGATAACAGTAATAGCTCGTTGATCTGGCAACACTGGGGGAAGGTCTATTCTTGATCTGCTGAAAACTAGCTCTTTCCTATCTCTGTTGATTTTAGTGAGGTTGACATTTGTTTTTGTTTTTCGAACTCCCAATTTTATAAAACTCTAATATCTGATTTTAAAGAAGTCAAATAAAGGTCCAGTAGTATTTTAAAATTCAGAGAACCTTCATATAGGGCCATTATTCTTCTTCCTGATCTAACTATAATCAGGCTCTTAATCAAAAGGCTTGGCGTTTTTAAATGTCTATGCTCCATCTGCTCATAATGTGGGCAGTAAAATAGACTTTTGATGCTTGTTACTGTAGGTTGCCTTGTGCTCCAGTAAATACGAGTGTAATTAAATATATAACCAAGTTTTTGAATCAAATCCAAACTGTTAATAATTTGCCAGACTAGCATTATGCCCATTAAGGAAATTAGAAGATTCAATCTGTACTTTAACTTGGAAGTAAACATTGCAAAGCCATTCTCCAATTTCCTGTTATTTTCTTTTAACCATTCTGCAGTTGAAGTATGGGATCAGATGGCCTTCTCCTTGGTGAGGTGAAAGACTAGGTTAAATAATAGATACTTTATGGGAAAAATCCATTACCCTCCCCTCTTCCCTTCCCTTCAGTGAAGTTTAGAGGTCTTATACTCTTGGGTTTGTGCCTTATTTCCACAGGATGATGAAATAAGGAGACCATCCTTTCTCAAGTTGATAACAGGCATTTCTATAATCTGTTGAAACTTTTCAATGCAGAGACAGTAAAAGTGAATGCAGTGGTATAAGCAGAGAAGAAGGGTATGATTCCCTTTGTATCCCCTCACTGGGCACTGCTACTAAGACTGAACCTGGGCACACATCACTGAGAGGCAAAACAGTCTACTTTTGAAGAATACAGGCTGTAGTGTTAACTGATCAAATCACAAATCAAATCACTCCCCAGGTTTGCTATCTGGGGCAAGTTATGGAACCCCCTTCAAAGCCATAGTTTTATAATCTGTAAAATAGAAAAATAACAGTATCTATACCATAGGATTGTTTTGAGGATTAAATAAGGTAACCCATGTAAAGTATCACAATGTCTGACATATCGTAGGTGAACAATAAATATTAATTACTATTATAAATGTATTTTTAAATACTATTATCATTGAAGAAGGAAGAGAAGGAGAAGAGAGTATTAAGGCAAGGACACCATCTTGCTGCCCTTTCATTTCCATATTTTCCCCCATGAAAGAGAGGAACAAAGGTATGCATCTCACATAGCAGCATAGCAAAAGCATCGTGGAATGTGGAAAGTAGACATTCTTTTTTTTTTGGTAAATTTATTTAATTATTTATTTTTATTTATTTATTTTTGGCTGTATTGGGTCTTTATTCCTGTGCGTGGGCTTTCTCTAGTTGTGATGAGCAGGGGCTACTCTTTGTTGCGATGTGCAGGCTTCTCATTGCAGGGGCTTCTCTTGTTGCGGAGCACGGGCTCTAGGCACGTGGGCTTCAGTAGTTGTGGCAAGTGGGCTCAGTAGTTGTGACTTTTGGGCTCCAGAGCACAGGCTCAGTAGTTGTTGTGCACGGGCTTACTTGCTCTGTGGCATATGGGATCTTCCTGGATCAGGGTTCGAACCAATGTCCCCTGCATTGGCAGGAGGATTCTTTTTTTTTTTTTTTTTTTTTTTTTGCGGTACGCGGGCCTCTCACTGTTGTGGCCTCTCCCGCTGCGGAGCACAGGCTCTGGATGCGCAGGCTCAGCGGCCATGGCTCACGGGCCCAGCCGCTTGGCAGCATGTGGGATCTTCCCGGACTGGGGCACGAACCCGTGTCTCCTGCATCGGCAGGCAGATTCTTAACCACTGCACCACCAGGGAAGTCCTGAAAGTAGACATTCTTGACAGTGTGTAGCCAGACACCATGTTACTCTAAGACCAAGTGTAAGATAAGTAAGAGTATGCAGGCCCTGGCACACCTGCACTTGCACTCACATGCTACGATCAGAGTCTTCTTTCTAAAGAGTAAACCTCACCCCTCTTTGAAACCATATAATGGCTTTTCATTACCCTTAGGCTAGAGGTGAACCTCCTTCATGCTGCTCATAGATGATCTGTCCTTTGTCTACCTCTCAACCTCATATCGTTCTTGTCTTCCCTCTCTGCTCCAGCTGCTTTAACGTTATTTCATTTCTTTTAATGTGTCTGCTAACCTTTGTACACGTCGCTGCAGCTTTAAATACTGTCTCCCTATTCATGGCCAAGCTAACCATGACTTATGCTTCAAGCTCAGCTTAAATGACTTCTTCAGGGTAGGCTTCCTTGACCTCCTAGACTAAGGTATCACACCCATAGATATGTTGTGACAGCATAATGTACATCTCTATTTTTATTTATTTATTTATTTTTTGCATTACGCGGGCCTCTCACTGATGCGGCCCCTCCTGCTGCGGAGCACAGGCTCCGGACGCGCAGGCTCAGCGGCCATGGCTCATGGGCCCAGGCGCTCCGCGGCATGTGGGATCTTCCCGGACCGGGCCACAAACCCGTGTCCCCTGCATCAGCAGGTGGACTCCCAACCACTGAGCCACCAGGGAAGCCCCATGTACACCTCTATTTTTTGAAGCATATACCAAAACTTGTTATTTGGGAGAACATTGTTCTCCTAAAATTCATATGTTGAAGCCCTAACCTTCAATGTGACTGTTTGGAGATATGGCCTTCAAGAAGGTAATTAAGGTTAAATAAGGTCATAAGGATGGGTGGGGCCCTAATCTAATAGGACTAGTGTCCTTATAAGAAGAAGAGACACAAGAGTGCATTCTCTCTTTCTCTCTCTCTCTCCCTCTCCATGTGCACAGAGGAAAGGCCATGGGATGACACAGCAACAAGGCAGCTGTCTATAAGTTAAGGAGAGAGGCCTCACCAGAAACCAGTCCTTTTAACATCTTGATTTTGAACTCTAGTCTCCAGAACTGTGAGAAAATAAATTTCTGTTGTAAGCCACCCAGTCTGTGGTACAGGTATACCTCAGAGATATCTTACAGTTGGTTCTAGACCACAGGAATAAAGTGAATATCACAATAAGGCAAGTCACACAAGTTTTTTGGTGTCCCAGTGCATGTAAAATTTATTTTTACACTGCAGTCTATTAAGTGTGCAATAGCATTATGTCTAAAAAAATTTACATACTTTAATTTAAAAGTACTTAATTGGAAAAAAATGCCAACCATCATCTGACAACACAGGGTTGCCACAAATCTTCAATTTGTAGAAACTGGAATATCTGTAAAGCACAGTAAAACAAAGTGTGCCTGTATCTTACTATGTCAGCCCAACCTGACTAATACAAAATTTTAGTATTCTAATTGTTTAATTATTTAATGTCTGCTTTTTCTGATTGCTTTAGGTCCTTATGAGCCAGGGATGTCTGCATTATTCTGTATCCCTCAAGGGCCTATCAGAACACTTGGCAGATAGTAGGTTCTCAATAAATGTTCAATAAATGAGATGCTAATCCCCCCTTTTTTTTTCCTTCGAAAACTATGGAGTCATTAGAGAACATAATTAATGAACAGTCTCTTGTTCATTGCTATATGCCAAGCTTACCTAACAAAGGACAGTTCATTCATTTGCACATTTATCAAATATATATTAAGAGCAAGATGCAAACCTGTGATAACCAGAGAAGAAAACCAGAGCATAAGTTTTTGATCATGACCTTTTGCTATGCTTCTTTTCTGACAAAACCCAAACAAAGGAGACAAACAAAAATACATTTTCATTATTTTTTACATGATGATCATGTGGGTTCCCAGAGGTTAAATACTGTGGAAATATTATATTCTGAAATTGCCAGCATTAATTTTAATTTTGAAAAGGCCTTTTAATATGGATGAATGATATTTCCTTATAGATATCTTTAACAGACTAGGATTTAGATTTAAATTTAGATAGTTTGGCTGGAATATCAGCTTCTTATTATTTGATGTCTTCTCATCTATTACTCCTAATTTACACAAATAATAGAATGTCTTTCCTGGAAATAGTGTGTGGGTACTTGGTAATGCTGCCCATCCTCCACTGTCCTTCTCATATTAGCTCTTGTCACCATCAAGAAGAAAATAAATAAATCACCTTATTAAGAATAATGATATCTTTAACGGCTTCCCAGCTCTGTTGGTAACGAGGAGATGCTTTCTGCAGCAGAGAATAAAATGCGACCTGTGAATCTGTGACTACCTACTGCATTTTACGTGATTTAGTGATGCACTTAATGAGCATTTTCACTACGGTGTGTTCCAGAACTCCCTGTGCAGGTTTTTGAGATTTAAAAACCTACTTTTGGACGATTTCAATTTCAGCGTGCTCAAATCTTTTCACACCATTTATCGGGAAAGATGGGATGTTTGAACCGTCGTTTTTCCTCTGTGATTTGTTATCCTTTTTGTCTCTTTCCTGTAATGCAGATTTGGCAGATAAGGAGCAACCAAAGGCCAAGTATCTACTCAAAGTAGCTAGACCTCTATTAATGAAGAGGATGCATTCCAGTGATAGATTTTGTTGTCAGAAGCTTTGCTAACAGAAGTAATAATATTTAGGAGATCTGGGATACAGCATCTTAGCTCCACGTTGCCATGGTAGTGCTGCTTCCTATCTCTTGGAGCTCAGTGACCCACCCCAGGGACTCCTGTCTCTCTTGGAATAATATGCTGATCCCTATTAACACACAATTGCTATTTTTTTCATTCAGGGCCCAGATACGTGGCCCTCCGTTCTGCTGGGTTCAGGTCTTATACTTCAGAGAGTGTTTACTCCTTCCTCATAAGTTATTATCACCTCTAACTCTTTGCTGGAGTCCTTCTGATCCCGGGTGAATTTTTTTTTTTTTTTGAGCACAGGCTCCAGACACGCAGGCCCAGCGGCCATGGCCCACGGGCCCAGCCTCTCTGCGGCATGTGGGATCCTCCCGGACCGGGGCACGAACCCGTGTCCCCTGCAATGGCAGGCGGACTCCCAACCACTGTGCCACCAGGGAAGCCCCCAGGTGAATTTTTTTATGATTAAATTTGACCTCTGAAGATCTGTTAATTAAAGTATCATGGTATATGGCTAGACTCTTTAAACTTGGAAAACATTATCAGACCTTGTCTTTCCTTAGAAAAATATTCCATTAGAAACATTCTGTTTCATTATTTATATGGTCTAGTGCAAGAAGCGGCAGGATTAAAATGGCAGATCGCAGAGTATTTCATATTCCTTTCATTTTTCAATCTACATAAAAGAGGAACATAAAAGCCAGAAAGTTCTTATTTTTATGACATAGGGAAGGTCACTTCTTATCAGTCATTTTGAGGATCAAGCTAATCTGTCTCAGGTGATAATCCTATACTATTACCACTCTGATGGGTTATGTGTGCCGATAGTATTGGAGATGATCTAAGACCCTTGCATAGCAGGAGATTTTTGGATTGAAGAAATAATTGCTGAGTGTGTCTTTAGCTACTAGTAAAATATAGCAAAGGTAAAAACTGTAGGGTAACAATGTGGGGAAAGAAATGGGGGCATGAGTATGGCTTCTGGAGTCAGGCAGAACTGGGATTGAATCCTAATTCCTCCTCTTACCAGTTGTGTGATCTTCAACAAAATACTTAGTTTCTCTGAACCTCAGTTTCTGTCAAGATTATTTGCTTTTCCTCCACGTTCAAAGTCTCTGTATGCTCAGAGGAAGGTCTATTACATTCCTGGCTTCAAGCCCCATCCCTATTATTTTTCGTGGAGCTGCAGGGCGTTTCCTAATTGGTTTGTCTGGAAGAGAAGCAGGATATTTATAACTCAACTTATCCTCTTTTCCTTTCTCTTGAGAAACCAGCTGGCTACAAGGAGCACATATTCTGTTCTGCTCCTTCATGCTGTAGGGGGTCTAAGTGGCAGGAAAAGCCTGCGGTGTTCCAGTGATGCCCGTGACTGATTGTATATCTCATAACGCCCAATTTTAGGTGTTGAGTCTGTCTAATTTTCTTGTTCAGTATTATGAACCCTATTTGTCCACATATATAAGCCATACTAATTTATTTCTAATTGTTTTATTAGTAAAGGTAAAATTTTATTCTCCTATACTGATCTCTGTGATCTCAATTACATCAGAACAAAGGCATGGAAAAGCGATTCTGTTTCCTGGGTGCCTTCATTTACCCTAATAGGTTGTCATGAGAATTAGACTAGACAATGTAAGTAAGTAAGATGTGAATAAAGTGACTTGCACATTTTAGCTGATTCATAAATGCTACCTCTTGATCATGCCGGTAATTATAGGTATGCAGAGTTCTTTCATTGAACTTAATGGGAATGTTGCAAAATTACCTTGGATCAAGCATCATTGAAATAGAATGTATCATTCTATTAATTCAGGACTATTTGCGTCTATAAATGTTTCGAGAAAACCATAGGACAAGGGTTTGAGGGAAAACTAGGATGCGTCGTTACAAGGACTTAATCTTTATATCCTAATGCCTTACAATCATAAACTTTTTTCAACTAGAAAGATTTGGATCATCTGGTCTGATACCTCATTTTACAGAAGCAGAAACTGAAGCCAAGGTAATTTAAGAGATTTCCTTAAAGTTATACAGATACTAGCAGATGAGAATTATAATTCATATCTTTCCATTGCACTCTGCAGATAAGAAAGGGACCATAAATCAGCTACTAGAAAAGTTTAGTTTTAAACTTCCTGGCACTGGTTGCCTTAGAACAAGCTTGAAAATGTTGATCTAAATGAACACTTATTTCTGACGAAAGGTCTACCACCCTTCTGGATCAGGGGCCCTACGGTGGTAAATATCAATTGAACACATCCTGGTAATGGTGAGCATACATATTTTTATAGTCTTGGGACCCATCATCTCCCTTAGCACACAGAACATTCATAATTACTAAGAAATCACACTGTGAGAATTATGCCTTTTATTTTTCCACGGGATCCTGGCCCAGCTCCCCTGCTGGCTTAGCTGACTCTAGCCTCGTGACCTTTCATCATGTATGTAAAAACTTCAGAAAAAAACCTCACTTGGCTTCACTAAACTAATGATCAGCTGAAAAACAACCCCCCCAAAACCTCAAAAGAACAAAAACAACTCTACTTCTGATGCCTATCAGCATCCCTGGACAAATGTACTTGTCACCCAAGGAGAGGATGCTGCAGATTACCGCAACAAGCCTAAATCTAACATGGCTCAAGAGGCAAAGCAAAATGACAATGATAGGTGGTAAACCTGACATTTAAAAACCCTCTGATATTTTTGAAAACTGGTCTCCTGCCATTTCCTTCTCAGCAGACAGAAGCACAGAGCCATCATCCTGCCCTTAAATGCATATTTAAGGGAACGTAGCTACTTACTTATATTTAGTTTGTTTTTTCTTCAAATTGGAGAGCAGAAATGTTTTTCTTTCCAAAGTGATTATTTGTGGTACAAATGGATCTAAATCTGTAAGCATTAATATCCACCGTTCATTACAAATCACACATTTCCCTAAGTGGGAGAAGACTATTCTAACAGTGTATTCTTTGTTCATTATGGCTTCATACCAGAAATGGTGGACTGTTGAGCTATGCAACTTGGCAAAATCTGTTGTATGTTAGAAACAAAATACCTAAATATTTAAACATTTCCAGACTGACAAGACTCTAGGCAGGGAGAAAAAACTCATTCCTTATGATGCCAAGTCAAGCCACAAGGTAGGTTAGCCTTATTCCTAGAGGAGAGCATTAAGAAAAATCACAATATTAGATGTCATACTTATTACTTATGTGTAATTGTTCCATTCTGTCTTTAGCAGAAAGCAAAGGGATTGGATCCTATTTCAATGACCCGCCTGCTCACATCCAGTTTTATATTGTAAGGCTATTCCTACATCCAGGCAGATAGCCTGGAGCACTACTTCTTTGCTGCACTGGAAACAAAGAATTCTATTTGAGCGAGAAATTCTCTATAAAAGATACATTGAAAAGCTTCTGCTCTTAGTGAGAAATCTATACTTATGGGCTCAGAGAACCTTAAAGCTGCAAAGGATCTGAGAAAACATCTAGTCCACCTGCTCATTTTTCTATGTTGGGAAACTGAAGTCCAAATAGGGGAAGGGATTTGCCCATGGTGACAGTCAGTGGCAGGAGTGGGATTAAAAACCTAGGTCTTTTGATTCTTAGTCCTGGAGTCTTTTCATTAAATGTATGTTGATTCTCTTCCCCTTAGAGAGGAAATACACCATGGTTGTTATGAACATAGACTCGAGGGCTAAAGTACATGAGTTGGGCTCCTTATTTTGTCCCCTTGCCGATGTGTGATTTAGGACAAATCACTTAGACTTTGCTCCTCATTTTTCTCATTGTAAAATGGTGATAATAATAGTGCTCATTTCATAGGATTCTTGTTAGTATTAAATGCCTCGGATACTGGAAAGCACTTAGGGAGGGGTCTGGCACATAGTAAGCTGTCAAGATTGTTTGATAGTATTTTCATATTACACTCTTAAGATAATTGGTTTAATAAAGATAGCCTTTTTTGACAAGATATTTAAGAACAATACGTGCTATTTGAGAAAGAAGGGATCAATGGAAATGTCAACAGAACAGCTAAGAAAAGTACCAGTGGATTAGCAGAACTCTAAAATCTTCATGGCTACATCTGGTCTCTCAAGACATACCTGATATCAGAAAGGGAGCATTACTGCTTCTACACAGTTCTCAAACTAATTACGCCTGGTTAATGTTTCTGATACAGTCTCAGATAGTGCATTTTTATTGACACAGAGGTATCCACACTAGTGGATATGCCAATATCACTTGAAACTGTGAGACCTGTTACTGGTCCATAATGAGATACAGAGCTTACACCAATGTATGAATCAACTATGTCACTAAACACACACACACACACGCACACACATATGAATATATATATGATGTATATAAAAGAATATATATATGGGGCGATACACACACACACACACACACATGAATATATATATGATGTATATAAAAGAATATATATATGGGGTGATACACACACACACACACACACACACACACACACACACACACGCAATTGCAGTAAGACTTTTTTGATGTTGGAAGCGGTGCATTGCTTCACATTCTGGCACAACACTCCAAATTTCTAGGTGGACCAGTAAAGAGTTTGTAGACTGACACCAATCTATTGATTAGCACTGGCCTTCAGAGCACACTTTGACCAGCACTGACCTAGACCATGATGTTTAGGGTACTCTAGCAACAAACTCCTCCTTTAATTTTATTGGCTCTATCTAAAGCACTCGGCAGCCACCTAGCCTTCCAGAATCGCACTTGTGGGTAAACAGTGCATTCTAATATAGAAAAGTTGGTGACTTGCCTGACTGGTCCATTCCAATCTGATTTGTGGGACATCACATAAAATTTAGTCTTTCTGGAAAATTCTATTGGTTTGCCTTCTCTAATAATGGCAGCATAGCTCCTCCAGCAAAGGGATTTATAAAATTTTTACTTATGACTGTATTAAAATGGCAAATATTAATCACTAGCATTTGTATTTAAGTATCTGCCCAATATTAAATGGGACTTTAAAATGAAATAGCAATAAATGGAAGTAAAATGAGGAGCATGTGACAAGGAGAAAAGGAGATGGCTTTGTTTCTAATTCTGCATAGGTTTTTGTATCACCTAGTTTTATCTTTTAGCTTTTCCTCAAGGAACTGTGATGTTTTCTGTAATACTGACTTTTGAAATCACTCCTTCATAGAGATGTTGCAAACACCTAGAAGAACACCTGTAGCTTTACCAGCACCCAATGAATGGGGTTTTCTCTCCTTCTTCCTCACTTCCTGCTTTCTCTGGGAGGAGCATACATCTAGTTTTCAAAGCCCAATTTTACAATCCCCCTTAGGAAGGTCAAGATCCTAAGCTGTCTATAGCTATATGGGTAGTTTGGTTACAAATGCTTTTCCTTTTCCTCAGAGAATCTCCCTGCCTTTATTTCAAATCTTTGCCTCCAGATTCCTTAGCTTTGGATGAAACTGACCCATCATTATTAAACCAATAGGATTGGTTTTACCCCTCACACTAGAAATAGCTTTGTGAAAAGAAATCCATTCTAGCTCAGAGCATTTCCAAGTCCGATGGAAGGAAGCATTACTACCAACATGTAGCTCCCAGCTCTGGTCTTCCCAACAACTAATAACACTCCCCCAAACTATCTATTTATCAATGCTTTATAAATATTTTTCCTTTTGTTAGGATTATTTAATTGTTAAGGTTAAACCCAGTGAAAGCAGAAGGACCATTAACCCTTTAGGAACTAAGACTCTGGAACCTGCCAAAAAAAAAAAAATCCCATGTGGTAATCATTAATGATGTTTTCCAAATATTACAATTCTCTTCTCCTTCTAGATTCATGGTAGCGTTGTACTTTCTGGACGCTTATAGCCTTATACTTGGGTAGGGTTGTGTGACCAGTTCTGGCTAATGAATTGCAAGCAGCAGTGACATGTATCACTTCTGGCTGAGCACTTAATTACGTTATCAGTTAGAGCTCTCTTTCTCTCTGCCATGACAACAAGCAATGCTCCAGGGAATGGCTGTTCCATCATCCATCCTGGGTCTTAGGAAAAGGCAAAATAGGAGATTTGTGGGTTTGTTACTGCTACATAACTTTAAATGATCCTGACTGATATAGCTTCCTTCATGGAACCCTTCTGGAAACATCCCTACTACCTATCCTTCCTTTCACATTTGAGTGGAACTGAACATTGTTTCCATAAAACAATTGTTTCCATAAACAATATAGCATAGCCCATAGGTAAAATGTAGCCCTGGGGTTTTAATTTTTTGAAAGTTTGGATGAGATGTGGGAAGTTTGTTATGCTCTGTAGCTTATTAAATAACATTTTACCTACATAATTTTCACTTAGAAATATATCTGATAAGTTAAGGTGTATATTGTAAGCTTTAGAGCAACCGACATACACATAAATAAAAATAATGGTCCACTTAAAACCAACCATATCAATAATTAATTTAAGTGTAAATTAACTAAGCACTCCACATAAAAGGCAGAAGCTTGCCAGATTGGATTAAAAAAACAAGACCAAATTATGTGCTACCTACAAGAGATGTACTTTAAATTTAAAGACATATATAAGCTGAAAGTAAAAGGATGGAAAATATACACCACACAAAAAATAAGTTTTACAAATATATCTGAGAAAGAACCAGAAATTTACCCTGGCAAATATTCTAGGATATTAAATGACAGAGAAAAAGAAAAAAAATATTCAAGCAAAATACAGGCTTCATTTGTTTTCAAATATTAAAACATTCTCTTACATATCTGCTATTTAAATGCAAGTGTTTTATATCTTGAAGGAAGAAAATAGCTGGAGCATTTTGAGATAAAATCATACAGAAGAGCCTCATAAAATAATACTATTTAGGGTTCGAAGAGGCCTTGAAAAATCATCCAATCCAAGGTTTCCAAATGAAATAGAAATACCACCTATGGTATGTGAAATGCTTTTGGATGGTACTTTAAAACAATTTAATAGTTATGAATTTAATAAGATTCATTAGGAAATACTGTAACTAGTACATCACACTCATGATTTCACTAACATTGTTAACCACTAAAGACAAAGCTTACACAAACAAGTCATGTTTTAATTTAAAGGTAGTTACTAGGTAAATGATAACAGACATGGAATTCAAATATGGCAAAAATTGTGGAGGTGTTAAGAAAATGACTGACGTTTTGGAAATACTGATTGAACCTAATTCTCTATGGGAAGAACTGAGGCCCAGGGAGGGGAAATAATTTGCTTAAGATCACATAGTAAGTCAATGGCAAATCTGAGTCTAGAACTTGATTCTTCCAATGTTCATTGCAGTGTTCTTTTTCCTACTTTACTATTTAAGAAGAGGCATAGTTACCTGGATATTTTACACCATCTTGCATTCAATGAAAAATAAATAAGACGACATTAGGGATTTATTGAACAGTGTAACATGCCAGGACTGAATGAGCTCAATACAGATTCAGCTCAATTTCCTTGTCCATCTCCACCATCTTTCTTATTTAGAGATGGTTGGTGTTAACTCTGAAGTCCTAAATCATCAAAAAGCAATTCTTTTGCTGGTAATCAAGGTTTTCAACTAGCAGACATTTCTGTATGTTTATCATCTCCCATCTCCATTAGAATATAAGCTACATGAGGCAGGGATTTTGTCCCTTTTGCCCACTGCTCTATCCTCAGCACTTAGAATGGTGCGTTGTCTATATTGAGTGCTAAATTTATTATTGCTTGGTTGAATGAATTTGAAAGATCAAGAGGAAACTGTGACCCCAGAAATGAAGCTTATATATCTTGGCATATGCTCGTGTGTCATTAATTCAACAGAAGTATTTATTCACTCATGTATTAATTTAACAAACACTTGTGCAGAATCTATCATGCGGTAGACATTGTCTTGGCATAAGAGACATAATAGTGAATGAGACAAACATGATCTCTCCTCACAGAACTCAGTTTCTGTGAGGAACAAGTACAAACAGCCTGGCAAATATGATCAACTATGTTAAGTGCTACATTAGGTATAAGTATCAAGGTGCTATGGGCAGCAAATAGGGAGAAAGCTTCAACCAGACTTGAGAGTAAGGAAAATCTAAATTGAACCTGAAAGATGAATGGCAATTAATTAGTGCAAAACAGTTTATGCTTAATCACTACTGCAGTCAACCCCTGAGCCAGCCCTAGGCAAAAAGATGATATAGATAAAATGCCTTCCCTGCCCCCACCGTTTTCCTATGAGTAGTGTATCTGACAGATTTCTGTCTGATGTTCCATTTCCAAGAGACCTTCCTCTCAACTGAGCTTCACTGTATTAGTAGCTGATAAAAGTCCAAGGCATTTCTCCTTCTAGAGATATTCTAAACAAGTCTACAATTATCCAATCGTTGTATCCTTCTCTGAACTATAAAAACGAACTTAGCATGCTTTAAAAACTTATACTGAGGGGCTTCCCTGGTGGCACAGTGGTTAAGAATCTGCCTGTCAATCAGGGGATATGGGTTCGATCCCTGGTCCGGGAAGATCCCATATGTTGCAGAGCGACAAAACTCGTGCGCCACAACTACTGAGTGTGCACTCTAGAGCCTGAGAGCCACAACTACTGAGCCGGCGTGTCACAACTACTGAAGCCCATGCGCCTAGAGCCCGTGCTCCACAACAAGAGAAGCCACTGTAATGAGAAGCCCGTACACCGCAACGAAGAGTAGCCCCCGCTCGCAGCAAGTAGAGAAAGCCCACGCACAGCAACGAAGGCCCAACACAGCCAAAAATAAATAAATGAAATAAATTTTTAAAATAATAAAAATAAAAAAAATTTAAAAAAAACTTATGCTGATATCCTTATTTAGAGAAGAGGATGGCAAACTACAACCTGCTAACCAGCCACTTGTTTTTATGAATAAAGTTTTATTGGTGCACAGCCATGCTTATTTATTTACATATTGTCTGTGGCTGCTTTTGCTCTACAATAACAGAGCTGAGTAGTTGCAACAGAAACTATATGCCCCTCAGGCCTAAAATGTTTTCTATCTGGACTTTTACTGAAAAAATTTGCCAACCCCTCGTTTAAAGTTGTGGTTTTACCCTTAAAAATAATCATTCAGAGGAATTCCTGGTGGTCCAGTGGTTAGGACTCCACACTTCCACTGCAGGGGGCATGGGTTTGATCCCTGGTCAGGGAACTATGATCCCACATACCGCATGGTGTGGCCAAAAAAATAAATAAATAAATAAAATTCAGTTTGGGGTTAGCAGGTACAAACTACGATATATAAAATAGATAAACAATAAGGTCCTACTGTATAGCATAGGGAACTATATTCAATATCTTATAATAAACTATTATATAATGGAAAAGAATCTGAAAAAGTATATATATATATATATATATATATATATATGTAAAACTGAATCACTTTGCTGTACACCAGAAACTAACACACTGTAAATCAACTATACTTCAACTTAAAAAAATTATAATAATAATTCATTTTTACAGTGGAAAGTTAAATTTACCGAGGTATTTAATCAATTTCTGTACTTGCCACTGTTTTCAGAAATAACACCCTCTGTGTTCAGTTTCCTTCTTTCTAAAATACACATTTCAATAATTTTTTTAGGAGAATCTCTGATAAACTTAGTCTTTACATGTCTAAAAATGCATTTATTTTGCCCTTGCTTATAAATGATAATTTACCTGACTGTAAAATACCAGGTTCATAGTCTCCTCCCACCCAAAGTACTTTGAAGGTACAAGCATATCTCGTTTTATTGTGCTTTTGGGTGCTTTCCTTTATTGCGCTTCACAGATACTGCGGTTTTTAAAAGTTGAAGGTTTGTTGCAACCCTACATTACTGGATGATAGTTAACACTTTTTAGCAATAAGGTATTTTAAAATTAAGGTATGTACATTGTTTTTTAGACAGTGCTATTGCATACTTAATAGCCTACAATATAGTGTAAACATAAATTTTATATACACTGGGAAACCAAAAAAATTGTGTGAGTCTCTTTATTGCAATATTTGCTTTATTGTGGTAGTCTGGAACTGAACCTGCAATATCTCTAAGGTATGCCTGTATTATTTCAAGGTTTATGGACTTTTTTTTTTTTAATTGAGAAATCAGCTCAGTCTTTTTGTATGTCATTGGTCTTTTATTTCTGGTATATTTTAAGATTCTCTCTTTAACCTTGATGCTCTGCAGTCCTTGATAAAAATTTATATTTATTTAAAATGTTTGGTATTTGGAGAACCCTTTCAATCTGAGGAATTATGTATTTAGTTCTGGAAAATTTGTAGCCATTATAACCTCAAATAGTTCTTGTCTGCCATTCCATTCATTCTCTTTTCCTGGACTTTTATGAGACAAACATTGGAAACTCTTGGGCTATCCATGTCTCTTTAATGTATTCTTCATATATTTTAAAATCTCTGTCCCTTAGTGCCATGTCCTGGGCTGATTTTCCCAGAAATATTTTCCAATTCATCAATTCTTTATTCAACTCTGTCAAGTCAAGAGCATCTTTTATTTCAAGGACTAATGCAAAGGATGAGGTTCCCTCAAGCTCCTAGACTCAAGCCTGGATCAGGCTGCACATCTTGCATGGAGTACCTTTAGATGCTTTACCCCACAATGGCTGGATTTCCAGCTGCCTCTGCCTGCTTCTAAACAGAGAACCTGGAAGTGGCTTCAGGTTCACACAACATTTTATGCTTTTGTCCAATTTCTGGTCCTCAGTGATAGCCATATTATTTTTTTAATTGAAGTACAGTTGACTTATGGTGTTGTGTTAGTTTCTGGTGTACAGCAAAGTGATTCAATTATACATATATATACATATTCTTTTTCATATTCTTTTCCATTATGGTTTATTACAGGATATTGAATATAGTCCCCTGTGCTGTACAGTAGGACCTTGTTGTTTATTTTATATATAGTAGTTTATATATGCTAATCCCAAACTCCTAATTTATCCCTCTCCCACCCCTACTCCAAAACTTATTTTGGTAACCATAATTTTGTCTTCTATGTCTGTGAGTCTGCTTCTGTTTTGTAAATAAGTTCATTTGTGTCATATTTTAGATTCCACATATAAGTGATATCATATGGTATTTGTCTTTCTCTTTCTGACTTACTTCACTTAGTATGATAATCTCTAGGTCCATCCATGTTGCTGCAAATGACATTATTTCATTCTTTTTTTATGGTTGAGTGGTATTCCATTACATATATATACCACATCTTCTTTATCCATTCATCTGTTGATGGACATTTAGGTTGTTTCCATGTCTTAGCTATTGTAAATAGTGCTGCTGTGAATATTGGGTGCATGTGTCTTTTTGAATTAGAGTTTTCTCCAGATATATGCCTAGGAGTGGGATTGCTGGATGATATGGAAACTCTATTTTTAGTTTTTTAAGGAACTTCCATACTGTGTTGCATGGTGGCTGCAACAATTTACATTCCTACTGACAGTGTAGGAGGGTTCCCTTTACTCCACACCCTCTCCAACATTTGCTATTTGTAGAATTTTTAATGATGGCCATTCTGACTGGTATAAGGTGGTACCTCATGGTAGATTTGATTTTCACTTCTCTAATAATTAGTGATGTTGAGCACATTTTCATGTGCCTATTGGCCATCTGTATGTTTTCTTTAGAGAAATGTCTGTTTAGGTCTTCTGCTCGTTTTTGGATTGGGTTGTTTGTTTTATTGTTATTGAGTCATATGAGCTGTTTGTATATTTTGGAAACTAAGCCCTTGTCAGTCACATCATTTGCAAATATTTTCTCCCAGTCTGTAGGTTGTCTTTTCATTTTTTTTATGGTTTCCTTTGCTGTGCAAAAGCTTATAAGTTTGATTAAGTCCCATTTGTTTATTTTTATTTCTATGGCCTTGAATGACTGACCTAAGAAAACACTGGTACAATTTATGTCAGAAAATGTTTTGCCTATGTTCTCTTCTAGGAGTTTTATGGTGTCATGTCTTATATTTAAGGCTTTAAACCATTTTGAATTTATTTTTGTTTATGGTGTGAGGGTGTGTTCTAACTTCATTGATTTACATGCAGCTGTCCAGCTTTCTCAACACCACCTGCTGAAGAGACTGTCTTTTCTCCATTGTATATTCTTGCCTCCTTTGTCGAAGATTAATTGACTGTAAATGTATGGGTTTATTTCTGGGCTCTCTATTCTTTTCCATTGATCTGTATGTCTGTTTTCGTGCCAATACCACACTGTTTTGATTACTGTAGCTTTGTAGTACTGTCCAAAGTCTGGGAGGTTTATGCCTCCAGCTTTGTTTTTCCTCAGGATTGCTTTGGCAATTCTGGGTCTTTTATGGTTCCATATAAATTTTAGGATTATTTTTTGTAGTTCTGTGAAAGATGTCATGGGTAATTTGGTAAATTAAATCTGTAGATTGCTTTGGGTTGTATGGCCATTTTGACAATATTAATTCTTCCCATCCAAGAGCATGGGGTATCTTTCCATTTCTTTGAATCATCTTCAGTTTCCTTTATCAATGTTTTATAGTTCTCAGCATATAAGTCTTTCACCTCCTTGGTCAGGTTTATTCCTAAGTATTTTATTTATTTATTTAGTTAGTTAGTTACTTACTTACTTACTGTACACGGGCCTCTCACTGTTGTGGCCTCTCCCGTTGTGGAGCACAGGCTCCGGACGCACAGGCCCAGCGGCCATGGCTCACGGGCCCAGCCGCTCCGCGGCATGTGGGATCTTCCGGGGCCGGGGCACGAACTTGCGTCCCCTGCATCGGCAGGTGGACTCTCAACCACTGCGCCACCAGGGAAGCCCTATTTATTTATTTTTTGATGCGATTTTAAAAGAGATTGTTTTTTTTACTTTCCCTTTCTGATATTCCATTGTTAGTGTAAAGAAATGAAACAGATTTCTGTATGTTAATCATGTATCCTGCTACCTTGCTGAATTCGTTTATCAGTTCTAGTAGTTTCTGTGGGGAGTCTTTAGAGTTTTCTATATATAGTATCATGTCATCTGCATATAATGACAATTTTACCTCTTCTCTTCCAATTTGGATACTTTTTACTTCTTTTTCTTGTCTGACTGTTGTGGCTAAGTCTTCCAATATAATGTTGAATAGAAGTGGTGAGAGTGGGCATCTTTGTCTTGTTCCTGAATTTAATGGGAAGGGTTTCAGCTTTTCACCATTGAGTATTATGTTGGCTGTGGGTTTCTCATAAATAGCTTTTATTATGTTGAGATATATTCCCTCTATACCCACTTTGGTAAGAGTTTTTATCATGAATGGATGTTGAGTTTTGTCAAATGATTTTTCTGCAGTGATAGCCATCTTATTTTTGATTCCAGTTATGTGTTTTTCGTTTTTCTCTTTTCATATTCTGTAAATCATAACTTTGTGTTTGGAACAGAGAGCTAACTGAAACATGATCTCACTATACCATCTCAACCAGAGATCTCTTTCCAGAAGTGTTTGTACTTAATACAGATTATTTAATAATAAGTGCCTTCAAGAATGTAAAATAAATTCATGACAGTAGCTCTTGAGGCAGCATGGTTCATGGTTAGGAATTTAGGGAAAGGGTCTCTGTAGGGTTCCTTAAATCATATCACATAAACAACAACTTCCTTCAAGGATGAACACTACAATCACACGTGTAACCCCTTATCAACTGGGTTCCTCTATTTTTAATAAGATTCACTTCAACTCTATTCCATACCATTTGGAAGTTCAAATACCTCCTGAAGATTTCTGTGAATTTTAGGTGGATTACATTCCCATGCTTCCCTTTACTTCTGGACTCTTATTCCTATGTGTGCTCTCCATCTTCTATACTGTTCTGATTCAGATGAGAAAAAAATATCCCTAGCTCATATTCTTTGTAGTTAACTCTGGTGATAGTTTCCTTCCAAGAAGAGATCCTCTATCTAAATTATTTTAGGCGGTTAAGGGGGGTGGGGTAGGTAGATAAAAAGAAAAATTGCTTGAGTTTTCTGATTCTTAAAAATAATCAGCCTAAAATAATCCTCATACCAACAAGACACATTTTGAGGTGGCAAAATTTTGCTCTCCTACAGTTTATTTACTCAAACAATCAAAACAAAAATGCATTGGTATAAAAAAGTCTGTGGAGACTTGGAAAGAAGGCTTACATTGAAAAAATAAAACTATTTTCAAATTGAATATTAGACACCCTGTTTTTAAAATTCTTTCACATGTACACAAATGAATACAAGGAAAATGGGAAATCTGAACCAGATTAATGTCAATATCTTGGTTGTGATATTATACTATAGTTCTGCAAAATTTACCATTGGGGTAAACTGGACAAAGTGCACAGGGAATCTCTCTGTATTATGTTTTACAAATGCATGTAAACTTACAATTATCTCAATTTTTTAAAATTAAGGAAAAAAGACACCTTTGTCACTGTAAGAGAGGAAGAAATTTTCTTCTACCCTTCTAGGTTCTTCTGGCTGATCTAAGAATTAAATTGACATGAGACAGATTAATAGGAGAAAAATCACACAAAAGTTTCACAACATGTATACATGGAAGAGATCCAGAAAAACTGAGTAACTTACCAAAATGGCTGAAACCCTCACCTTAAATATCATCTTTAGCAAAAGACAAAAGTGGATCTTGGGGTTAGGGGTTTGGGACTTCAGAGGGGAGGAAGGTAATTCACATGGAGATGGAAAAGCAAATGTTTGGTAAAAAAAATGTTTGCTGGGCCAGGCAGAGACAATGAGATCACAGGGTGGACCCTGATCTCTGAGGGTTTCCCCCACCACACCTAGCCCATATTCATTACAGATAGCTCTGGTGATAGCTCTATTCCGGGAACAAGCCCTCTACCTACATTTTTTTAGGAAGTTAGGGGAAGGTCAAAGTTTCTTCCTGAGTCTTTTGGGTCTTGATTGTTTTCAGCTCCAAATAATCTGTATGTCAAAGAGTATTTTGGAGTGCCAAATTTTGCTCTCCTACACCTCTGAAGAGTTTTCTTTCTGGTCCTTCACTCCACATGATACCCAATCTTCTACCATTTTAGTGGCACCTCACTTCCTTCTCTGCCCTTCTCTTGTTCTCCTTTTTCAGAGTCAAAAAAATTTAAAAGAAAGAGAGAGAGAGAGAAGGAAAGGAAAGAAAAAAGCAAGAGAAAACAAAACAAAAACATTGATTTCTTTGTATAATATAGAAAAGAAAAAACTGGCCATTATCTTTCACTGTCTTGGCTGTGTATCTCACCCTCCATTCCTAGGGCCTTGAAAATTATTTTTCCTAAGAAGTTTTATCCCCAAGAATTCTGATACCAGCTGCTGATATAATATGAGTTTTATCTCCCAAAATGAGACTACTTACTGCTTCCCGGTAAGGTCTTAAAGAAGAACTTAAGTTCTGAGCAGGATATTTGCTGGGTTGCAATTAGTTGATTTCATGGTTCTGATTTGTGGCTGAGTGGTAGTATTCGGGTTTCTGCTATCATGGTGGTTGTATGACTAAGGAAGACAGGTGGTGCCATGTGGGAAATATCAAATCATTCCTTGACATTCTATCCAATTATGGGTATACTTAGAAACAGCTGGAATTTGATAGAAAGAATGAAGTTAGGGCTGGGAAATAAAGGGGAGAGGAGTGTTCTTTGGGCCCAGATGCAAGAGTTATACACAGTTTATATGAAGATGGTAAATGAAGGTTCCTTTGACTATAGCATATAGTTCCAGCAGTGCTAGAATGGATGGTGAGAAAAGCAAAGCTCTGGGATATTTGGGGGAGGGTCATGGCCTCTGGATAAAAATGGTTAACACTAGCATGAGGCTTGTTATGTGCCAGACAATCTTCTAAACTTTTACATATCTCAACTAATTTAATCCTTGTGACAATCGCATGAGGGTAAGTACTACCGATGCCGAAAACTTGACCTCTTTACACCAGCGCTGAATCTAATCTTGGAGACAGAATTTTGGGTGAGGTAGAAAAGAATAGCTTTATTGCTTTGCCAGGCAAAGGCTGATGCACCGGGCTAATCCGGGGGCATTTGCTGAGGAGTTTTATAGCAATGGTACAAGGGCAGGGTTGCTGTTAACAACGAGGGTGTGCGCTTCACTCCTTTAATCTGGCCTCAGGTGGTCTCCTGATGAGCCTCTGTGGTTCTCAAAGTTATCAAACTGTGATCTTCTCTGGAATGAAGAATGCTTCATCAGGTAGTTAACATCTTCCATTTGTTGAGGGTTTTAATTCTGTAGAAGAACTCAAAGATATTGTTACGTGTATCCCTTGAGGCGGAACCAGGACCCTGCTCCAAGGCTGTGCTATTGTTTCTTGACTGCTCCTCCCTTGTCTCTGCATCCCCTCCCTTCCCTGATTAGCAACTGTTTGAACCTGCCCATTGAAACTCAGGGAAGGTCAGGGAGACTGAAGCCTATTCCCTACAAACAAGAAATGGGGGACACAGAAAGAATTTCATGCCCAGGAGCTCCACAGGGTCCTGCTCAGTTTCACTACCATTATCCCAATATTTGTATTAGGAAACAGAGGCACAGGGAGGTTAGGCAACTTGACTAAGGTCACACAGGCAGGAAATCTTCAGTAATCAGCTTCTAGAGTATATATTTTTAATACTTTCTTCTTCTGGATTCTAGTCCCAGTTCTGCTACTTAATAGTTATGAGTCTTTAGGTAACCCACTTAACTTGTTTGAATTAGTTTACTTAATAGCTAAATATATTTTTGCAAGGATTAAATAAGATACTACAGGTAAAGGACTTAGAGTAATGCCAGATACAAAGCAAGCACTCAATGCATGCTAGCTGCTATTATTATTATTAGTGGTGGTGGTGGTGTTTTTATTGATGTTATCACTCTTTTTGTCTCTCCCATTCCTGTCCTTTCCATCACCGACAGCTGAAGGGAGAGTTTAGATGTGATCCAAAACTTACCTCTGAGAGAAAAGTAGCCAGAGGCCCTTTAAAATCAAGCCTGTCTGAAAACGGGGAGGAAGAACTTCAACCCCAAACTATGGCATGCCAATGTGAGTCACAGAAATGCTCTCATCAGTTTAATCAGTGGCTCCATATTAAATTACTCTTAGAATAAGTTGATGAAGATGAAAAATCTTATGTTAGATTTAGTTTTATTTAAAACTTGCTTTGTAAGATGCTTTAAAAATCTTTTAAAAGATGTAGTTTTCAAGACCAGTATATATATGAAAAGGATCAATTTCACTCCTTCGTTAAGAAATGCAAAATAAAGGAACAGCCAGCCACCATTTCCCCCTATCATTGAAGCTGATTAAAACACTGACAGCTCCCTGTTGTGAGCACGTTTATACACTGTGCAACCTCTTTGGTGAACAATTTAACAGTATCTATCAATTTTTTTTTTTTTTGCGGTACACAGGCCTCTCACCATTGTGGCCTCTCCTGTTGCGGAGCACAGGCTCCGGACGCACAGGCTCAGCGGCCATGGCTCACGGGCCCAGTCGCTCCGCGGCATGTGGGATCTTCCCGGACCGGGGCACGAAGCCGTGTCCCCTGCATCGGCAGGCAGACTCTCAACCACTGCACCACCAGGGAAGCCCTCTGTCAGTATTTTTAATGCACATCCCCTTTAACCCAGCTATTCCATTTCCAAAAATGCCTCTTAAAGCAGCGCTTACTCAAGTGAGTAAAGATGCACGTACAAGGCTGTGCAGCATTGTTTTCATTTACAAAAAACTGGAAACAGCTTAGATGTCCATCAAGCCCTCCATACTGCTATGAATATGTGCAGTGCTTTCCTAACAGGCATCCCTGCAGCTAAAGTTCTCTGCTTTAGTAACTTAAAAAAAAAATGCTTTCTATTCAATGGACTTGTCTATTGCTTTTTGAATAAATCACTGAGTAATTTCAGTGCTTCTATTGTTTTCATAAACCCGAGTTACCAGTGGTGCTATGATACCATATAAATGTCAAGAGGTGATTGAAAGGAACCATTTTTAGTGTTTAATCACTGCTCACTCTCATTTCTAGGCTATTTTCCCTACCCTGAGGGTTTAGCAGAATTATGTCTTCTTTTCCAAATAGATTTTTCTCTCTAAAGTTTCTTATGTTTCTCTCAAACTCTGACTGTCCTTCATCTCATACCTGAAGGGCTTAGTCATTGTCAAACTTCTCCAGTATTTAAAAGAAAAGAAAGGAAGGAATGAAGGAACGAACACGAATGAATGATCCCTGGACACTTTGGAGTGGGGGAGTTACACATCTCTGTGAAAATGGTGACTCCCCTCACCAAACACCACTGAGGCAATTAACATATGAGAAGAAAGAGAGATGGCCAGTGAAAGAGTGGATAATAGTTTGAAATAAAAACCCAGCATGGTCCTCTAGGGAAGAAATTAAAAATATGTTTTATATAGCCCTCTAAATGCTCAATTAAGTTTATTTAGCAACTTTTTCCTAATTATGGCATAACCATTCAGAGTAGACATAACATTGCTTTATCCTGGATATTTACAATTGTGTCTGAGAGCCCATTTGTCCTTGAGAGACTAGCAATCAGCAAAGCAGATGATGAAGCTATAAATCTATGGAGTCGCTTTGCCAAATATCAGTGTCTCATCGTGATGGTGGTGAAATGAGTTCTTTTACAGAACACTATTGAATACGTCTCACAATCACCATTTTTCAGTGGCTTAATCTACACTGTGAGTTGACTTGAAATTTTTTTCCCGAAGCTTTGGCTGTAAATAACACATCACAAAAGGACAAAGCTGAAGAATGAAAAAGGTTGGAACAGATTTTATTTTAAATCTTTCAAATCGTGTATTTCTAAAGCAAACTTATGTATTTGCAATCATTTCTAGCCACTATTTGTACATCCATGCTCAAGAAAGAGAGGAAAGACTATGACCATATTTAACTCAGAAAAACAATAAAAATCAGTTCTTTCTTCTACCATTAACTCTTTGTCTTTTAGGCATTAGAACATAAATATGTCCTGGATTGCTACCATGCCTGAGAACAGAATCCCAACCATCTACTTAAGAACTTCAATGGACAGTGTAACTTTTTACACCTAAGAACATGTTAGATGAAACATCAGGATGCAGACTTTAAATGCCTGTAAAACTAGGCCCCTTCCTTCTGTCTAATCAAAATGAAGCAATCCTCTTCCCCATCACCAAACAGACACACCTATTAAAAGATAGAAACTGAGACACAATAAAAAGTTTAAGAGTTTATTTGAGCAAAAATCCATGCAAATGGAGCAGTGCCAAACCGGAAGTGGTTAGGAGTGCTGACTGACAGGAACCAAGGGAAAGACTGATACAGAGAAATTGAGAAGGCAAAGAAAGGAAATTGTTGATTGGAGGCAGCTTACACCCTAGCTGGCTGTGATTGGTTGTCCTTAGCGTTTTGATTTCGTGACCTTGAGGCCTTTACAGGCTTATATTTTGGTTTGCTTATAGAGGTCACCAGGGCATTAGAGACACCTCAGTCTAATGGCCTCCTTGTTTGATTAATTTAACAAACCTTTGATTTAAGCTTTAACGTTCCAGGCCTTTTCTATTAAATCAAGCCCATGCTAATGTAACCAAATATCCTGAAACCCTTAAATCTACCCCAGCATTCAGCTTTTTACCAGATAGCCAGCTGTCCTGCATTTTGGTAGAAATGACAAAACTTTGAGGTAGCAAGTTTCAAATGAGTGGAAAATTTGGAGTTTAGTGAGTCATTTGACATCACACCTCATCTCCTTACTAAGTAGACACAGAGAAAGCAAAACATTTGTCTGTACATCAGATGTTCCGTGTGCCTTTTATTGTATGTATTTTATTATGGGCCTTATGCAGAGCAGGAACATCCACAGCAGGAAATTGAAACTTAATCACACTTAATAAGAAGAGGTTGAAGTTCTGGAAATTCCTGTTTGGCTACTTTTCTGGCCACCAGGTAAATCATATAATGATTCATTTGAGCCATGGAAAATGAAATTTTATTTTTATATTCTTACTCAGTGAAACAGTTCTTAATTCCATTAACAATAATTATGCTGGAACTGAATTTCTTGTTTGCCCATTATTGCTCATTATAAGTTACAGTCTATTAATTTGAAAAAATGAACTCATATTCGAAGGCGTTGAGCCACGGCACCACAGCAATTTTTTAAACAAAAGAATAACAACTGAAAGAACTACAGGGTCGGGATGAAGATATGTAAATGTAATTTTTACCTAGATACTTTATTCACTTTTTAAAAATGGTATTTTGTTTTAATCAGTGACACATTAGGAAAGATTGCAAAGGTTTTTTTTCTTTATTATCCTCCTAGGGCCCATGTAAATCAGTGATTTGCAGTACCTGAGTGCCATTAAACGCCTAAAAATCACAGAGAAAAATGAATCTGTTATTTTTTTTAACATCTTTATTGGAGTATAATTGCTTTACAATGTTGTGTTACTTGCTACTGTATAACAAAGTGAATCAGCTATATGTATACATATGTCCCCATATCTCCTCCCTCTTGCGTCTCCCTCCCACCCTCCCTATCCCACCTCTCTAGGTGGTCACAAAGCACCGAGCTGATCTCCCTGTGCTATGCGGCTGCTACCCACTAGCTATCTATTTTACATTTGGTAGTGTATATATGTCAATGCCACTCTCTCACTTCGTTCCAGCTTACACTTCCCCCTCCCCATGTCCTCAAGTCCATTCTCTACGTCTGTGTCTTTATTCCTGTCCCGCCCCTAGGATCTTCAGAAAAATTTTATTTTTTTAGATTCCATACATATGTGTTAGCATATGGTATTTCTTTTTCTCTTTCTGATGTACTCTGTATGACAGTCTCTAGGTCCATCCACCTCACTACAAATAACTCAATTTCATTTCTTTTTATGGCTGAGTAATATTCCATTGTATATATGTGCCACATCTTCTTTATCCATTCATCTGCCGATGGACACTTAGGTTGCTTCCATGTCCTGACTACTGTGAATAGAGCTGCAATGAACATTGTGGTACATGACTCTTTTTGAATTATGCTTTTCTCAGGGTATATGCCCAGTAGTGGGATTAGTGGGTCATATGGTAGTTCTATGTTTAGGTTTTTAAGGAACCTCCATACTGTTCTCCATAGTGGCTGTATCAATTTACATTCCCACCAACAGTTCAAGAGGGTTCCCTTTCCTCCACGCCGTCTCTAACATTTATAGTTCGTAGATTTTTTGATGATGGCCATTCTGACCGCTGTGAGGTGATACCGCGCTGTAGTTTTGATTTGCATTTCTCTAATGATTAGTGGTGTTGAGCATCCTTTCATGTGTTTGTGGCAACCTATATATCTTCATTGGAGAAATGTCTATTTAGGTCTTCTGCCCATTTTTGGATTGGGTTGTTTGTATTTTTGATATTGAGCTGCATGCTCTGCTTCTATATCATGGAGATTAATCCTTTGTCAGTTGCTTCATTTGCAAATATTTTCTCCCATTGTGATGGTTGTCTTTTCCTCTTATTTATGGTTTCCTTTACTGTGCAAAGCTTTTAAGTTTCATTAGGTCCCATTTGTTTATTTTTGTTTTTATTTCCATTACTCTAGGAGGTGGGTCAAATAGGACCTTGCTGTGATTTATGTCATAGAGTGTTCTGCCTATGTTTTCCTCTAAGAGTTTTATAGTGTCTGGCCTTACATTTAGGCCTTTAACCCACTTTGAGTTTACTTTTGTGTATGGTGTTAGGGAGTGTTCTAATTTCATTCTTTTACATGTAGCTTTCCAGTTTTCCCAGCACCACTTATTGAAGAAGCTGTCTTTTCTCCATTGTATATTCTTGGCCTCTTTATCAAAGATTAGGTGACCATACATGTGTGGGTTTATCTGTGGTTTTCTATCCTGTTCCATTTATCTATATTTCTGTTTTTGTGCCAGTACCATACTGTCTTGATTACTGTAGCTTGGTAGTATAGTCTGAAGTCAGGGAGTCTGATTCCTCCAGCTCCGTTTTTCTTTCTCAAGATTGCTTTGGCTATTCAGGGTCTTTTGTGTTTCCATACAAACTGTGAAATTTTTTGTTCTACTTGTATGAAAAATGCCACTGGTAGTATGATAGGGATTGCATTAAATCTGTAGATTGCTTTGGGTAGTATAGTCATTTTCACAACGTTGATGCTTCCAATCCAAGAACATGGTATATCTCTCCATCTGTTGGCATCATCTTTAATTTCTTTCGTCAGTGTCTTCCAGTTTTCTGCCTACAGGTCTTTTGTCTCCTTAGGTAGGTTGATTCCTAGGTATTTTATTCTTTTTGTTGCAGTGGTAAATGGGAGTGTTTCCTTAATTTCTCTTTCAGATTTTTCATCCTTACTGTATAGGAATGCAAGAGATTTCTGTGCATTAATTTTGTATCCTGCTACTTTATCAAATTTATTGATTAGCTGTAGTAGTTTTCTGGTAGCATCTTTAGGATTCTCTATGTATAGTATCATGTCATCTTGAAACAGTGACAGTTTTACTTCTTTTCCAATTTGGATTCCTTTTATTTCATTTTTTGTCTGATTTCTGTGGCTAAAACGTCCAAAACTATGTTGAATACTAGTGGTGAGAGTGGGCAACCTTGTCTTGTTCTTGATCTTAGTGGAAATGGTTTCAGTTTTTCACCATTGAGGATGATGTTGGCTGTGGGTTTGTCATATATGACCTTTATTATGTTGAGATAATTTCCCTCTCTGCCTACTTTCTGGAGGGTTTTAATCATAAATGGAGTTGAATTTTGTCAAAAGCTTTTTCTGTATCTATTGAGATGATCATATGGTTTTTAATCCTTCAGTTTGTTAATATGGTGTATCACACTGATTGATTTGTGTATATTGAGGAATCCTTGCATACCTGAGGTAACCCCACTTGATCATGGTGTATGATCCTTTTAATGTGCTGGTGGATTCTATTTGCTAGTATTTTGTTGAGGATTTTTGCATCTATGTTCCTCAGTGATATTGGCCTGTAGTTTTCTTTCTTTGTGACATGTTTGTCTGGTTTTGGTATTAGGGTGATGCTGGCGTCGTATTGTGAGTTTGGGAGTGTTCCTCCCTCTGCTATATTTTGGAAGAGTTTGAGAAGGATAGGTGTTAAGTCTTCTCTAAATATTTGATAGAAGTTGCCTGTGAAGCTATCTGGTTCTGGGCTTTTCTTTGTTGGAAGATTTTTAATCACAGTTTCAATTTCAGTGCTTGTAATTGGTCTGCTTATATTTTCTATTTCTTCCTGGTTCAGTCTCAGAAGGTTGTGCTTTTCTAAGAATTTGTCCATTTCTTCCAGGTTGTCCATTTTATTGGCATATAGTTCTTTGTAGTAATCTCTCATGATCCTTTGTATTTCTGCAGTGTCAGTTGTTACTTCTCCTTTTTCATTTCTAATTCTATTGATATGACTTTTTTCCCTTTTTTTCTTGATGTGTCGGGCTAGTGGTTTATCTATTTTGTTTATCTTCTCAAAGGACCAGCTTTTAGTTTTATTGATCTTTGCTATCATTTCCTTCATTTCTTTTTCATTTATTTCTGATCTGATCTTTATGATTTTTTTCCTTTTGCTAACTTTGGGGGTTTTTTGTTCTTCTTTCTCTAATTGCTTTAGCTGTAAGGTTAGGTTATTTGAGATTTTTCTTGTTTCTTGAGGTAGGATTGTATTGCTATAAACTTCCCTCTTAGAACTGCTTCTGCTGCATCCCATAGGTTTTGGGTCATTGTGTTTTCATTGTCATTTGTTTCTAGGTATTTTTTGATTTCCTCTTTGATTTCTTCAGTGACTTCTTGGTTATTTAGTAGTGTATTGTTTAGCCTCCATATGTTTGTATTTTTTACACATTTTTTCCTGTAATTGATATCTAGTCTCATAGCCTTGTGGTCCGAAAAGATACTTCCCACAATTTCAATTTTCTTAAATTTACCAAGGCTTGATTTGTGACCCACGATATGATCTATTCTGGAGAATGTTCCATGAGCACTTGAGAAGAAAGTGTATTCTGTTTTGTTTTTTTTTTTTTTGGATGGAATATCCTATAAGTGTTGATTTAGTCCATTTTGTTTAATGTGTCATTTAAAGCTTTCCTTATTTATTTTCATTTTGGATGACTGTCAATTGGTCAAAGTGGGGTGTTAAAATCCCCTACTATGATTGTGTTACTGTTGATTTCCCCTTTTATGGCTGTTAGCGTTTGTCTCATATATTGAGGTGCTCCTATGTTGGGTGCATAAATATTTACAATTGTTATATCTTCTTCTTGGATTGACCCCTTGATCATTATACAGTGTCCTTCTTTGTCTCTTGTATTAGTCTTTATTTTAAAGTCTATTTTGTCTGATATGAGAATTGTTACTCCAGCTTTCTTTTATTTTCCATTTGCATGGAATATATTTTTCCATCCCCTCACTTTCGGTCTGTATGTGTCCCTACGTCTGAAGTGGATCTCTTGTAGACAGCATATATATGGGTCTTGTTTTTGTATCCATTCAGCAGGTCTATGTCTTTTGGTTGGAGCATTTAATCCATTTATATTTAAGGTAGTTATTGATATGTATGTTCCTATTACCATTTTCTTAATTGTTTTGTGTTTGTTATTGTAGGTCTTTTACTTCTCTTGTGTTTCCTGCCTAGAGAAGTTCCTTTAGCATTTGCTGTAAAGCTGGTTTGTTGGTGCTGAATTCTCTTAACTTTTGCTTGCCTGTAAAGGTTTTAATTTTTCCGTCAAACCTGAATGAGATCCTTGCTAGGTAGAGTAATATGGTTGTAGGTTTTTCCCTTTTGTCACTTTAAATATATCCTGCCGCTTCCTTCTTTCTTGCAGTGTTTCTGCTGAAACCTCAGCTGTTAACCTTATGGGGATTCTCTTGTATGTTATTTGTTGCTTTTCCCTTGCTGCTTTTAATATTTTTTCTTTGTACTTCATTTTTGATAGTTTGGTTAATATTTGTCTTGTGTTTCTCCTTGGATTTATCCTGTATGAGACTGTCTGTGCTTCCTGGACTTGGTTGACTATTTCCTTTCCCATATTAGGGAAGTTTTCAACTCTAATCTCTTCAAATACTTTCTCAGTCCCTTTTTTTTCCTCTTCTTCTTCTGGGCCCATATAATTCGAATATTGGTGTGTTTAATGCTGTCCCAGAGGTCTCTGAGACTGTCCTCAATTCTTTTCATTCTTTTTTCTTCATTCTGCTCTGTGGTAGTTATTTCCACTATTTTATCTTCCAGGTCACTTATCCATTCTTCTGCCTCAGTTATTCTGCTATTGATTCTTTCTAGAGAATTTTAAATTTCATTTATTGTGTTGTTCGTCACTGTTTCTTTGCTCTTTAGTTCTTCCAGGTCCTTGTTAAACGTTTCTTGTATTTTCTCCATTGTTTTTCTAAGAATTTGGATCATGTTTACTCTCATTACTCTGAATTGTTTTTCACGTAGACTGCCTATTTCCTCTTCATTTGTTTGGTCTGGTTGGTTTTTACCTTGCTCCTTCATCTGCTGTGTATTTCTCTGTCTTCTCATTTTGCTTAACTTACTGTGTTTGGGGTCTCCTTTTTGCAGGCTGCAGGTTTATAGTTCCTGTTGTTTTTGGTGTCTGCCCCCCATGGGTAAAGTTGGTTCAGTAGGTTGTGTAGGCTTCCTGGTAGAGGGGACTTGTGCCTGTGTTCTGCTGGATGGGGCTGGATCTTGTCTTTCTGTTGGGCAGGACCATGTCCAGTGGTGTGTTTTGGCATGTCTGTGAACTTATTATGATTTTAGGCAGCCTCTCTGCTAATGGGTGGGGCTGTGTTCCTTCTTGCTAGTTGTTTGGCATAGCACTGTAGCTTGCTGGTCATTAAGTGGAGCTGGGTCTTAGCATTGAGATGGAAATCTCTGGGAGAGCTTTTGCCATTCGATGTTACATGGGGCCTGGAGGTCTCTGGTGGATGAATGTCCTGAACTCAGCTCTCCCACCTCAGAGGCTCAGGCCTGAACCCGGCCGGAGCACCAAGAGTCTGTCAGCCACAGAGCTCAGATGAAAAGGGAGAAAAAAAAAGAAAGAAAAAATAAAATAAAACAGTTATTAAGATAAAAAATTTAATTATTAAAAATATAAAAATAAAAAAGTAATAAAAAAAAGAAAGAAAGAAAGGAGAGAGCAACCAAACCAGAAAACAAATCCACCAATCATAGTAAGTGCTAAAAACTATACCAAACAAATGGACAAACAGAATCCCAAGAGAAATGGTGAAAGTAAAGCTATATCGACAAAATCACACAGAGAAGCATACACATACACACTCACAATAAGAGAAAAAGGAAAAAAATATATATATATATCTATATATATGGGAAAAAAAAGGAAGAGAGCAACCAAATCAATTAACAAATCTACCAGTGATAATAAACTCTAAATACTAAACTAAGATAAACATAGAACCAGAAACCAGTCAGTTGCATACAGCAAACCCCAAGTCTACAGTTGCTCCCAAAGTCCACTGCCTCAATTTTGGGATGATTCGTTGTCTATTCATGTATTCCACAGATGCAGGGTACATCAAGTTGATTGTAGAGACTTAATCCGCTGCTCCTGAGGCTGCTGGGAGAGATTTCCCTTTCTCTTCTTTGTTCGCTCTGGTCCTGGGGTTCAGCTTTGGATTTGGCCCCGCCTCTGTATGTAGGTCGCCTGAGGGCATCCGTTCTTCACTCAGACAGGACGGGGTTAAAGGAGCAGCTGATTCGGGGGCTCTGACTCGCTCAGGCCAGGGGGAGGGAGGGGTACGGATGCGGGGTGAGCCTGCAGCGGCAGAGGGCAGCATGACGTTGCACCAGCCTGAGGCGCGCCATGCATTCGACCTGGAAAGTTGTCCCTGGATCCCGGGACCCTGGCAGTGGCGGGCTGCACAGGCTCCCGGGAGGGCAGGTGTGGATAGTGACCTGTGCTTGCACACTGGCTTCCTGGTGGTGGCAGCGGTGGCCTTGGCATCCCAGGCCCGTCTCTGGTGTCTGTGCTGATAGCTGCGGCTTGCGCCTGTCTCTGGAGCTCGTTTAGGCGGTGCTCTGAGTCCCATCTCCTTGTGCACCCCGAAACACTGGTCTCTTGCCTCTTAGGCAGTTCCAGACTTTTTCCTGGACTCCCTCCTGGCTAGCTGTGGCGCACTAGCCCCCTTCAGCCTGTGTTCACGTAGCCATCCCCAGTCCTCTACCTGGGATCTGACCTCCAAAGCCTGAGCCTCAGCTCCCCACCCACACCCGCCCCAGCAGGTGAGCAGACAAGCCTCTCAGGCTGGTGAGTGCAGGTCGGCAATGATCCTCTGTGCGGTAATCTCTCCGCTTTGCCCTTCTCACCCTTGTTGCTGCGCTCTCCTCTGTGGCTCCGAAGCTCCCTCCCCCCCACCACCCCACCCCATCTCTGCCAATAAGGGGGCTTCCTAGTGTGTGGAAACTTTTCCTCCTTCATGGCTCCCTCCCAGTGGTGCAGATCCCATCCCTCTTCTTTTGTCTCTGTTTTTTCTTTTTTCTTTTGCCCTACCCAGGTACGTGGGGAGTTTCTTCCCTTTGGGGAAGTCTGAGGTCTTCTGCCAGTGTTCAGTAGGTGTTCTGTAGGAGCTGTTCCACATGTAGATGTATTTCTGATGTATCTGTAGGGAGGAAGGTGACCCCCACGTCTTACTCTTCCTCTGTCTTGAAGGTCCCTCTGAATCTGTTATTTTTAATCCATCTGAAAACTTGAATGCATAATAATATCACTTTAAAAAATGTTTCCTTGCAAATAGGAACTGATGACAGTTTAGCTGTATTTTAGGCAAACAGTCTGTGTGTGTGTGTATGTGTACATGTGTGTGGGGTGACTTTAAGGATAGATAGTTTGCAAATACTTTGCCATAGTACCATGAATTATTAAGATCCGCTTATAACTGATGTGAACATAGGAATTGGGGCCTTAAGGGGTGCAGAATTTGCCACCCCAAAATATGCCTCTTTGGCATAAAGATTATTTTAAACTGGTTATTTTTAAGAAGCAGCAGACAGAGGAGAAGCTCTGTAAACTGAGTGGAATTTACTCTTTTATAAGAAAAATTTACATTTATAGGGGACATCTCCATTTGTAAGGCTGTCCCTCTCTGTATAGGAAAAGGATGGTTCTAAATTTTTAGAAACTTATCAGTGGAGCCGGCAAGGACTGAAATTTGCACAACACCCTTACCCTTGTTTACTGTGCTTTTCCTGGTCACCTTTCACAACTGGTTTCCCCCCCATCCCCACACCCTCCACCCAACTTCTTTTGTCTTTAGCTGGAGATGTTATTTAAGGTGGTGGCTTGTGTCATTTAGGGGAGTTACTCAGTATTCCTGGGTCTCTCCCTTGTTTACAGGAGGCATACATGTTATTAAACTTCTGTTTATTTTTCTCCTGTTAATCTGTCTTTTATTACAGGGAAGTCTCAGGCAAGACCCTAGAAGGGAAGAGGGAAAATGATTTTCCTCCGCCACTGGCCATAGAACCAAAATCATAAAATAAGGAGGTGAATTGGGAGTAATGTGGAAATTCAGGACTACTGTAGTCAAAATAAGAAAAGCCTTTATATTGATGCTCTAGTAAGGAGGGATTAGAGATCCTAGTGATATTTTGATGGGGAAATTTTAAAATTCTGCCAGCAGTAGACCCCTCTGCATGAATAGAGAAGAGAGAACACAATTTAATACTGCATGAGCATTATCACATTCACATGCGTGTAAGGTAGCACAGCACTCGGATCAATTTACAAAGTCTGGACATACTTTCTCATAAATTTATACCCTGAAGTAGAAGACAGAACAATGAAAACTTCTCTTATCTCCTTGAGAGAAAAATACATACACCTGTGGTTGTCTCTTGACTATCTCCTGAGAGACTTAATTTCAGAAGTGTTTGTTTATAGCTCCAAGGGATAGATGATATGTGAACTGAATTATAAAGTCAAAAGGGTCGGCCTCTTCAGCCAATTAGACTTTCAAGAGTCATCCTAAGGAGGGGAAGGTCCTTGAAGAAAATTTCATCACCTTACCCTTGCAGTCTACATTTCTATTTTGTTTTATTGTTTGAGTGAGTATATTCATATGTGTTTACTATTTATATACTTTATCTGTTAAATTATATGTAGTTCTGGTGAGGATTTAGTTCTTCTCAGCTGATATTTGTTTACATTACTCAGAAGATATAATTCCTGTATTCCCCTTTCGGGTGTTCATTCATGAGCATATATCAAGAAGATGAGAATGGAGACAGGAAAACCTATGCAAATATTTGTTTGATTGAAAGCAAACATTTTCTCAAAGCATCAACACAGTCCACCATGGCATGGACTTCAAACCATATTTGTTCAATGAGAGAATATAAGACCGGCTAAAGGCAGCCTGTTCTTGCTAGAATCTCTCAAGACAAATATCAGAAACTAGCAAAACACTAAACAAATGTATGGTAAAGAAAAACACACAACATAAGAGTTATGCATTTCAGTTTTATTCAGGGACCTTACTGAGGACTATAGCCCAGGAAAAAGCCTCTCAGTAGCTCTGAGGGAACTGCTCCACAGAGGTAAGGGAGAAGCCAATATATATATGATTTGGGGCTAGGGAATATGTGCAGTCAAGCATACGTCCTGGTAAAAGATTACTGCTAGTCACAAGGAACAAATATCTTAATGATTTTAGTGCTTTTCTATGTATAGAAAGATGCCAAACTCTGGGTTCGTTAAAATTCTTCCTAAGATATACATCTATCTAAGGGGCCTGTTTTTCCAAAGCACAGAGTGCCTCACCCTGTTTCCCATCTCAGACTCCTCTCAGGGTGCACTGTTGGTCAGTGACTGCAGTGGCTAATGACTTAATCCTTGTAGAACTGGATGGTGAGTAACATTCTTTGTTTTACAGTATTGATTATGAAAGTAAAATTCCAACCATTAGACTGAATCAGCCCTGAACCCCGAGAGCAAAGACACTAAACAATTCAATTTTCCTGAATAGCAGAGATATTCTAGGTAGTTTGTGAATTGACCTATATCAGTAAGATTATTTTGGCACACAAAATTTCAAATCTCGGTTCCTTTTTCCTTGAAAGAGAAAGAAACAGGATGAGAGAAGGAGAGAGAAAGAGAGAGAGATCTGTCTAATGCTCTTCTCTTCCCATTTAGAGTTAGAGAAGATTCTGAGTCCCTTTAAAAGAATAGTAACAAAAACTATTAGATCAAGGGATATACAGACATAATACATAAGGATTATGTCTGGATATATCAAACATGATATTTGGCAGTATGACTCATGGTGTCTTTATGGAAAAAAAAAGTGAACTGGGAAACAGCATTGTTGAGAATATCTGGAGATGGTTGGGTTACTACATCCTAAGAGGTTGGGTGTCAAATTGAAGGAGTGTATTCCGCTGAAGAGCTCTGACCTTGATAGTCCTATTTAACACTTTTATCAGTACGTTGAGGGAACATATGGAAGGAACACATTAAATTTGCAGGTGACATAAAATTTAAGGTGCTAGGTAACAACTAAGATTCAAAAGGTTCTGGACGGGCCATAATGATGGGCTAAAATTAACAAGGTGGAATTCAGTAAGGATATATATGATGTCAAATTTTTAAAAATCCTGACAGTGAGGAGAGATTTTATTCAAAAGGTTTACTGCAAAGGGTGGATAAGGGACTATTGCAATAGGGGAAGCGGAACAATCATAATAGGGAGAACACTATGACCATAAGATCTGCAAAGCATCTCAAGGGTTGGGTAAAAAAAATTTCTTTTACGAAGAGGAGTAAACAAGGCTGGAAAGAACCAGGTGTACAGAAGTGGGTTAAAAAGGCATAATCAGATACTAAATTGGATAAAGTTTTAGCCTGAGGCCAGCCTGTTTTCCAGGAGGGGCCGAGTTGCTATATACTGTATCACACTGAGGCTAAGCCAAATTTCAGGGGCCTATGGGAAGGACAGACTCTTAACCAAAGTTTGGTTAACAAGCATTTTTTTGCTAAATATCAGTGGTGACAAGCATTTCATCTAATCATTTATGAGGTAAAGAATAGGACTTTGGAGGATCTGTGTCTGGCCTTGCCATAGATAAACTAGGGGGCCATTTGTGTGTCTTATCTAAGTCATATGAGGAAGGACAATTTTTTGCAATAAGCTGTTTTTCAGGACACAAAAGAATGGAAGGTTCCTTTAACCTCTGTTTTCCAGGTGCATAGGGCTCAGGTAAAATCCAACATTGTCTATAACGTGTTTCATTAAAGGTCAAGGAAATAGGTATCAATGATAGGATGGGGTTCTTCGGGCCTAATAGTAAGGTTATATGAGAAACACCAGATTTCATTTGGTATGCGCCATCAGTGTGACATGGTGTGTGGCAGCAGGGCAATTTTAGGCTACATTAATAGAAAATAGAAGTCTATCAAAAGGGAGGGTTAGTAGTCTATTGTGGACTGTACTCTTCAAAATATATCTAGAGCAACACGTTCAGCTCTGTATATGCATGTTGCAGTGTTTTACATAGATTATAAACTTAATTCTTACATTATCACTTCAAGGTAAATAGGTATATCTTCAAATATTCAAACAGCTTTCATGAATGTGGGGTTACATGTGTATCTTCTGTAGCTTCTGTGGGTGGAAGTAAAGTCAATGTATAGCATTTATAGAAGGCAGGTTCCTGCTCAACCAAAGGAAGACTATTCTCACATTTTCCTTTTCCAGAGGACTTCTAATCACTAGAAGTATTCAAGCAGAAACTAAATGTTCAACAGGCCCAGGTGTTATTAGGGGGAGTTCTGCATTGGATGAGAATTTTGGCCTATTTTCTTTGGTCCCTTCACAATTCTATGATCCTGTGACTCTCCTAGTTGACCATTTCAATCTAATTCTGATTCCTCTTTCTTTGAGAGACTTTCTCCCTTCAACTCTGCAGAGAGTCCTCCTCAGCAGTACCAAGCACTTACGACAGCATAGTATTAGCTTTGGGGAAAGTACATTTCACACTAGATAAAAAATGTTCAAAGAGCAGGGTAGTTAAAGACTGTTTCCTAGCCACCAGTCCACGTCTTTCTACATTTTAGGTCCTCTGGTCCTCCACGACCTATAAAAACTGGGCTATTCCTTTGTTACCCTTGATTTCTTTCTTCTCAATCTGGTTGAAATATCTGTGTTTATTTCCATAGTGAATATTCCCTTTTATTGGTCATTAGCATATACACATTCACACATAGGCTAAAACTGGGCTATAAGCAGTTTTTTCCTGATAAAAATGTTTTATCTGCTGTGCAGGATGGAGGGTTCTTACCTGAGCCTCATAACCAAAAATAATAATCTCTGTGTAGGTCATAGTTTCTCCTGGGAGTCTGGTAGAAGCACAGAGACAATTAATCTCCAATAACACTTCTATGCATATTGTAGGGGAGGAAAAAATAATTTTCCCTCTGCTGTTCTAAATTCTCAGATGAGGTCCCTGAAACAAGACAGATTAAGCAGAGAAAATGTTTATTAACACATATATCTCATATATACATGAGAGATACCCAGGGAAAAGAGGTAGATTAAAATTTGGGCTTAAATATCATCTTCATTGGAAAAAAAAAAGAAAAAGAAACTTCAACAAAGCAATACAGGTATGAACAACTGAAAAGACAATTCACAGAAAATGAAGAGAAATAGCCATTAAACAGATAAAAATGTGTCCCGGCTTATTAACAAGGAAAGAACACAACAAGCCTCAAATCCAATGGAAATGGAATAGTCAAGAGCACAGGTGGACTGGCTGGAACAGCATTTTGGTTTTATATCAAAAAGAGGCAGTTACACCTTTGGAGGAATTATTATCTTCAACACTACTGCCTTCATGAAGCAATGTTGCTGCCTCAATGCGGCCCTTGATTCACAGATGTTCTAAATCTCTAGGCCTGACGTTCTGAAATTCAATTAAATTAAAACTTCATTATGTCTATAGGGCCACTACTGATGTTCAGGCTTAGTGCCAGTGGGCTAAACTCAAGACAGTCTTAATAGCCCTGGCCAGTGCTCTCCTTGATAAATCTCTTCACATTTTTGCTAACACTTGGGATGTTGTCAATGTCCTAGGTATCTGGTCTGCCACTTGGAAGACTACAGACTGGCAGATTAAATGCACCCCTCTTTGGAGTCATGAAGTGTGGAAACAGATCTCAGCTGGCAGTCAGACAGACTGAGTCACTCATGTAGATGTCTACAGTAAGGGCCAATTCTTTGATGAGACCAACTGGAATCAAGCTTTTAATCACGCCTGCTTGGTGGCCATCATCACTACCTGTCTATCATCATACTGGACATGGCAACACATACACTTTTGTAAATGGGGCAAAAAGGACTATATGTTTCTGGTGCAGAAGTTACCACTTCAAGCCAAACTTGCAACTCTTGCCAAAAGTAGACCCATTTGACTCACAGTGGGAAGACACGTTGCAACAGCGAGTGCTCCTGTCTTCCTCTGGTAGCTTGACTACTGGACTGTTTGATCCCTCTCTTAAGGCTATCTCTGGTAATTCATGACTGTCAACACTTTTTCAACTCATTGTGTTGCTGTTCCTGTCTGCTCAGATAACTCTGGCTACCCAATTATGACCCTTGAATCAAAACTCCACCATGTTCTGCTTTCAAAATCATCTACAGTCTGACAATTGTTTACCTTTTGTCATGAAGGCCACATAAAAATGGACTGATGATCATGGTATTTGATGGGCATTCATGTCCCTTATCATCTTCAGATGCTGACATCACTGAGATGTGGAATAGATTTTTTTAAATCATCTAAAAATTATTTGACCCTACCTTATCTCTTCCTGGCTGACATACTTTAGTAAGACAGTTTGGTCACTGAATATGGCTATTTCCTGTGTTAGAAAACAAAATTCAGCTGCATAAACCTGAAGGTCTAGTTTGCTTTATTAAATGATTCATGAATCAGGCAACATCCCATCTAGCAAGTAGAAAGGTTCTCCAAGGAGTTGTACAAAATGGAAGGTTTTTATAGGCAGGAGGGGTTGCTACAAGGAAGTCACAAACAAAAGAAAGGATTATTTCAGGCAGGGTCACCTTCCTTTGGGGGAAGGCCAGTGAGCTATCATGAAGATTATCTCACTAGTGTTGATCTCCCTTTTTATAAGAAGAGAGAACAAATATTTTGAGATGTTCTAGGGACCCTCTGGAAAATCCCAAAGTTACTGCCAGGTCAAAAATTCTTCATTTAGAATTTACTTTGGGGAAGTTTGTCAAAACTATCCAAAAGGTTTGGACACTTGACTAAAAAGGATCACAGATTATGAAAATAATACTTAGTTATGTATTTAACCAAATTGATAAATATTTTAAAGGCAAATACCAAAGGTTACATAATTGTGAGCGAAACAGCTCTTTTAATATTTAGAAGGTTGTTTTCTTAAGTAATCAAAGACCTGACTAAGACAACATGAAGCACAAGAAATTATTTTGACAAAACACAACATTTTTTGCTTTCTAGCCAGAAGACTTAAAAGGTAAAGAAAAACCTTTTACAATCTCTTATCAAGAGCAGACCAATAGTTTTTAAAAAATTCTTCTTTTAACAGAGAGGACTAAATTCTAATTTTGCTTTTGATATTAGAATTCATTTAAATTAATTAAATTCATTCTAATCTTAGCCAGCTTGACAACACATTAAAATTTTTTCCCAAAGATTCCTTTCCACATACTATTTATAACTTTCTTTTTTACATTAAGTTTTTATCCTATGTTTTTCCTCTTTTTTGTCAACAGAAATGTATCTTCATTCCTCATACCTTATTTTACTGAAAACACACATCCTACTTTCTTTGCAGACAGAGATGTTTGCATTATTATTTCTAGCAGCTTTATATATTGAAAAATTTAATCCTTAAAAACCTTAATTTTTAGTGAGAATAAAAAAGTAAGCAATTGTGAACTGTCTCTTACATTAGCATACCATGGCTTGGCAAACTTATAAATATATTTTATAATTTCTAGAAACATATGCCTTTTTAAATAGTATAATCTTTTAGTGTGGCATAAAACATGTTTCCTAATAAACCCAAATATCTTTTAGTTTGTAAAAAGAAGCCCAAACTGAATAAACCTGTGTTTAGTAATTAATGTTTCAGTATTTTGTCTTACTTGGAAATGATCTGGATATTTAATGAATTTAACTTAGCTTATCATTTAAGTTAGCAAAAAAGTTTGCAGGTTACCAAAAAGATTTGGGGAAACTATTTAAAAATTTTACCTAAAACCTTTTTATACTACTTCCCTCTATTGTTTTTATGAATTATGTTTAGATTACCCACAAAACTTCATGAGACATTAGACATAGCCACATCTCAAGCTATTTTTCTTGCTGAAAAATTTTGTAAGAAATAACATGAACTTATTTGACCTTTAGTAAGCCTAGGTAGAATAAAAGTTGTATGTCTACATTATTTTTAATGTTGATAACTCTAAAGACATACCTATTTTAATTAAACCAACAAGCAAACTAGTTTTTATTATCTCAAATCATGTGAACCTGAAAAGCCTTTGGGTTTTTTTTTTACATTTTTAAGAATTTTATGTGTACATAACTCATACAAGTGCTTAATTTTCTTTAGGCCAATTAAATAGAGCTCTTTTAAAAATTAATTTTGGCAATACCATCCAGAGGTAGAAAAATACCATACAACATACATATAGAGACACACACATACTGATAGAAACAAACAGAGACCTTATAACTTGTTTTAAAATTACTACCATGAATCAGGTATTATAATATAAAACTCACTAGTTATAAAAGAAGTTTGATCTAAGTTATTTTTCTGGTAGATGAAGTATGTTAAGGTTACCTACTCAGACGGCTAATGATGCTTAGGATTTTCATTAGCCTTAGTTTCAAATGACCTTTCTCCCTTTCGATAGGAATTGCCTCCCTGAAGCTTGCATTTCAAAGAGATGACCTAGATAAGAATTCCTGGAGAGGACCAGGTAGAATATTTACATCTCAAAGACACAAGGACAAGCCTTCTGAGATAAATTTGTAAGTGTTCAGTTTCTACACAACTTTATCATCTGCTAAGAATTTAAAAATCACATTCTCTGTTCAGCTGTTAATGCTGGGATCCATATTTAGTTTTATAAGCTTTTCCCTGTTTTTAGTTTTGTTTTGGGTTTTTGGGTCATGAATTTTATTTCTGTTTGTCGATAAGAAATGTAAGAGCGGAATGTTAATAAATTTCAGTTTAGTTATGTAATGTCAAGAATTTAAAAATTTAAAAATGGATTGGTTAAAAAAAAAGAATAAAAGACTTCCCTGGTGACACAGGGTAGTTTGAGAATTGATAAAAAGGATTGGTGGACTTTGAATTGTTTCTGGAGCCACATCACTGGTCTTGTAAAGATTATCTTTGTAAAACAAGAACAGTTGTTTTTAATTCCTCAAAGAATTGGGTTACCACCTATATCAAAGGAATTATAACACCTAGCCACCTGTGTTGGAATGTTTTTCTTTCTCTCTGGATACATCAGGTTAAAGAAGAAGGCCAAAAAATAATTCCTATCAGGCTCTGAATATCAGCTTCAAATTTGGCCAAATTTCTAATCATACAGTTATTAAATTCTTTCAAATATCTTGCCAGGTTTCAATTGGGACAAACAGTAAATATTTCTGGTGGTATTAATAACTGTTTGATAGTCTCATCAGAGTGGAAAGGCACTTCAGAGAAAATTACTAGAATGAGTACTTAAAGGATAGAGGAGAGCAGTAAGAGTTACATCAATCTTATAGTCTTTTGTTTTAGGAACCGTTTATATCTTTAATTTTTCTTTAATCTTTGCACCAAATCTTTCAATGAAGCTATTTTGGAATTTTGAACCTCTTAGAGCCTTCTGCATGCCAACTGAAATAAGTGTCTCATTCTATTTGATTTGGAAGCCCTTGCTTTCAAGTGCACTTCTTAAATGATTTTATCTAATTGGAATGCTTCTCATAACAGCCATTGTAATTTCTCAGGACACAAAGTTCTAGGTTGTCCTTAATAAGATTTTGTCCATTTTAGATATTATAGTTTTGGGGACCATAGTTCTCACAGAAGGTGGTGCACTTAACTCTTTGGATTCTAAGGATATCATCGTGTTATTATTTATTTTGTAGCTAAGGCTTTGGGTCTCTCACCTCCAATTAATACCTAAAGGGAATGTGCTACTGGATTGGATATCATGTGTTTACAGTGTACCTCATTGCACAGAAATTTTCTTGAGGTTGGCAAGTAACCTAGTGTCAAACTAAGCCATTCCATGACCAACTTATCCTTACATGGGAGAACTTGGGTTTGGTGGAAAGCACCCTAACAGCTCTTAGATGCTCAATCTGTACCCACCAATATGTGTCTTTTTGGCTTCTTAGATTCCCATGAGCAATTAGCCTTTATCTACAAAAAACAAGACAAACAAACATGTGCACCTTAATATTGGCAGTAACCAATGAACTAGGGGCTGGGGAAAGAATTGAATCAGCAGACCTCAAAAAAATGTAGACTGCAGACTGATTCTAAATAAATGGAGGACTACAGCTGCTACCAACAATTCCCAAATGGGGAAGGATTTCAAATAAATGGGGATCTGCAGACTAAACCACCAGCAGTTCCTGATGTGGAATCTGGTTTTCCACTAAAATACCTGGGAATTGGAGTCTGAAAGGCTAGAGGCTAGGCTTCAGGCAGAACCATCTGTCAGTTCATTTGGGTTCCAGGCAGAATCATCTACCAGCTCAAGCTGAACTTCTGTGTAAAGGAAAGTCAATTAGATCATGAACTCAACAAAAGAGAGTAGAGCTCAGAACCAAGAGAAACTTACTTAACCACAGCCCTCAGAAATGGTGAGAAAGAGAGTGAACTCAAAGTGTTTGCAGGGTACCATGCCTGAGTTTCTCATTGTCCCTGAATGTCAATAGAAGTTCATTTCATATCCCACCACTGCTACAAGATCTGTTAAAAAAAAAATTTAACTGAGTAAATTTAAAGATCTAATTGGATTTATTAAATAATTCATGAATGGTGTAGCATCCAATGTAGCAAGTAGAAAGGCACTCTGAGGAGTTGTACAAAATGGAAAGTTTTTATAGGCAGAAGGGGGTGGGACAAGGAAGTTATAAACAAAAGAAAGGATTGTTTCAAGCAGGGTCAACTTCCTTTGGGGGAAGGGCAAGGGTCTATCATGCAGATTACCTCACTAGTGTTGATGAGAAAATTTCAGACTGATTGGTTTAAAATTCCATTCCTGGGAGAAGCTGAAACTGCAATTAGGTTAGGTATTCAGTTTGGGTTTGCTGATGTGAGGCTTAGCACAAGTGACTCCATTTTGGGCCTATTGTTTCCTTTTTGAACACCAGAGGGGGTCGATCTCCTTTGGCTTCCTCCTGGGTAATAATAAGGGGAAAGGGGAGGAGAAATATATAAAACTTTTGAAAATTCAGGATTCTTCCCTGACCATTCCTGGGCGTGATGTGTCTCTTTCTCCTACTAGTAACCTCAGGTAGGCCTGATTGGTACATCTTCTGAGTGGCAGCCTGGCCAGAAGGGAAGCCAGGAGATTAAAAGGTAATTCTGCTTCAGCTGCCTGAATTCTAGTAAGATGGATGCGCAGGCAATCAATCCATCAGGGCCCTCTGTATCACCCCTGAAGAACACGGGGGAGGGGGGCAAGGGAATGAAGCTGATGCTGTTGATGCTGTAGAGGAGCAGAATTTGCCACCCCAAAATATGTCTCTTTGATATATTATTTTTAGTTGGTTATTCTCTGAGACACAGCAGATATGGGTGGGGGGGTGGGAATAAAACTCTGAAAACCAAGTAGGAGTTACCTTTTGTAAGGAACATTTAGATTTATAAGGGAAATCTCCATTTGTAAGAGTGTCTCCCTCACTGAACCAGGAAAAGGAGGATGACCAAATCTCTAGATACTCTGATCAATGGAGAATACAATTATTAAATTCTTCCTAACAACTTCCCATGTAAATTTAGTTCTTAGGCCAGTAGGAAGAACCTAGAAGGGTGGAGGAAAAATTTCTTACTCTCTGACAATGCTCACATAATGCTTGCTGAATTGTAAAAAATAAAGTCCTATGCCTCTGGAAAAAATACATAATCTTCAGCTAAAACAAAAGAAGGGTGTGGAAGAAGCAGGTTATAGGAAGGTGACCCAGGAAAGCTAGGTAAACAAGGGTAAGATTTGTTATGCAGATTTAAATTGGACCTTCTCCATTGTTAAGATTCTCTTGTGATTTGGAGTCACCCTTCTCTTCCCCATATAGAGGGAGAAACTCTTACAGATGGAGATTTCCTTTATAAATGCAGATTTCCCTTTCAAAAGGGTAACTTCTACTCTTTTCAAACTTCTCCCGAGTCTGGTGTTTCTCAAAATAATCAGCTCAAACCAATCCTTACGCCAAAGAGACATATTCAAGATGGCATATTCTGAAATCCTACAGTCACATTTTGGGGTGGCCTATACTGGTCTCCTACAATATAAATATTCATAATCATCCCTAAGTAATTTTTATACACATGAGGAGATTAGGCTCAGTGATAGTTAAGAGTTGGAAAAAAAAATTGTACTAAGGAAAGTGGTGGAATCACCTTCATTGCTAGATTTAATTACTGGGAGACATTCCAAAAACTAATCTGTACTGCTTAGGATTCTGGGTTTGGGTTAATTGACCCCTGAGGCTGTTCCAGTGCTAATTCTTTAATATTATATTGCACATACCAAGGGAGTAAATCACTTTTATATGGATATGAATGGCTAATAAAGTAATAAAAATGCTAATGCTCTGGAGACAAATCCAGAGCTTTCTAGTGGTCAGGTCGCTTTTGGACCACAGTGGGAGCTGCTCACCCACGGTGCATGGATCAAATATTTCTAACTGCCAGTTGCCTGATTCCAGTGAAGCTAGATTCTGGAGAACATTTAATTTACTTATTTTTAGTAGAATCAGTTATATTCATGGTCAAGAAGGATTATCAAATGAGACTCTTTCTTGTACCTTTGTTCACAACTGTTTCATACATGGGGAGTTTTCCTATTTAAAAAGTATCCAAGAAAGACTTTCAAGGCTTCTTCCAGTACAGCTGCAATACTTTGGAGGTTTTTTTTTTCTCATACCAAGACCTGACTCCTTACGCTGCCATTTAAAGTCTTTTTATCTTGTTCCTTTCTCAGTAGAAGTTGAAGGATAAATCATGAAATTTGATAAAAGATATACTGAGACATATTAATATTTTAAGAACTTATTTGAGCAAAAATCAATTTTAATTGGGCAACGCCAAATTAAAGTGTTTAGAAGTGCTCTGCTGTCAGGAGGTGGGGAAAAATTTTTATAGAGAAAAGTCAGAAGCACAGTAAGGAAATCATTGATTAGCTATAGCTTTAAACCTAGTTGACTGTTTGTGATTGGTTGTCCTTTGGTTTCAATTTCATAACTTTGATGTATTTACAGGCTTAGATTTTGTTTTGCTTATGTAGGTGCTATTAGAGCCACCCCAGTCTGATGGCCTCCTTGTTTAATTAATTGAACAAATACAACACTTTTGTTACACAAACAGGAAACTGAGGACCAAAAAGGGGTTAACTCAGGGCATTACCCTAGGTCACCCAGCTAACAGTATTGAAAAGGACAAAGTTAGAATCTTTAACTCTGTGCTTTTTCTCCTGCTTACAAGCTGTCACTGTAGAATCCTGTTAGGCCTATGGCTTTGCCCTTCAATTCACTGCGTCCATATTATCATACAATTCTACACAAATCTGGTCTTCTCATCTAAGATTTTACCTTTTCCATCTTCAATTTATTTAAATAGATGAAAATACAAATATTTCATGGAGCACTTAACAGGAGGATTCAAGTGACCTTGGATGTGGGACACCTGACACTTGATGAAAACCTGGAATGGCAGCAGGGAAAATAAACAAACCTCTTTGAGTTCCATTTAACTCATTTTATTCTTTGTGTTTGTTAGAGATAACTCTGTTTGATCTCTCGAATTTATAAAAGAGGTCTTAGATAAAATAGAGAGACCTCTGTCAAAAACTACTTGGGTTTGACACATCCTACAGAGTTCCCCTTTGTCAGCTATATGACCCTGTATTGCTTGGAAATGTAAGGCCTCTGATAACGCCTGAAGCATATTTTGGTAATATGAATCAGAGCAAATTCAAATCAATCATTGGCCTTGTCTGTTATAATCTTCCTCACCAGTGGATGATTGGAGGAATGCTGCTGTTAACTGCATCCTTCTGAAATGTGCCAGCACTGGGCAGTTACTGCTGAAAGTGGGCTTGGTCCCTGGAGATGATGCTAATGGAAGTGTTCTTGGGTGGCCTCGGCCTGCAGCGGCTTGAAGCAGGATTTCATTTCCCCAGCCAGAGATTGAAGTCGGCCACGGCAGTGAGAGTGCTGAATCCTAGCCACTAGACCACGAGGGCCAATGGCCAGTGACAAGGCCAATGGCCAGTGACAAGGCCCCTGGCCTGTCGGCTTTGTAGAAATGAATTCCCACAAAGAGACGGAAAGTAGTAAAACAAGCAAAGTGTTTATTAGGAAGAAAAAGAGTATGTGTGGATAGACACACAGGTGGACTCAGAGAGAGAGTCCCGCCCTCGTGGTAGTTTGAATCACTCGTATGGGGTATTTCTTCTGGGTTTCCTGGGGCCTATCATCTTGCTTTGCCTGGCTCTGAGTCCATATTTGGTTTATCTCAGGGTCCTCCCGTGTGTGTGCGCATCTCTTAGCCAAGAAGGATTCTAGCAAAGAGGACTATGGGTAGGTTGACATCACCTACTATGGGGTGGTGCCCCCTCCCTTTTGATCTCCGAGGAGATTTTCTGTGCATGTGTAGTCGGAAAGTCTCCTTGACTTTGAGAATGAGTAATACATGGTCTCTTTATCTCTTATCTGGGCAGGGCTCAGCTTCTCCTCCCTCCTTTTCTTGCCTTCATCTTGCAGTATCTGTCCACAAAGGACAACTTCCAGCTACTCAGCCTGGAGCCCATCTATCTCTGGCCTCAGAGGAACACTAGCTTCCAGAGGAGGAAGACAGGTAACTTCCCTCCCTCCATAAAATCATATATCTGCATCTTTACTCTCTCATTTCAGAGAAAGAGGTATCCTTCCTCCTGGCCCAAACTTACCAGTTCACTTAGATTTTTGATGTCATTACTTGTCTCCTGCCCTGGAAATTTTCTCCATCAATACCTCTGTTCTCTTGCATATTCAATGTCCTCTTTTTGCATAGATTTTTACCCTCAGCTTACAAACTTTTTCACATTTCTCCATGTAAAAATAGTAAAGGGGAGCAGAATATGCCACCCTAAAATATGCCTCTTTGGCATAAGGATTAATTCTGAGCTGGTTATTTTTACGAAACAGAAGACAAGGGGAAAACTCTGAAAACCAAGTAGGAGTTACCCTTTTGTAAGAAACATACATTTATAAGGGAAATCTCCATTTGTAAGGATGTCTCCCTCTCAGTCCCAGCAAGAGAAGGACGAATCTCTAGAAATTCTTATCAATGCATGAGGCAGAGACTTGAATCTGCATAACAACCTTATCCTTGTTTACCGTGTTTTTCCTGATAACCTCTCACAGTTGGTGCCCTCCACCCCAATTTTTCTTTGTCTTTAGCTGAGGATGATATTTAGAGCCACAGCTTAAGCCACTTGGAGGAGTTACTCAGTTTTCCTGGTTATTTCCCATGTATACAGAAAATAATACATGTTATTCAATGTCATTGTTTTTCTCCTGTTAATCTCTCTTTTATACGGAGGTGGGGGGTAGGGGGTGGGCGGGTGTCTCGGCCAAGAACCTAGAGGGGTAGAGGGAAAATGGTTTTTCTTCCACTACAATAGAAAAGAAAAGAAAGTCTCTTTAATCCTGATATCTCCTGTAAGCGCAGATACAAGTTAAAAACAAGAGGCTTAATTCTGCCTGTTGAAAATAGGAGACCAGACTCTCCCCTCCCCTTCTGTTTGAGAATTTGTTTCTCTGTCCTTTTCAAATGTATATAAATCTTTATAATGACTAAATAAGCCTCTCAGCAGTCTCACAACTCAGGACTGTTTCCTCAAGGACCTGAAAGCCATCATTCTGAGATGCAAACATCAAGGGAGATAACACCCCTATTTCCCATTCCTGTGTGAGGGTCAGACTCTAATGTCAGTGGGCACTTTGCTCTAATTTATAAAACTCCCTCTCATCATTAAGATATGAAAAGCTTTTTTACCTACCGGATAAAGTCAATCAGCTAATATGGATGGTTTCCCCAAATTTCATGATAAAGTTAGGATGAATTAAGTATGACAAAAGATGCTGTCAAGTCCTCTTATGTAAGGACTAGTGATTGTTTTCTTGAAAATACGTACATAATGAATTTTACCTGTTTAGTCTTTTATATAAAGGTTAAAATTGCTTTCTGTTTTTATGATCTCATAACGGATTGCCTGTGATGTGTATCGCCTTCTGGTTTAATGTTTATTCAATAATAAAACTGTTTTCTGTCTCTACTACCTCTGTGGAGAGGTTTTCTGGGTGAGTAGAAGATTTTGTTTCTTTTAGTTCTATTTCCCCAACGCTCCTAACTTGTCTAACTTAATTCCCTTCTTTACAGCAGCAAATTGTTTGAAGCCATCATTTACATTGATTTCTGCTTCCTTTTGGCCTACTTATTCATTAGCCCAGGGGGGGTCCCAAACTTTGAACATTGGAATCATCTAGGGAGATTTAAAAAAAAAAATACTGATACCAAATATCCTGATTTAATTGGTAGGGGTGTGATGACTCAGGCATCAAGATTTTGAAAAGTTTGCTGGTTATTCCTTTTTTCTTTCTTTCTTTCTTCCATTCATTCATTTATTTTTGGATGCATTGGGTCTTCCTTCCTGCTCACGGGTTTTTTCTAGGTGCCGCGAGCCGGGGGCTACTCTTCATTCTGGTGTACAGTCTTCTCATTGCCGTGGCTTCTCTTGTTGCAGAGCACGGGCTCTAGGTGCACAGGCTTCAGTAGTTGCGGCTCGCGGGCTCTAGAGCACAGGCTCAGTAGCTGTGGTGCATGGGCTTAGTTGCTCCGTGGCATGTGGGATCTTCCCAGACCAGGGATCGAAGCTGTGTCCCCTACACTGGCAGGCGGATTCTTAACCACTGCACCACCAGGGAAGTCCCGGTTGCTAGTTATTTCTAATGTGCAACAAAGTTTGGGAACTGCTGGCTTTTGCTTACACTGACTGAAACTCTTTATTCTGAGGTTAAAATGTAGATAGTTCTAGGACCAGATAGAGATGAGATTAAACTTCTACTCTACCATTTCCCTTCAGCAAGAAAGTTAACCACTGAGCCTGGCAAATATTCTCCTTAACCAAACTTTAGACGGGTTCCTCTGAACTTACTTTTGTGGTACGCGGGCCTCTCACTGTTGTGGCCTCTCCCGTTGCAGAGCACAGGCTCCGGACGCGCAGGCTCAGCGGCCACGGCTCACGGGCCCAGCTGCTCTGCGGCATGTGGGATCTTCCCAGACTGGGGCATGAACCCGTGTCCCCTGCATCGGCAGGCGGACTCGCAACCACTGCGCCACCAGGGAAGCCCTGAGCTTACTTTTTGACCAGGCCTTGTTCTTACAGCTTGTCTTTCACCTGCTTAGTCCATTTGAAGCAAGAATCCTGCAAAGTCTGTTTAGCAAGAAACTCCCACTCTTTTTTTTTCTTTTCTTTTCTTTTTCTTTTCTTTTTTTGAAGTATGGTTGATTTACACTGTTATGCCAATCTCTGCTGTACAGCAAAGTGATGAAGTTATACACATACATACATTCTTTTCTTATGTCCTTTTCCATTATGGTTTATCACAAGATATTGAATATAGTTGCCAGTGCTATACAGTAGGACCTTGTTGTTTATCTGTTCTAAATGTAATAGTTTGCATCTACCAACCCCAAACTCCCAGTCCATCCCTCTCCCTCCCCCCTCCCCCTTGGCAACCACAAGTCTGTTCTCTATGTCTATGAGTTTGTTTCTTTTTTGTAGATAGAGGACCTCCCACTCTTGATCTCTGATACTCTTGATATCTGATCAAATTCCTTATTCTCCACCCTTGCTTAATATCTGATCATCTTGACTTGCCTTCAACAATAATCTGCTTAAGTTGATTTAGCAAGGATGCGCCTACCTCCTCACCATCATCCACCTTGGCTATATGTTCTCACTTGTCCTTGCTGTATCCAGAACTGAGCTTAGTTCTATACTGAGGTATTTTTCCCCATGGCAACAGTTCCTGAATAAAATCTGTTTTAACTGCCTTAACTACTTGCTCTGGATTCCTTCAATAAGCCGGTCTCCTCAATCTGTAAAGTAGAGATAATAATGTCCCTTTTTATAGAATTGCAGTGAGGATAAAATGACATCATGCATGTGAAAGTGTTCAATAAATACTAATTATTATGATTACTAGTTATCTCCAACACACAGAATCCAGTATTTTTTTTCCAGTTCATAAGCCCTTTCTTGCTGTTTATCATCCCTTCCTTGAAATTCTCTCTTCCTTTGGCTTCTGTTGAACTGCATTCTCCTGCTTCTTCTATTAACCTCTTTAATGTTTCCTTCTCCCACTTCCCTTTTCCCATATCCTAAGAGTAAGAGACGGGCTTCCCCGGTGGCGCAGAGGTTGAGGGTCCGCCTGCCGATGCGGGGGACACGGGTTCGTGCCCCGGTCCGGGAAGATCCCACATGCCGCGGAGCGGCTGGGCCCGTGGGCCATGGCCACTGAGCCCGCGCGTCCGGAGCCTGTGCTCCGCAACGGGAGAGGTCACAGCAGTGAGAGGCCCGCGTACCGCAAAAAAAAAAAAAAAAAAAAAAAAAGAGTAAGAGAGACAGAAGCATGTGGCTTTGGTTCTTCTCCTCTCCTCATACTCACCCTTTACAGTCTCATCCAGTGGTAACATTGCTGAAATCTCAGCCTCTGTGCACTGGTGCCAAATCAAATTTCAGAGACAGAGATTTGGGTGTGTTAGCTCAAGTTCGTGTGCCCGACGCACAGTGAGGCAAAACAAACCAAAACATCACAGTTTGGAGCAGAGAAAGGTTTATTGCAGAGCCATGCAGGGAGACGGGTGGCTCATGCCACCCAAAACCCTGAGCTCTCTGGAGGGTTTCAGCAAAGCATTTTTAGAAGCCGGTGAAGGAAGGGAGTCTCAGGGTATGTGATCAGCTCGTGTACAGTTCTCTGACTGGTTGATGGTGAGGTAACAGGGTACTGTCACAGGGGTTAACATCATCAGTCCTTAGGCTCCAGGAGGCCTGGGGCTATGTGGTCATGGTCATGAAGTAGTTAACATCTTGCATTTGGTGGGGGGTTTTCACATCTGTAAAACAACTCAGGAAATGTGCATCAAATACTGTTATCTAGGTACTTCAGAGAGGACCTAAGCAGAGGTTATGGAGGAAGGCCTGTCCTGGGAAGGCCCCATAGGGTCCTGTTTGGTTACAGGTGAAGTAGAAAAGAATAGCTTTATTGCTTTGCCAGGCAAAGGGGGGCACAGCAGCCTTGTGCCTCTCAAAAACTGTGTGTCCCAACCCGGGAGGATTTGGTGAGGAGTTTTATAGCAGTGGTTCAAGGGTGGGGCTGCTGATAAGGATTGGGTCTGTGTGAAGGACCTGCATTCCTTTAATCTGGTCTCAGGTAGTGTCCTGATGAGCTTCTCTGGTTCCTTTACTCTGGCCTCAGGTGGTCTTCTCTGGAATGAAGAATGCTATTTTCCATTTTTTGGAGGTTTTAGTTCTGCAGAGGAGCTCAAAGATATTGTTATGTGTATCCCTTGAGGAGGAACCAGGACCTGCCCCAAGGCTGCACTATTGTTTCTTGCCTGCTCCTCCCTTGTCTCTGCATCCCCTCCCTTCCCTGATTAGCAACTGTTTGAATCTGCCCTTTGGAACTCAGGGAAGGTCATGGAGGCTGAAATCTGTTCCGACAAACGAGGAATGGGGGACATAGAAAGGCTTCCGTGCCCAGGACCCCCACAGTGTATGGCTGGGTTTCACTAAGGACTGCAAGTCTACTTTCTGTGCAAATGCGTCCCACAGCAGAGAACAGAATCTGGCATCTAGTAATCAGTCAATAAACTTTTGTGAAAGGAATGAGTTCTATAGTTCTGACCCTCACCTATTTCCAATTTCGCAAAGGCCTGTTGAGCTGGGTATTTCTGTCTGGATGTTCTGCTCTATCTCCACACCTTCAGCTTTTTTTGTTTGTTTGTTTTCTCTATTTTGTTTAATAGAGCAAACATCTCTCAGCCACACAGATTTAAAAACTTGAAATAATCTTTGACTTCTCACAGCCGCTTGGCTATAGAGCCAGTCATTTGCCAAGTTGGGTCAATTCTAACTCCAGGTAATTTGTAGGAAATTACTTACTAACTAGTCTTGAAGCTTTTAGTTTCCTGAAAGCCAACTATTAAAGCAATTACCCCTCCCACCCTCCCTTTTAAACCAACACTTGTAAGTGTTTTTAAAAAGACCAGTAAAATGGTTTTTAATCAGCCACAACTGTTAATTTGTACTTTAGGAGCAGGTGCAGGCAACAGAAGGGTTTAGGAAGCCTAATTTGAATATATAAATTATATTTTTAAACTATAAAACACTTGAAGTTTCAGAAAATCTGCAGGAGAAATGTTAAAAGGCAAAATTTAATTTATTTAGCAATCAGAAAAGATATGAATGGCAGATACAGCAATATCTACTATGGACAAAAAGATATACTGCTAAAAAAAAAAAAGAAAAAGATATACTACTTTTTGTTGAAATATTTTTAGTGACATCATGGTAACTCCTGCCTGTGATAGGTTTATTTATTTTCAAGGAAAAAAGGTCATAGTTGAATCATTGTTGTTACTGGTGTACAATCTTTTTGCTGAACACATTTGCTGGTATTCGGTTTTCCTATATTGTTAAGAGTAGGACCACTGGGTAGCACATCTCCAGTGGGCACTTTTCTCATTGAATGCTTTGGTGCTCCCTGGAGTTGTGCAATGTGGTGGCAATCTTGAGTGAGAGAATTGTATAGATTTCAACTCAATAGCCTAAGTTTCTCCCTCAAGAAACTAGAAAAAGCAGAGGAAGTATACTCAACACAAATAAAAGGAAGGAAATAATAAACCTAAGAGTGTAAATCAATGAAAATGAAAACAGAAGAACAATGGACACACATTTTTTTTGAAAAAAGCAGATTCTTCAATTAAAAAAATCAATAAAATTGGCAAACTTCTAGCAATACTGACCCCCCCCAAAAAAAACCCCAAACCAAAAACAAAACAAAAAATCCCTCTGCAAATCACCAGTGTTAGGAATGAACAGGAGGTTTAACTACAGACCCTGGAGACACCAAAAGGATAATAAGTGAGTACTAAAAAAATTCTAAATTTGATAGCTCAGAAGAAATGGACCAATCATTTGAAAAATATGAACTACCACAACTCACTGAATATAAAATAAATACCTTGAATAACCCTATAACTATTAAAGGAATTGATTTTATAATTTGAAGACTGCCAAAAATGATCTCTCTAGTCCCAGATGGTTTGACTGGAGAATTCCATCAAACATTTAAGGAGGAATTAACAGCAATAGTACACAATCTCTTCCAGAAAATAGAAAATGAAAGACCATTTTCCAACTCATTTTATGAGCCCTGTAGTAGCATGATATCAACCTGGAAAAAAAAAGTGCCAAAAAAGGAAACTACAAACCAAAGTTGTTCATGACCATAGATGCAAAAATCCTTAATAAATATTAACAAATATAAATCAGCAATGTACAAAAAGAATTATACAAAATGCCCAAGAATTGTTTATTCCAGGGATGAAAGGCTATATCGATGTTAAAAAATTATTCATTGTAATAAATTATGTTAACAGGCTAAAGAAGATAGGTCACATAATCGTATCAATCAATTAAGAAAAAGCATTGAAAAAAATTCAACACCTTTTCATGGTAAAAACTCTCAGAAAAATAGGAATACAGGGAAACGTCCTAAACTTTGAAAAAGAGCATCCATAAAAACCTGCAGCTAAGTTTATACTTAATTGTGAAAAGCAGAATGCTTTCCCTTGTTGGGATACAAGGCAAGGATGTTTGTTCTCACTGCCCTTATTCAAAATACTGTTGGAAGATTAGTACACTGTTGGTGGGGATGTAAATTGGTGCAAACAGTATGGAGGTACCTCAAAAAACTAAAAATGTAACTACCATATGATCCAGCCATTCCACTCTAAGTATATATCTGCAAAAATGAAACATTAATTCAAGAAGATACTTATATCCTGATGTTCATAGCAGCACTGTTTACAACAGCCAAGATATGGAAGCAACCCAAGCGTCCATCAACAGACAAATGGATAAAGAAGATGTGGTATATATATACATTGGAATATTACTCTGCCATAAAAAATGATGAAATTCTGCCATTTGCAACAATGTGAATAGACCTTAAGAGTATTATGCTTAGTGAAATAAGAGAAAGACAAATACTATATGTTATCACTTACATGTGTAATCTAAAACATAAAACAAATGAATATATATAACAAAATATAAACAGACTCGAAGGTATAGAAAACAAATTAGTGGATACCAGTTGAGAGAGGAAAGTGGGGAGGGGAAAGATAGGAGTATGGGATTACGAGATACAAACTACAATGTATAAAATAGATAAGCAGCAGGACACATTGTACAGCACAGGGAATTATAACCATTATTTTCCAACAACTTTACATGGAGTATAATCTATAAAAATACTGAATCACTATGCTGTACACCTGAAACTAATATAATATTGTAAATCAACTATACGTCAACTAAAAAATAAAGTAAAATAACCCAGATGTCCTTTAACAGGTGAATGGTTAAAGAAACTGTGGTTATGTAGTTTTTACCAGAATAAGAATTCAAATAAAAAAAGTTTTCTACTAAATTTGTGTATGTTTGAATTGTGTATCATAACCTCGATTTTATATTTACAAATCATAAATAAACCTATAGTATTAATTAAAAAATAAAAAAACAACTATGGTACATACCATGGAATACTAGTACCTAACAATTAAAAGGAACAAACTATGATACATGCAACAGCCTGGATGAATCTTCAGAGACTTATGCTGAGTTAAAAAAGCCAGTCCCAAAAACTTATTTTATGATTCCATTTATATAATACTCTTGAAATAATAAATTATAGAAGTGGGAAAGAGTTTAGTGGTTTCCAGGGGTTTAGGAGGGGAAAAGAGAGAGAAGTGGGTGTGGTTATAAATGGCAAAATGAGGAATCTTTCTGGTGATGGAAATATTCTGTATCTTGAATGTATCAATGTCAGATTGCGGTTGTGATATTTTGCTATAAGTTTGCAATGATCTACCATTGAAGGAAACTATGTAGAGGACACGTGAGATCTATCATGTCATGCAAAAACATGGGTGAATCTTAAATGCATGTTGCTAAGTGAAAGAAGCCAATCTGAAAAGGCTACACACTGTATGATTAGATTTATATGACATTCTGGAAAAGCAATACTATAGAGATGGTAAGCAGATAAGTGGTTGCTAGGGGTTTTGGGGGGTAGAAGAGGAAGGTTGAATAGGTGAAACATAGGTGATATTTTAGGGCAAAGTAAATATTTTGTACGGTACTGTAATTGTGGGTACATGACACTATGCATTTGTCATAACTGATAGAACTTCACAGCACAAACAGTAAACATTAATGTATGCAAATTTAAAAAATCACTTAGGAGGTTCCGTTCCCAGCATGGAAGGCAGACTGTGAAAAAACAATCTTACTGTATTACAAATGTGGAGAACAGTATGGAGGTTCCTTAAAAAACTAAAAATAGAAATACCATATGACCTAGCAATCCCACTACTGGGCATATACCCTGAGAAAACCATAATTCAAAAAGTGTCATGTACCACAATATTCACTGCAGCTCTATTTACAATAGCCAGGACATGGAAGCAACCTAAGTGTCCATTGACAGATGAATGGCTAAAGAAGATGTGGCACAAAGATACAATGGAATATTACTCAGCCATAAAAAGAAGTGAAATTGAGTTATTGGTAGTGAGGTGGATGGACCTAGAGTCTGTCATACAGAGTGAAGTGAGTCAGAAAGAGAAAAACAAATACCGTATGCTAACACATATGTATGGAATCTATAAAAATAATAAATGGTTATGAAGAACCTAGGGGCAGGACAGGAATAAAGACGCAGACATAGAGAATGGACTTGAGGACACGGGGCAGGGAAGGGTAAGCTGAGATGAAGTGAGAGAGTGGCATGGACTTATATATACTACTAAATGTAAAATAGCTAGCTAGTGGGAAGCAGCCGCATAACGCAGGGAGATCAGCTCGGTGCTTTGTGACCACCTAGAGGGGTAGGATAGGGAGGGTGGGAGGGAGACGCAAGAGGGAGGACATATGGGGATATATGTATATGTATAGCTGCTTCACTTTGTTATACAGCAGAAACTAACACACCATTGTAAAGCAATTATACTCCAATTAAAAATAATGTTTTTAAACAACAACAAAAAAATGTATAAGCAATCTCAGTTGAGGGTGTGCGGGAAAAATAAGTGCTGACCTGTCATCTTAGAAATGAATAGGGATTGTAAGACTAAAGGCAAAAGGAACTGTACATAAGAACTGTGCTCCAGTTGATAATCTTGCTCCCACACAAGTGGGTTAACAATTTTGAAACCATTATATGAGTATACAAGAATTGAACAATTAACGTAAATTGATGGCATATGGCAGGAATTAGGGTTCCATGGCTGGAGTAAGAATTTCCAGAAACTAGTAAGAACCTGCTGTATAAAAAAATAAAATTCAAAAATTCAAAAAAAAAAAAAAAAGAAAAAGAATTTACAGATAAGCATGCAAGGGGAGAAGGCTAGAATGATTCATGTTGTACAAGATTAGGGCCCCCACTTACATAACTAAATGATTTAATTAATAAATAAATAGAGGAAAAGAGACAAATCCCCATGAAGAAGTCCAAGTAATTTATGTAGATACTGTGCCTGCAAGAATGTAGAGTAACTGTCCACTCCTTAAGTGTGCCCTGTGCCTAGTGACTTCCTACGAGTATGAAAAGGGGGAGAGAAGAGAGTAACTTTACTGTGGAGGAACCTAACACTACCTCAAGCTAGGTGCGTAAAGTTCATATGAACAGTGATGTTATGTTGATACTATGTACCCTTGATATAGTATGATGAAAATGGTACATTACTTCTGTGGTCTTCCTCCTCAAAATCTGTAATTCCAGTCCACTCTAGAGAAAAACATCAGGCAAATCACAATTAAGGGGCGTTCTATAAAATACCTGACCAGTACTTTTCAAAATTGTCAAGGTCTTAAAAAGGAAAATCTGAGAAAGTCTAATAGCTAAGGAGAGATGACGACCAAGTGTAATGTAGTATTCTCAATGGGATTCTGGAGCAGAAAAAGAATATTAGTTAAAAATCAAGGAAATCTAAAGTATGGGCTTTAGTGCATAATAATGTATTGATACTGGTTTGTTAATTATGGCAAATATACCAAACTGATGTTAAGATGTTAATACTAGGGGAAACTGGATATGAGATATATTGGAGCTCTCTGTATTATCTTCACAACTTTTTTGTAAATCCATAACTATTCTAAAATTTAAAGTTCATTTAAAAATGTTAAAGGATAAGTTTAGAGTTAAATTCTAAGATTTGTTACTATGTTTAGGGCCTAATTGCATGGTTTGTGGAAAAAGAACGATTTCTAAACAAGAGCTTTTTTGTTTAGAAATGTACACACTAATGTTTCAATTAAAGAATGGCAGTTTCTCCCTAAAGTGTGACTCTTCAGAGCCACAGCGACTGAAATAGACAAAGGGAATTGTGGATATTATGATGGTAGGGGAGCTTAAAGACTCCTTTGATTTAGCTTAGGCATTTAGAATGCCCAAGAAGCAGTGTAAAATGTTCTTTTCTGTTTATCTTAGAAAATTGTGGAGAGGAGTTGTTCCCTTGAGAGGCACTACAGATATTATATCAAAAATATAATTCTGGGTGTTGTTTCAGTACATGTAGTCAACAATTCTCAGGGCTCTAAATGATGAGATAGGAGGAGAAAAATTGCCTCAGATGGAGGTATATTGGGACAAAGTACCCTGGGACTCATGAGATAGCGGTAATCAGAAATCATTTTGGCTTCTGAAGGTGTACGGTGACTATTTGAAAAGGTTCAAATTCCATTTGGAAAGATAGCTCTTTCAAATTTCAGGCGTGGGTGCTTCACGCATGATGTATGGTTTTCTGGCAAATTAGATGGCTTCTCAAGGGAAGTGATACAAACACTCTGTGTCATTTGATCAGAGGAGCCATTTAACTTCAACCTCATTCAATTCAGATGGCTTAGACAGTCTATAATAGCGCAGAGAGCAGAAGCAAAGGAGAAGGGTGGATTTCCCTCACTGGCTGCTTAAAAGTCCTTCAACAAGGACTTCTCTGACAGAGGCTTAATTTAAACTTACAGTAACAATGATTTAGAGCTGTTTCAGCATTGGAAGAGAGATAGTAAGGAGATTGGAGAAAGGAAAGCTAAGTGTGGAGATCTCCTGAACTGGCTCAGTGTTCACATAGCCTGGGAATAATCCCAGTGTAAAACAAAATTCTAGGCTATTTATAATGTAGATCTGCTTTTGTGTGATCTGGCTTGAGGCTGGGGTACTTAACATCTAACAGGGATTCCTTAAGCTACATAGCAATCAAAAGGTGGTATCTGTTGGCTGCTTTCTTCATATAATAGTGGTGATGAGAATGTGTTAGGAGAAAAGAGGAATTGAAAAGTAGTATTTTCTGGAGCAATCATTTCGATACCTCCTTGTGTTCCTGGAGGAATCAGGTCTGCTACTAAGAAACCAGTGTTCACATCCAAGAGAGTTTTTAAAAAAAAGATTGCCACACTACTCCGTGCAAACTATAGGAGATGGTTCATACTGTATATTAAACACTTGTGGTGAAATTTACATGTTTGTAGACTATAAGGTTTTTTTTTTTATTTCTATGAAATCTGTAGATGTGTTTGTAAATTCCTGTTTGTTTCTAGTAGATGTGGGTGGGAGTGGGCAAAGAGGAAGGTCCTTATCTCTAACTGTTCGCAAGTCCATACCAAGTAATTTAATTTTTTCCACTGTCCTGCTTGCAGTGTTTTCATTCCTCATCCATTCTACATAATTAAAAATTATTCCTTACAAATCTGTCTAATGAGTAATGACTTTACCATCAAATCCCCAGATTCCCACAGAGTTAAATTATAGAGAGGCAGTTAAATTTGGCTGAAGAACAATGGAAATAAACTTTGTATCAGAGAAGTGAGACTGAGAAATCTAGTCCAGCATGATCTCTTATGCTCTTAGAATTTACATGTGTGCGTCCACAGGTGCTCACAGATGATATGAGACAGGGCTCTTGGCTATCTGTATTAACTAAGAGACATGTTAGACTGTGTTATCCTTCATTAGATAATGATCCTATTTACCCTGAAAAGTCCCACTTCTCCTAATCAGATGATTATATAAGTATCCCAAATATTTCTAAAAGCATTTGTAAATACTTTTTAAAAATGATAATACCATTTGATATATACTTAAAGGAACTTGGTATATCATACCACTATTTTTCCTTTCCGAAAAGAATTAGTGAAGACACACTCCTTTCTTTATTGAGATATAATTTACATATAACATTGTGTAAGTTTAAGGTGTACATGTTGGTTTGATACATTTATATATTGCAATATGATGACACTGAAGCTTTAGCTAACATCTCTGTCATGTCACATAATTATAATTTCTTTTTTATGGTTAGAACATTTAAAATCTAGTCTCTCAGCAATTTTGAAGTATATAAAAAAGTATTGACTATACTCATTATACTCTGCATTAGATCTCCAGAACGTATTATCTTCTAGTTGTATGTTTTCACCCTTTAACATCATCTTCTCAATTCCCTCACCCCTTAGCCCCTGGTAACCATCATTCTACTCTCTGTTTCTATGAGTTTGGCTTTTTTAGATTCCACTTACAAGTGATATACGATATTTATCTTTCTCTGTCTGGCTTGTCTCACTAAGCATGATACCCTCAAGTTTCATTTATGTCGTCGCAAATTGCAGAATTTCCTTCTTGTTCATGGCTGAATAATATTCATATATATATATATATATATACACACACACACATACATATATTCTTTATCCATTCATCCACTGATGGACACTAAGTTTGTTCCCACATCTTGGTTATTGTGAATAATGCTGCAGTGAACATGGGAGTGCAGACATCTTTTTGATATCCTGTTTTCATTTCATCTCACTTGGATGTATACCCAGAGGTGAGATTCCTGGTTCGTACGGTAGTATTTACATTCCTGCCTGCAACGCACAAGGGTTCCCTTTTCTCCACAGCCTCACCAGCACATGTTATTTCTGGTATTCTGGTAGTCATTCTAACATGTGGAGGTGATATCTCATTGTGGTTTTGAGTTGCATTTCCCTGATGGTTTGTGATGTTGACCATCTTTTCATACGTCTGTTAGTCATTTGAATGTCTTCTTAGGAAAAAAGGTCTATTTAGCTCCTCTGCCCATTTTTTAATTGGATTGTTTGGGGATTTTGTTGTTGTTGCTATTGAGTTATGTGACTTCTTTATATATTTTTTGGATATTAACACTTTATCCCATATATGGTTTTCAAATATCTTCTTCTATTCCATAGGTTGCCTTTTCATTTTGTTGATTGTTTCTTTTACTGTACAGAAACTTTTAGTGTGACTGAATCCAATTTGTTAATTTTTGCTTTTGTTGCTTCTTCTTTTGGTGTCATATCCAAAAAATCATTACCAAGACCAATGTCAAGGAGCTTCTTCCCTAAGTTTTCTTCTAGGAGTTTTACAGTATCAGGTCTTATGTTTAAGTCTTTAATCTATTTTGATTAATTTTGTGAGCGGTGTATGATAGGAATCCAATTTCATTTTTCTCATGTGGTTATTCAGTTTTTCAATCACCATTTGTTGAAGAGACCATTCTTTCCTCATTGAGCATTCTTGGCTCACTTGTCAAATGTTAGGAGTGCAATTGCTAGTCTGTACGGTAGTTGCATTTTTAGTTTTGTCATTGAACCAGGTTCATTTGCCCAATGCACACCAAGCCAAACCCTGAGATGCCAAGGTTCGCAGCAGAGATAAGTTTTATTCACAAAGCAGCCAAGTGAGGAAATGGGAGAACAAATCTCAAATCCACCTCCCCAGAGATAGGGTTTAGGAATATGTATGGGATAAAGAGGTAGGGTAGTATGAGGCATGGGGAAAGGTGATTGGAGGTAACAAAAGTGAGGTAATTGGTGCAAGCATAGTCAAACTTCATGGTTTTTCATAGGACACATGTTCAGAAAATGGCCACATTAGCATGTTCTGAGAAAGGAGTTTTTGGCCCTCTGACACCAAAAGATCATCCATTGGACACTCACACAAGCCCAGTTGAATGGTCAGTGGTCTTGACTGACTTGAGCTGGGCAAGAACTAACTCTAAGTTCCTGAAAAACAACTTAGGCAACCGTTAGTATAGTGACATATATATATATATATGTCATATATATATATAGTGACATATATCTATCTATCTATCTATCGATCTATCTATCTATCTATCTATATATATATATAGTGACCCATAACACCATCAGAGGTGTTACCTATAGGGACAGTTAAAGGAATCTTGTGATATATTGTTTAAGCTATGTGAAGCTTAGAGGGTATGCAATTTGCAAGAATAATTAAAGTGATCTTGATTAGTGAAGGAAGGTTACAATTTACTTTTTTTTTTTTTATTTGCGGTTCGTGGGCCTCTCACTGTTGTGGCCTCTCCCGTTGTGGAGCACAGGCTCTGGATGCACAGGCTCAGCGGCCATGGCTCACGGGCCCAGCCACTCCGCGGCATGTGGGATCTTTCCGGACCAGGGCACGAACCCGCGTCCCCTGCATCGGCAGGCGGACTCTCAACCACTGCGCCACCAGGGAAGCCCCCTACAATTTACTATTTTTTTAATTAATTAATTAATTAATTAATTTTTGGCTGCATTGGGTCTTTGTTGAGGTGAGTGGGGGTTACTCTTTGTTGTGGTGCCTGGGCTTCTCACTGCGGTGGCTTCTCTTGTTGTAGAGCATGGGCTCTAGGTCTTTGAAAGTTGCTTTTACACGGGCTTCAGTAGTTGTGGCTGGCAGGCTCTAGAGCGCAGGCTCAGTAGCTGTTGCACATGGGTTTAGTTGCTCTGTCGCATGTGGGATCTTCCTGAACCAGGGCTCGAACCCATGTCCCTGCACTGGCAGGCAGATTCTTAACCACTGCACCACCAGGGAAGTCCCACGATTTACTGTTTATTAGACAAGCAAGTTATAATTTAATGGATCTAATCCTCAGTTTCAGTTTTTAAAGAAAAGACCAAGATAATTTTCAAAATAGCCATTTTACATTCCCACCAGTAATGTATGATTAACACAGTTTCATCATATCCTCACCAGAATTTGGTATTTTTATGATTTTGTATTTTTGCCATTTTAATGTGTGTAGTGGTATTTCATTGTGGTTTTAATTTGCATTTCTCTGATGGTATTGTTGTTGAATATCTTTTCCTATGCTTATTCGCCATCTGTATATATTCTTTGGTGAAATATATGTTCATGTGCTTTCTCCATTTTCTAAGTATATTATATATTCCTTACTGTTAAGTATTGAGAGTTCCTCGTATATTCTTAAAGCTAATACTTAGCTAGGTATGTATTTTGCAAATATTTTCTGCCAGTCTATAGCTTGTCTTTCCATCCTCTCTACAAAGATTTTTGTCAAGCACAACTTTTCAATTTTGATGAAATTCAATTATCAATTTTTTCTTTTCTAATATTTATTTATTTATTTTGGCTGTACCGGGTCTTAACTGTGGCACACAGGATCTTCATTGCAGCATGTGGGATCTTTGTTGCGGCATGCGGGATCTTTAGTTGTGGCATGTGGAATCAAGTTCCCTCACAAGGGATCGAACCCGGGGCCCCTCCATGGGAAGCATGGAGTCTTAACCACTGGGCCACCAGGGAAACCCCTCAATTCTTTTTTTTTTTTGAATTGTACTTTTGGTGTCAAGTCTACAAACTTGCTGCCTAGCCCTATATTCTAAATATTTTCTCCTGTTTCTTCTTCTACAATGTTATAGTTTTGCATTTTACATTTAAGCCATTGATCTATTTTGAGTTAATTTTTGTATAACATGCAAGATGTAAGTTAAGGTCAAGTAGTGAAACTTAGGTAAAGTTTGGTTCATTTTTATTGTTTACATTTTTCTGTTTAGATTCCCTATCTTTTCATTTATTACAAGTATTTGTTTCATTAACTCATTGAACATCTTTTGTAGTATTGATGTTTTTGTTTTAGCAAGCAATTACCTTCTTTATGTTCAAACTGCAATTTTTATCTTGCTTTTGGTAGACAGAAATTCAAATCCCAGATCAGTTATTTTAGTGTTAGTTGCATTCTGCTTTTAGACTGTCTCACACATGCTTGGTTCACCCATCAGACAGAAATTTAAGCAGAGATTATACACAGAATTTAGGATTCCCTTTTATTATTTCTCTCCTCCCTGAGATTCCTTCCTCACTTCCCAGTGGCTGATGCTGTTCAGTGGCTACGATCTCTGGTTCTTCAGGAGAGAAAATAGGTGCTTTTTAAAAAAACACAATTTATGTGACCTCATGTTGCGCCTCTACTGTGACCTATACTTAGGCTAAATTTATAAAAACAGTGAACTCACCCATGTTGACCTTTCAAATATCAATTCTTCTCCAAAATCTGCTGGTTTTTTGTTTATTTTCCAAAGCCCTCACGTTGTTAAATTTTGTATTTTATCTAGAGTTTGTGTAATAGCTATATTGATATGTCAACTTGGCTAGTCTACAGTACACAATTATTCAATAAAACCCTAACCTAGGTGTTGAAGTGAGGGTATCTTGAAGATAAAATTAAAGCCATGTGATTAAATTGTAAATTTATGTCAAGGAGATTATCTAGGACAATCTTGGAGGACCTTATGAAATTTTTTGGAAGGGCTTAAAAGCAGGGCTAAAATTTCCCTTAAGATAAAGAGAAGAAATGCTATCTGGGGACTATAGCTTCAACCCACGAGTGTGGAGTTTGAGCTACCCCATGAACTTTGCTTCCTGCATTCCTGCCCTGTGGATTTGGACTTGCAGCCATGGAGACTAAGAAGGTCCAAAATCTATAAGGCAGGCACTCAAGAAGGGGGGACAGGGGAGGGCAGTGTAGAGAGTGAGAGCGATAACCAGAGCAACAGCAAGAGGGAGAGCAAGACTGTACATATCCTACTGGTTCTGCTTCTCTGGTTCAACTCTGACTCATACACTCCTTCATTCTAAAAATCCACTGATATTTTATATTTTGAACATGATAATTCCAGGATGTAAATTCCTTAGATGAGGGCTGTCTAAATATATTTGTTCTCTCACCTGGCTCACTGCCTTTTATCAATTGGTTATTTTTTTATTGTGAACTAATTTAATTGACACTAATCTCTGAAAATATTAAGGTTGTAAATTGAAGGTTCTCTGTTTTATAGGGAATTTGAATTATTTTCTGCAAGTAGTCTCAGGAGCATTACTGACTTGGGACCAAGAGGGATTTCAGTCCTCTTCTACTCAAGTTAATCTGATAGTCACTCAGCCTAACAACTACTTTATATCTAAGCCAAACTTTGAATTCCATATCATAGTGTTGAAATGTATTTTCTCTCAGGGCAATCTACCCTTCTTACATACTTATGCCTTATAACTACCATTTCAGCTCTCATTACCATGAGATTTTCCTTTTTTTCTTTTAGATAACTTTTCACATTTCCTGTAATCCCTGGAACATGGCAGAAATTTTTTAAGAAAGATTTTGTTGTTTTGTAATAGGTGGGCTTGTAGTATACCATATAACCAGAGTGTAATAACTAAATATTATAGCATGATAGTAAATTTTGTGTTCAGTAGGGCAAATCCTTACTTGTTCTTTTTATCCCCAAGAGTTTTCTTTGTTATTTTTTATGTTTATTCCGCCATGTGGGTCTTCTAATCACTTTGTTCTAAAATCCCATTGGGAATGAAAGTACACTGGGTTGCTTAATTTGGGGTTTCCTCACATCTTTACATAATTGAATCTTCCTATTCCTAACCACTGGGTTTCTCTATTAACTCTTCTATGTTCTTCAGTGCTGTTTCATAATTCTCTTCTTGAAGGCTGTCTATAGCTTTTGCTTCTTTTAGTCCAAGGTAGCAAAGTGAATTATTAAAATATTTTGATGGTATTCTGAATAAGATTGTTTCTTCATTTACACTTTCTAATTTGTTATGACTGCTATTTATTCGTGTATATAGATGCTGTACTCAAAAAAAAAAAACCCTGGCTAAATTTGTATATTTTCTCTAATAATTTCTTTTAAGAATTTCTTTTCTAGTCCTCATGTCTTATGTATTTATTTTTGTTTCATTACATTGATTAGGCCTTTTAGCATGCTGTTGAATAATTTTAGTGGTAGCAAGAATACTTGTCCTGTTTTTTTGTTTTTTTTGTTTTTTTTTTTATAATTATTCAATTGTTAGCATGATATTCACGATAACATTATTCATAGGGTGATTCTTTCCACTTTAAGGAGATCTATTTTTATTTTATTTATTTATTTTTGGCTGTGTTGGGTCTTCGTTTCTGTGCGAGGGCTTTCTCTAGTTGTGGCAAGCGGGGGCCACTCTTCATCGCGGTGCGCGGGCCTCTCACTATCGCGGCCTCTCGTTGTGGAGCACAAGCTCCAGACACGCAGGCTCAGTAGTTGTGGCTCACGGGCCTAGTTGCTCCGCGGCATGTGGGATCTTCCCAGACCAGGGCTCGAACCCGTGTCCCCTGCATTGGCAGGCAGATTCTCAACCACTGCGCCACCAGGGAAGCCCTGTTTGTTTTTTATTGTAATAAACATGCTTCCTTTGCTTCATTCTTAAGTATGATGCTTGACTTTCAAAGTCTGAAAGTTCTCTTCCTAATTTGCTAAAAATATATACATACATTTTTAAAATTAAATTGATCTAAATGTTTTTTCTTCATAATTTGAGATGATAATATCTTTTCTTTTTTAATATAATATTGTTGTCACTATCCCCAATAGAATTTCTGATGTTGGACAATTCTTGCATTCTTGGGATAAATTCTAGTTGGCCATGATATGTTATATTACTATTTTTAAAGTATTGCTAGATTCAGTTGATCAAACATTTTTTAAGGAATTTTGAAGCTATATGATGTATATTTATATTCATTAGTAAGATTCATCTATAATTATATTTTTCTTGTACATTTTTAATATCAGGGTTATAAAAAGTAGCACTTAAAATCATGCTAGCAAAAATAAAACAATTCATGAATGGATGAAAGACAAAGCTGAGGGACTTGTACATAAAACCAAACTAGATAAAAAGATAGAAAATTAGAGGATCACCCTAGGAAGTGAAATCTTTGAGTAATAGAAATTCCATAAGGAGAGAAAAAATTGTGAGATGGGAGGAATTAATTCAAAGAAGTGATTCGAGATGATTTTCATTTCCCAGAAGAAAAGAGCTGAGTTTCCAGATTGAATGGACCCACTGAAAACAATATGGAAAAAGACCCACAAAAAGTCACATCACAGTGAAATTTCAGAACAATAGGGACAAAGATACAGTTGTAAATGCTTTCAGGTAGGAAGAAGTAGGTTACTTATGTAGGGGAACAAAACCTGCCACCTTAAAATGTCTCTTTGGCATATAGATTATTTTGAGCTGCAAACAATGAAGGACAAAAAGACTCAGGAAGAAACTTTGACCTTCCCCCTAACTACGTAAAAGAATGTAGAGAGAGGATCTGTTTCTGGACTAAAGCTATCACTGGAGCTATCTGCAGTGAATATGGGCTAGGTGTGGTGGGGGGAACTCTTACAAATCAGAGTCCACTCCTGGTCCCATTGTCTCTGCCTGGCCCAGCAAACATTTGTTTACAAAACATTTGCTTTTCCACCTCCACGTGAATTGCCTTTGAAGTCCCAAACCACTAGCCCCCAAATCCTCTTTTGTCTTTAGCTGAAGATGGTATTTAAGGTGAGGGTTTCAACCATTTTGGTGAGTTACCCAGTTTTCCTGGGTCTCTCCCATGTATACATGTCATTAAACTTTTGCATGGTTTTCTCCTACTAATCTGTCTCATGTCAATTTAATCCTTAGGTCAGCTAAAAGAATCTAAAAGGGTAGAGGAAAATTTCTTCCTCTTTCTTTCTTCCTTACAAAGGATCAGGAATCAAAATGACATCTGACTTCTCAATGGCAATACTGACAGCTACAAGACTATGTAGTAATTTCTTTGAAATTCTGAGAGAGAATTATTTTCCACTTAGAATTCTATACCCAGTCAAAAAATATTGATCAAAAAAAAATGTTGATCAAGCAAGAGAGTAGAATAAACATGTGTTTAGATATGTCAAGTCAAAAAATAAAATAAAATAAAAAATATAAAAGAATACACAAAAGAAAATTTAACTTCTCTGCATATTTTTGTCTGAATCTACTGAAAGATTTATTCTACCAAAACAACCGATACCAGTAAAAGAAAGCAAAATCTAATTTTAAAAAATGGGGGTGGAGGAGGTTTGACATCAGCAAGATGGCAGTGTAGGAAGTCCTAGACCCTTCCTCCCCCAACAAGCATACTGATACAGCAACAATCCACAGGCACATTCCATCTGTGAGGAATCAAAAATCAATTGAAAATCTCCTGCACCCAGCTGAGCCTGAAACCAGACTCACTGAAGCTGGTAGAAAATTCAAGACACCCTTATACTGGAGACCCTGCCCATAGGTGCAGCATCATAAGATCAGGAGGAGATTCCCTAGCTTGCAACTTCACCTAGTGGCCCAATTATTCCAAGGGGGTTCCCTGAGGACTAGCTTCTATCTTGCTAGTCTTGCAGCTCTGATGGGTCCAGCACAGACTAGCTGCCCAGGGGAGAATGGAGGTAGTAGCTTAGGCTGGTAGGTGCCATAGATCTGTGTTCAGCACAGAGTGAGAGGAAGCAAAATCTGAGCTCTCAGCTTCAACACTGTGGAGGGAAAAGTTGGGCTATATGTGCAGTGTCCCAATTTATCTGGGGCTGCCCAAAGAACTAGCATTTATCTTGCCAATCTTGAAGCTCTGATGAGTCCAGCACAGTGTAGCCACCAAGAGAGAACAGAGGCAGTGGCTTGAGCTAGTAGATGCCATAGCCACCCCACCATGTTCCCTTCCTAGAATCTCTAGTCCCTTAGGCACTATTATTATTGTTATTATTAAATACTGTCCTAGCTAAAGCTTATTGCCTTTCACAGACAACATATCATGGACTGTAGGGATTTACACTGAGAAAATTATCAAACAATGTTCATGAGGTTCATTGAAAATCCATCTTCTCTAGTCTTAGAGAGCCCTCATTATATTTAAGAATCTTCATATTCTTAGAGACTCCCTATCCCAAGACCCAATTACCACTGCAGACTTTTTAGATTGTGGCCTCTTACTTGATTTATATATTTTATGCTCCCTCAAGATATAGTTCTCAGGGACTTCCCTGGTGATCCAGTGGTTAAGACTTCACCTTACAATGCTGGGGGTGTAGGTTCGGCCCCTCGTTGGGGAGTTAAGATCCCACATGCCTCCTGGCCAAAAAACCAAAACATAAAACAGAAACAATATTGTAACAAGTTCAATAAAGACTTTAAAAATTGTCTGCATCAAAGAAAAAATCGTTTAAAAAAAAAAAGGATACAGTTCTCTATTTCAAGATCTCTCTCTCTCTCTCTCTCTCTCTCCTTTTTTTTTTGCTTAGCTTCTCTACTTGTTCTGGATGTCTGAAAGAAGTTTCCCCTTTATTTCCAAGGCAAATATCTCTTGTCTTTGTCTTCACTCTTCTTCTGGGACCATACTCCATCAATTATAACCTTCTTCAAGTATTTTTAAGCCCTTCTTTCATGTTTTTCTTTTTTTTATTCTGCTTATACTTGAAAGCTAATATAACATAGTGCTTCCAAGCACAGACTCTAGACTCGAACCCTAATTCTACTACTTAAGTGCTGTGTGAGCTTGAATAAGTCATCTAGCCTTTCTGAGTTTATTTTCCTATCCATGAACAAACAGGATGGTTTCAAAGCATTAAGTGAGATAGTTTATATAGAGTGTTTAGCAGAATCCCTGGCATATGGTAAGAACTAAATTGTTAGGGATTATGCTAAAAATAATGATGTTGACCAAAATAATGTAGCTCAGTTTTCTCCTATCTTAGAACAACTCTCCCTCACCCCTGATACCTCCACAAGTGAACTTTAATCACTACCCTCATTGAAAGATGGCTGCCTATTCCCACCAACTCATCCTTGTTTAAAACCAAAGACTTCTGTCTTCACTGCTTGACTAAAACTGCTCTCATGATGAGGCTGAATCTTTCTTGTCCTAGTCCAGTGCTCAATCACCTAAACCATAATACCTCCTGTCAAATATGTTGGCTGATTCGACTGGCATGTTTTTTCAATTATACATGATGTATCTGGATCTCAAAGATAGGTCTTACAGTTGTCATGATGTAGGTTATCAGAAAAGACAAGATAGGCCTTCAACAGAAAAAGTGACATTTATTTCTCAAGTGTCGTTTCTTAAAGTGCTATAATCAAATGATTCTGACCTGATTTCAGATCATTCTCATTCATTCCCCCACTCTTGTTAATCTTGTTACCCTTCATCTACATTATGCTCTCCTAAGAAATTTTTTAAATAAAATATTTCATAATACTCTACCAAAACATTGAGGATTCTTGAATTAATAATCATTATGATATGACTTTTTTTGTGAGCTACATCTGCATTTGAAACCAATGAACTGCATCAAACTTTGGTCATATGGTCCCTTTTTTTGAAAATTGGGCTGTGGCTCCATATCAACTTCCTTGAGAAGGTGCTGAGGCCATTCCACCATTACAACAAAGTAGAGGGCCCTGCTTCAGGAAGCAGAGAAATCTAATTTTAAAGTCTAATAAGGAAATCTGGGCAGATGAATACCAAGGAGAAGGTGATGTTGACATAGTTCAGTGCACTGCAGAATTAACGCTTGTTGGGGGAATCCTGCAGCCTGTGGAACAGAAACCACATTCACAGATAGATAGACAAGATGAAAAGTCAGAAGGCTATGTACTAGATGAAGGAACAAGATAAAACCCCAGAAAAACAACTAAATGAAATGGAGATAGGCAATCTTCCAGAAAAAGAATTCAGAATAATGATAGTGAAGATGATCCAGGGCCTCAGAAAAAGAATGGAGGCAAAGATCTAGAAGATGCAAGAAATGTTTAACAAAGATTTAGAAGAATTAAAGAACAAACAGAGATGAACAATACAATAACTGAAATGAAAAATACACTAGAAGGAATCAATAGCAGAATAACTGAGGCAGAAGAACGGATAACTGATCTGGAAGACAGAATGGTGGAATTCACTGCTGCGGAACAGAATTAAGAAAAAAGAGTGAAAAGAAATGAAGACAGCCTAAGAGAACTCTGGGACAACATTAAATGCAACAACATTTGCATTATAGGTGTCCCAGAAGGAGAAGAGAGAGAGAAAGGACCCGTGAAAATATTTGAAGAGATTATAGTTGAAAACTTCCCAAACATGGGAAAGGAAATAGCCACCCAAGTCCAGGAAGCGCAGAGAGTCCCATACAGGATAAACCTAAGGAGAAACAAGCCAAGACACATAGTAATCAAATTGGCAAAAATTAAAGAGAAAGAAAAATTATTGAAAGCAGCAAGGGAAAAATGACAAATAACATACAAGGGAACTCCTATAAGGGTAACAGCTGATTTCTCAGCAGAAAGTCTACAAGCCAGAAGGGAGTGGCATGACATATTTCAAGTGATGAAAGGGAAGAACCTACAACCAATATTACTCTACTTGGCAAGGATCTCATTCAGATTCGATGGAGAAATCAAAAGCTTTACAGACAAGCAAAAGCTAAGAGAATTCAGCACCACAAAACCAGCTCTACAACAAATGCTAAAGGAACTTCTCTAAGTGGGAAACACAAGACAAGGACCTACAAAAACAAACCCAAAACAATTAAGAAAATGGTCATAGGAACATACATGTGGATAATTACCTTAAACGTGAATGGATTAAGTGCTCCAACCAAAAGACACAGGCTCGCTGAATGGATACAAAAACAAGACCCATATGTATGCTGTCTACAAGAGACCCACTTCAGACCTAGGGACACATACAGACTGAAAGTCAGGGGGTGGAAAAAGATATTCCATGCAAATGGAAATCAAAAGAAAGCTGGAGCAGCAATTCTCATATGAGACAAAATAGACTTTAGAATAAAGAATGTTGCAAGAGACAAGGAAGGACACTACATAATGATCAAAGGCTCAATCCAAGAAGAAAATATAACAATTATAAATATATATGCACCCAACATAGGAGCACCTCAATACATAAGGCAATTACTAACAGCTCTAAAAGAGGAAATCGACAGTAACACAATAATAGTGAGGGACTTTAAAACCTCACTTACACCAAAGGACAGATCATCCAAACAGAAAATTAATAAGGAAACATAAGCTTTAAATGACACAATAGACCAGATAGATTTAATTGCTATTTATAGAAAATTCCATCCAAAAACATTAGATTACACTTTCTTCTCATGTGCACATGGAACATTCTACAGGATAGATCATATCTTGGGTCACAAATCAAGCCTCAGTAAATTTAAGAAAATTGAAATCATATCAAGCATCTTTTCTGACCGCAATGCTATGAGATTAGAAATCAATTACAGGGAAAAAAACATAAAAAACATGGACACATGGAGTCTAAACAGTATGTTACTAAATAACCAAGAGATCACTGAAGAAATCAAAGAGGAAGTCAAAAAATACCTAGAGACAGATGACAATGAAAACACGATGATCCAAAACCTAGGGGATGCAGCAAAAGCAGTTCTAAGAGGCAAGTTTATAGCTATACAAGCCTACCTCAAGAAACAAAAGAAAAATCTCAAATAAACAATCTAACTTTACACCTAAAGGAACTAGAGAAAGAAGAACAAACAAAACCCAAAGTTAGCAGAAGGAAAGAAATCATCAAGATCAGAGCAGAAATAGAAACAAAGAAAACAATAACAAAGATCAATAAAACTAAAAGCTGTTTCTTTGAGAAGATAAACAAAATTGGTAAACCATTAGCCAGACTCATCAAGAAAAAGAGGGAGAGGACTCACATAAATAAAATTAGAAATGAAAAAGGAGAAGTTATAACAGACACCGCAGAAATACAAAGCTTCGTAAGAGATTGCTACAACCAACTGTATTTCAATAAAGTGAACAACCTGGAAGAAATGGACAAATTCTTAGAAAGGTATAACCTTCCAAGACTGAACCAGGAAGAAATAGAAAATATGAACAGACCAATCATAAGTAATGAAATTGAAACTGTCATTAAAAATCTTCCAACAAACAAAAGTCCAGGACCAGATGGCTTCACAGGTGAATTTTAACAAACATTTAGAGAAGAGCTAACACGCATCCTTCTCAAACTCTTCCAAAAAATTGCAGAGGAAGAGACATTCCCAAGCTCATTCTATGAGGCCACCATCACCCTGATACCAAAACCAGACAAAGATACTACAAAAAAAGAAAATTACAGACCAATATCACTGATGAATATAGATGCAAAAATCCTCAGCAGAATACTAGCCAACAGAATCCAACAACACATTCAAAGGATCATACACCATGATCAAGTGGGATTTATCCCAGGGATGCAAGGATTCTTCAATATATGTAAATCAATCAATGTGATAAACGATGTTAACAAATTGAAGAATAAAAACCATATCATCATCTCAATAGATGCAGAAAAAGCTTTTGACAAAATTCAACACCCATTTATGATAAAAACTCTCCAGGAAGTGGTCACAGAGGGAACCTACCTCAACATAATAAAGGCCATATACAACAAACCCACAGCAAACATCATTCTCAATGGTGAAAAACTGAAAGCATTTCCTCTAAGATCAGGAACAAGACAAGGATGTCCACTCTCACCACTATTATTCAACATAGTTTTGGAAGTCCTAGCCATGGCAATCAGAGAAGAAAAAGAAATAAAAGGAATACAGATTGGGAAAGAAGAAGTAAAATTGTCACTGTTTGCAGATAACATGATACTATACATAGAGAATCCTAAAGATGCCACCAGAAAACTACTAGAGCTAATCAATGAATTTGGTAAAGTTGCAGGATACAAAATTAATGCACAGAAATCTCTTGCATTCCATACACTAATGATGAAAAATCTGAAAGAGAAATTAAGGAAACACTCCCATTTACCATTGCAACAAAAAGAATAAAATACCTAGGAATAAACTTACCTAGGGAGACAAAAGACCTGTATGCAGAAAACTATAGACACTGATGAAAGAAATCAAAGATGATACCAACAGATGGAGAGCCATACCATGTTCTTGGATTGGAAGAATCAGTATTGTGCAAATGACTATATTACCCAAAGCAATCTACAGATTCAGTGCAATCCCTATCAAAATACCAATGGCATTTTTTACAGAACTAGAACAAAAATCTTAAAATTTGTATGGAGACACAAAAGACCCCAAATAGCCAAAGCAGTCTTGAGGGGAAAAAACGGAGCTGGAGGAATCAGGCTCCCTGACTTCAGACTATACTACAAAGCTGTAGTAATCAAGACAGTATGGTACTGGCACAAAAACAGAAATATAGATCAATGGAACAGGTTAGAAAGCCCAGAGATAAACCCACGCCCCTATGGTCAACTAATCTATGACAAATGAGGCAAGGATATACAATGGAGAAAAGACAGTCTCTTCAATAAGTGGTGCTGGGAAACTTGGACAGCTACATGTAAAAGAATGAAATTAGAACTCTCCCTAACACCATACACAAAAATAAACTCAAAATGGATTAGAGACCTAAATGTAAGACCGGGCATTATAAAACTCTTAGGGGAATACATAGGAAGAACACTCTGACATAAATCACAGCAGGATCTTTTTTGATCCACCTCCTAGAGTAATGGAAATAAAAACAAAAATAAACAAATGGAACCTAATGAAACTTGAAAACTTTTGCACAGCAAAGGAAACCATAAACAAGACGAAGACAACCCTCAGAATGGGAGAAAATATTTGCAAATGAAGCAACTGACAAAGGGTTAATCTCCCAAATATACAAGCAGCTCAATATCAAATAAACAACCCAATCCAAAAATGGGCAGAAGAGCTAAATAAACATTTCTCCCAAGAAGACATACAGATGGCCAAGAAGTCCATGAAAAGCTGCTCAACATCACTAATTATTAGAGAAATGCAAATCAAAACTACAATGAGGTATCACCTCACACCAGTTAGAATGGGCATCATCAGAAAATCTAAAACAACAAATGCTGGAGAGAGTGTGGAGAAAAGGGCACCCTCTTGCATTGTTGGTGGGAATGTAAATTGATACAACCACTATGGAGAACAGTATGGAGGTTCCCTAAAGAACTAAAAATAGAATTACCATATGACCCAGCAATACCACTACTGGGCATATACGCAGAGAAAACCATAATTCAAAAAGACACATGCACCCCAATGTTCATTGCAGTACTATTTACAATAGCCAGGTCATGGAAGCAACCTAAATGCCCATCGACAGACGAATGGATAAAGAAGATGTAGTACATATATACAATGAAATATTGCTTGGCCATAAAAAGGAATGAAATTGGGTCATTTGTAGAGACGTGGATGCATCTAGAGACTGTCATACAGAGTGAAGTCAGAAAGAGAAAACAAATATCATTTATTAATGCATATATGTGGAACCTAGAAAAATGGTAAAGATGAGCCGGTTTGCAGGGCAGAAATTGAGGCACAGATGTAGATATCAAACATATGGACACCAAGGGGGGAAAGCGGCATGGGGTGGTGGTGGTGGTGTGATGAATTGGGAGGTTGGGATCGACATGTATACACTGATGTGTGTAAAATCGTTGACTGATAAGAAATAAATAAATAAATAATTTAAAAATAAAATAAGGAAAAAAAAAAACTTGATGGGAAATCATTGTGCGTCAGGGAACAGGACCAGCAAAGGTTTAGAGCACAATATGAGGATCAATATAGAAGAATAAAATAATTGAATTAGCAAATCCCTGGGACAAATAGGCTGAAGGAAACAACAGCAGCACAGCTCCGACTGACTTATGAAAGTTAACAGAAATTAGGAAAAGGAATGGCCCCGATCTTTTGGAGTTTGGCCTCCTAACACTCTGACTGGACACAGGATGTACCTCGCTCTACAAATGAAATTGCCACTGCTGTTGTCCCAGTATCCTGAGGCTGATTATCTCAGACCTAAGAGCGATTGGCAATCCGATTCAGGCTCTTGTATGAAAAGACCAAAGTGTTCGTTTCAATTTGTCTTAGTCACTTACTAGCTGTGTGACTCGGGGAAACTGTAAGCTCAGTTTTCCATCTGTAAATTGGGGATAAGAAGAATTCTGAATTCCTCTGCTTTTAGGGATATTGTACTGCTAAAATGAGATGATATATGTAAATGCCTAACAGTGGCACATAGTTGGAGCTCGATAAATGTTACTTTCCTTTCTTTTTTCCTATCGCCTCCCAGTATTTTTATTTAGTATCACCACTCTCAGATTGTGGGGAAAAGAAATAAAAATGATAGAAACTGACAGCAATTTTTGTGTTTCTTTGTTGCAAAAATCAAGACACTTATTGAAGAAGTTGAAAGCATTGGCTAAAACAAATTTAAGAATTATCAGTGATTCTATTATGTATACTTATTTTATTAAAAACATAAGGTGATTACACATCACACTGTTATAAACCAAGGTGGTTGAATGTTGGCTGGATATCTTCAGTTTGTTGGAAGAGTTCTCATTAAAGGGCTATCGAAAGGTGGGATTAAGAATAAAACTACCTACCACCTCAGTTAACTTGGAGACCAAAACGTAAATTTAACTTAAAATAGTAAAGACTTTCTTCACGGAGCATCTACTATTGGCCTAACTAGTGCATTAGATATCGCTAATCTTCACCAAAATTCCTGAACGGCAGCTATTGTTGTTCATATTTTACAGATGTAGAATCTGAGAATTAGAGACATTATCCAGTAGCCAAGACTTCAACTGAGATCTCTGTGGCCCCAACTCATACACCTTTTTCACAGCTCTAGCTTGCTAGGCTAACCAACCGGCAGTTGGTTGGCTGTTAACCTCTCTCCAGTTATTGAGTTCAGCTGAGGCTAACCTCACTTATTCTGTGTTTTAATTGGTACCACTTTTGAAGGGAGAGTGCCAGATCCATTATTTTAGGCTGAGATAGGTGTCCCTTATTAGCAAATCCAAACTTTTCCCAGACAACATTTCAGGAGAAGGACTTGCAGAAATACAATGTTTACTGAGGTTCAAGTGAGGTTTTCTGTGCACCATGGTGTGAGTCTTGACTTTTGTGGCAGGGATTTGTGGTAAAATAAATGTAAGTGTGTTGGTTGAATTTACCAGCCAAGCCTACAATCTGTATTTATCTGATAATTGCCAACTCCCATTGGCTCTCAAAGGGAAATAATAATCATTGATGTTTATTAGGCTCCTAGAGATGCTCAGTGTTGTTTTGGATGTGTAAAGTATGTTACTTATTTCTAATAACAATCCTGTGAAGTTTATGGAGAAGCACAGAGAGGTTATTTAACTTGCCCACAGCCAGACAACTTGTAAGTGGAAGAGTTAAGCTTCAAACTTGGTCTTTCTCTAAAGATTATACTCTAAACATTCTACTCTGCAGAAACCACAAAAGTACAAGTGACTTGGCCAAGACCACTTTAATAGTGAGTGTCAAGACCTATGCTTTCTTTTTTTTATTAACCATTTTTAAAATTGAAGTATAGTTAATTTACAATGTTAGTTTCAGATGTACAGCAAAGTGATCCAACTATATATATATATATATATATACATACATATATTCTTTTTCAGATTCTTTTCCATTATAGGTTACTACAAGTTATTGAATATAGTCCTCTGTGCCATACAGTAGGTCCTTATTGTTTATTTATTTTATATATAGTAATGTGTATATGTTAATCCCAAACCCTTAATTTATCCCTCTTCTACCCCCCTTTCCCCTTTGGTAACCATAAATTTGTTTTCTATGCCTGTGCGTCTCTGTTTTGGATATAAGTTCATTTGTATCTTTTTTTTTTTTTAGATTCCACATGTAAGTGATATCGTATGATGTTTGCCTTTTTCTGTCTGACTCACTTCACTTAGTGTGATAATCTCTAGGTCCATCCATGGCATTATTTCATTTTTTTAATGGCTAAGTCATAGTCTATTGTGCATATATACCACATCTTTATCCATTCATCTGTCGATGGACATTTAGGTTGCTTCCCTGTCTTGGCTATTGTAAATAGTGCTGCTATGCACATTAGGGTGCATGTATCTTTTCAAATTATGGTTTTCTCCAGATATAGGCCCAGGAGTGGCATTGCTGGATCATATGGTAGCTCTATATTTAGTTTTTTAAGGAACCTTCTATACTGTTCTCCATAGTGGCTGTACCAATTTACATTCCCACGAATAGTGTAGGAGGGTTCCCTTTTTTCCACACCCTCTCAAGCATTTGTTATTTGTAGACTTTTTAATTATGGCCATTCTGACCAGCCTGAGGTGATACCTTCTTGTTTTGATTTGCATTTCTCTAATAATTAGCAATATTGAGAATCTTTTCATGTGCCTGTTGGCCATCTGTATGTCTTCTTTGGAGAAATAAAATCTATATTTTCTACATAAGTATGTCAGGCTCCTAATCCCATGTTCTTTCCACTATATAGTGAATAGGTTGTACAAAACTTAATAGAACAGCTCTAAATGGAAAATATGTGAGCTTTTTACTCTGAAATAAAGAGTAATTGTGGCCCTGTCAATAACACTTAGCTAAAAATCTTTAAACGGGCTTAATTACATGGACTTTATCCTCCCTTATCCCCTATTTCATATTCATCCTCAACCAAAAAAACCTGTCCATTCTTAACTTTGGTTTTCTTAGTCCCATATTTGACTTTCTAACTGTCATCACTCACCCCTGGATTTACTCTCCCCCTCATATCTCTGAAATTGCTCTTCAACATCTCAATTCTACTGTCAGACCTACTCCACACCCTTCCTGCCAGTGTCCCTGACTCGCCCTGCCCCTCTGACCACTCCATCAGACGAAATACTCCCCAAAGATTATATACATTGAGGCCCTGTTTATCCATAATGCTTGGTTGTTGTATAACATGTATGAGTGTTCTGAGTTTAAAATTTCAAATTAACTAGAAAATTTTGTTTAAAAGTGTAAAATGTTTTGATTTGTTTCAGTTGTTATTTAAAATTCTTTTAGAGTGTGTAGGATGACTTTTTCTTCTTAATAAAAATAATACACTGGGTAAAATGGACATCTTTTTGATGGCTCAGGGTCTTTTTACTGATTTGGGATTGATTGCCAGAGTCTCAATTTCCTCATCTGTGATATGAGTCATAAAAATATCTGTCTCACTGGCTGATATAAGGATTAAATGAGATAATATATATAAATAGTACTTTGCCAATAGTATAGTAATCTGCAAATGTACTTTATTGTTCTCAATAACTTATGCAGGACTGTTAATTAAATGAAAGAAGTAAGTCTCTTTTGACTCTTGGACATACCTAATAGGTATTATTATTATTGAAATTTTCTGTATTAGTTTCTTTGGTCATTGACTTTTGCTTAAAATTTTTTTTTTAATTTTTATTGGAGTATAGTTGATTTACAATGTTGTGTTAGTTTCAGGTGTACAGCAAAGTGCATCAGTTATACATATACATACATCCACTCTTTTTTAGATTCTTTTCCCATATAGGTCATTACAGAGTATTGAGAAGAGTTCCCTGGGCTATAGAGTAGGACCTTATTCGTTATCTATTTTATATATAGTAGTGTGTATATGTCAATCCCAATCTCCCAATTTATCCCCCCACCCCCTGCTTTCCCCCCAGTAACCATAAGTTTGTTTTCTACGTCTGTGACTCTATTTCTGTTTTGTAAATAAGTTCATTTGTACCATTTTTTTTAGATTCCACACATAAAAGCGATATCATATGATATTTGTCTTTGACTTACTTCAGCCTTTTGCTTAAATTTAGAATGTGGGAAAAAACCCAAATATTAAGAAATTTGATTAATTAATTGAGGTTTTATTGTGCATAGCTGTGTCCAGCTGCTGCTGATTATAAATGTATCCACATTTTGTTGTTTGTGATTTGAGTAATTTTCTAAGTATTTTTTCTTGTCTTCGAATCCCTATTGTATGTAACAACTCTGAGGAAAGGGGCTTCATCTCTGATTTCTTGTTATCTTCCCTTACCACCTAGTTAGGATCTCTGCAGGGAGCAGGGCCCTGCCTAGTTCCCCTCAACTCCCAGCCCGCCCCCACCCCCACCCCGCCACAGGCATTCTGATTCTGATGCACACATTCATACATGCAAAGTTAATCAGCTTGAAGGAAATGTCCTAACACTGATAAAACTGGCCTTTATAGTCCAACTTGACACGCTGTGATATTGTGATTTACAACAAGAAATATGTATTTGGTCTTCACTCCTGTTCTTGCACAGAACCTCTAAAACCCTTGGATTTTCCTAAGTGATGAAAGAGATCAATGTGTCTTTTGTTATGTTAATGAGGTAACTTTTGGAAAGCACCCAAGGATAGGGGCTGGTTGCCTGGAGAACCAACCTTGTGATTAGAGGGTTGTAATTTTCAGTTCCACCCCCAGACCTCTGGGGCAATAGGAGGGACTGGAGGTCAATAGATCACCGATGGTGAAGGATTTAATCAATCTTATCTATGTAATTAAGCCTCCATAAAAAAAACCTAAAAGGATAAGGCTTGGAGAGCTTCTGGGTTGATGAACACATGGAGATTTGGGGAGAGTTGTATACCTGGAGAGGGCATGGAATCTCCGTGTCCCTTCCCACATATCTTGCCCTGTGCCTCTCTTCCATCTGGGATACCATTTATCATATCCTTTAACAAACTGGTAAACTTAAGTAAGTGATTCCCTGAGTTCTGTGAGCCAAGAATCCAAGGAGGGGTCACTGGAACCTCTGGTCTATAGCCAGTTGGTCAGAAGCACAGGTGATAATCTGGACTTGAGAATGGTGTCTGAAGTGTGTGTGGGTTGGGGGTGGGTGACAGCCTTGTGGGACTGAACCTTAACCTGTGGAATCTGATGCTGTCTCCTGGTAGAAACTGTCAGAATTGAGTTGAACTGTAAGACACCCAGCTGGTGTCTGGGACATTACACCCCAACGCACAGAATTCCGTGCAAGACCTAAAGACACATCTTCATGTGCTTTAGTTTTCTCCTTCACACCTGGACTCTAAGCTACTTGGGAACAGGAGTAATGTCATTCCCTTTCCTATAGCATTTTGTACCGTTCCAGGAATACATCAATTGTTTAATGAATTCTGGTCATATATTAAATTGGCTCTAAATTTTGTTGTGGTGTAGTGGTTGTTTTTCTTTCCTGCAGACTCGTTTTCCCTACCTTCCTGTTTGAGATATCTCAGAGAGAGAGTTTAAAACTTGTGTGCTTGAAATATAGGTTCATAGCTTCATACTTCTAGGAGAGTAGCCAGAAACTGGCCCCATTCCATACCTCTGGGGCCAAAGGTCTGCAAATCATTCCTGAAAGACACGTAGTTCCTCTTTGGTTTATGGGCTAATTGTAGCTCATGAGCAATCTTGGAGACCTGCCATCTGCCAAGAGAGAAAGGGGCAGACTGGTGGGGGTGGGGGAGATGGGGGGGTAGGGGATGGGTTGTTTAAGGATAGATTTGGCCAGTAACTAATATTTATGAAGTGTTGGTTGTGTTCATTCCCCTGGCACACAGATTCTACTAAGCAGCTTCATTCCGAGGACTGCACTGGAGTCTATGCTAAGAAAAGAAAAGACCACAGGTGGCTGGGCTTGTATGTATACCTGGAGCCCATAGGCAAAATGACTCAAAGGTCTGTGTGGTAGTACGTAACCCCGCAAAGGGGCCAGAGCCGGGGCCCAAGAGTCTGCCTCAGGTTTGATGCCAAAGTTGTACAAGGCTGTTTGTTAGGTTTCCTGAGCCTGGCCTTTCATTGCTTCTTGCGTTCAGAAAACTCTAGTGCAGGGTTTCTTCCCCATGTCTTGCATCAGAGTCATCTGGGTGAGAGGGTGAAGGCTTGCTTAGAATGCAGATTCTTGGCACCACCCCAGATTTCCTGAATCAGAATCATTGGAATGGGGACCAGGAATCTTGTTTTTTGCAGATGCTCCAGATCCCTCGAGTTTGAGAACCACTGTGAGCTATCCAGAAGACTCTCCAGTCGCTGCATTCATTATTATTCTGTTACTTTCATGCATTTGTGTATTCTCTTCTCTATGTTTAGAATTCCCTCCCCCTTTTCCATCATTTTTAAAGGGCTGGTGGAAATGTCACTGGGCTTCAGGAGGCAGCATTCTTGGATGACTACGAACAAAAGTGAGATGAAAAATATGCACTGAAATTAGATTCTGTTGTAAAGAATTGCAAGTATGTAATGATAATTCATCCCCCTCCACCAACCAAGAAAAATGCTAGAGCTACTTTATGGCATTGCTGATAAATTGTTTTGCACACGCACTGCCTCATTAGACTAGGACAATCCTATAGGACAACCCTCCTTTAGGACAATTCCTAGAACAGTGCTCGTCCCATTAAGCGCTTAATATACTTGTGAAATGAGTGATTGACAAACAATGTTGGACAAGAAATGGGGATTCGGACTCTGCAGCACAGTAGGGTGTGTGAACCTGACTGGGGAAGACAACACAGCAGAATGAATAAGGCCACAGGGCTTTAGAGTCAGAGAGTCTGGAATTCAGTCCAAACTCTGTTGCTTATGATCAGTGTGACCTTTGACAATTGCTTAATCTCTCTGTTTCCTCATCTATAACATTGGTATAATAGTACCAATCTCATAAGATTGTTGTGAGGATGAAGTGAAATGGTGTGTATAAAGCCCTTGGTATAGTACCTGTCCATATAGTAAATGTTCCATCAATAAGAGCTGTTATTATGTCTATTACTGCTCAGACTTGTAATGTCTGACATCCGCAGGGTCCATTATGCTTACAGAGCTGTTTGTCCCTGCAGCAAATGGCTCTAGGCTGTGTTTGTGTGTGTGTGTTTAAATAATTTTGCAGTATGCTATTTCTTTTATTACAGAGTATCAGTCTTCAACAGCTTTTTCAATCTGCCCCATTCTAATGTGCTTCTTATAATCTGTTGTGAGATGGAATACTAGATAAACAATCTTTGAGTTTATGCATCCACTCATTCAGTAAATATATTTGTTCAAAAATTCTGGATAACACAGATCTGAGCACCAGATAAGTGAAGCGCTTAATTTTTTCCTACCTCACATTTTATTTATTTATTTATTATTTATTATTGAATGTATCCCACATTTTAAAAATTGGTTTATAAATTTGCTGTGAGGTTGTAGCAAAAGGTTTATTGTTGGTGCCATTTCTTTCCTCCATATTTTGGCATCTTTTTTTTATAGATTTTTTTCCTCAGGTTTAAAAACAAATTAAAATTCATAGATTTGTTTTTCTCTTGTGAGAGCAATTCTTTTCAACAAAGTACTTATTATTTTACATAGGACATGAAGGGTCAACATAATCTGCAATCTGTTCTGAGACACTCTATATTTCCAAGAGAAAAGAATAGTCGGGCTTCCCTGGTGGTGCAGTGGTTAAGAATCTGCCTGCCAATGCAGGGGACATGGGTTTGAACCCTGGTCCGGGAAGATCCCACATGTCGCAGAACAGCTAAGCCTGTGTGCCACAACTACTGAGCTTGCGCTCTAGACCCCGGGAGCCACAATAACTGAGCCCACGTGCCACAACTACTGAAGCCTGCACACTCTAGGTCCCTTGTGCCACAACTACTGAGCCAGTGTGCTGCAACTACTGAAGCCCGTGTGCCTAGAGCCCATGCTCTGCAACAAGAGAAGCCACTGCAATGAGAAGCCCACGCACCAAAACGAAGAGTAGCCCCCGCTCGCCACAACTAGAGAAAACCCGTGCACAGCAACAAAGACCCAATGCACCAAAAATAAAATAAATAAAATAATTAAAGAGAAAAAAGAGGGCTTCCCTGGTGGCGCAGTGGTTGAGAGTCTGCCTGCGGATGCAGGGGACATGGGTTCATGCCCCGGTCCGGGAGGATCCCACATGCTGCGGAGCAGCTGGGCCCGTGAGCCATGGCCGCTGAGCCTGCGCGTCCAGAGCCTGTGCTCCCGCAACGGGAGAGGCCACAGCAGTGAGAGGCCCACGTACCATAAAAAAAAAAAGAAAAGAAAAAAGAATAGTCGAATTGTGACATATAATTGCAAAGTGACAAAAACATCTAACAAATTTCATCTTCCCCAGAAGCACAGAAATACGGACTTGGCTGGGATCACCTATATAAATCAAGTAGAAAAATGATGCTTTACAAAATGTTGATGACTGAACTGCACTTTGGCTATGCTGAAAGGGCATTGTGACCCACTTTCCTATCAACAAATCCACCTGGGTATCTACTACAGCCTGCCTTTCCTTGGCATGGTAAATAGAAGTATACTTTAATAAGGAGGCAGCCCCCATTCAAAGACCATATGTACTAATTTTTATCACAGTAGATATTTTATGACCAGTTGGCTTTACGCTCATGGACAGTGAAGACAAAGTATTCCCCTTTCTTATTCTATCATTTTACAAATGAGGATTTTGAGCCTTTAAGAATTTAAGTATGTTCTTGCCCAAGATCATACATATATTTCGGTTAAATTTTTTAATGTTTATTTACTATTTTTATTTTCCTTTTGATGACTGTCTCTTTATGTGCCTTGCCCTCTTTCTATTGGGTAGTGATATTTATATTTCTCTAAATCATTTTTTAGTACTTTTATTTCCAAAATGATAATAGGTTTCAATTATAAAAATCAATTTGGGAGAAATAATCACCTATGTTTTTCTCTGGCTTTTTTTTTTTTTTGATGTGGACCTTTTTTTTTTTTAAGTCTTTATTGAATTTGTTACAATATTGCTTCTGTTTTATGTTTTGGTTTTTTGGCCATGAGGCATGTAGGATCTTAACTCCCTGACCAGGGTTCAAACCCAAACCTCCTGCATTGGAAGGTGAAGTCTTAACCACTGGACCACCAGGGAAGTCCCTCTGGCTTTATAACGTATTTGTTGTTTTACAGTTTATTTTTTAGTCTACCTATTATATAGTTTAGTGCTATGAAATCAGATTGAGTTCAAACATAATATTATTTTCCAAATCAGTTGTATCAGGAAAATTAATTGAAGAATTCATCATTTTACTCTTATTTGAAATAACATATTTACTTTATTCCACATTATTTTTATATTAAAGTTTTTTTCAGGCTTTCTAGTCTGTTCTCTTGATTAGATATTCTACTTTTGCAATAACGTTACGATGTTCATTTTCTTAGATTTATGATGTGTGTTTTATCTGATAGGACAAATCTTTCCTTACTATTCTTTTTCCACATTTTCCACAAATATTCTCACCCTTTTATTCATCTTGGTACCCATTTATCAATTCAAAAAAACTGAATTTACTGAGTGTATACACAAAACAGAAACAGGCTCACAGATATAGAAAACAGATTTGTGGTTACCAAAGGGGAGAGGGAAGGTAGGAGGGAAATATTAGGGGCATGGGATTAATAGATACAAGCTACTATATATAAAATAGATAAGCAACAAGGATATACTGTATAGCACAGGGAATTATATCCATTATCTTGTAATAACCTATAATGGAGTATAATCTGCAAAAATATGGAATCACAATGCTGTACACCTGAAACTAACACAGTATGGTAAATCAACTGTACTTCAATAAAAAAATAATAATTGAATTTAATTGATTGGAGTTGATTTACATATATTAATTAGTTTGGCAAGAATTAACAAATTTACAATTTTGAATACATAAAATGTATGTCTCAATGTATTCGTCTGTTTTTCTTTTCTGCTGTACAACTATGTCTTTTTAAAAAAGATCTGGCCAACATAACTGAACTCTCTGTTCTACTTGAAATGTATTTTCTCTGATTGTTAGGCATATAATACTATTGTTCACAAATAATGTTAATTTTGCATATTTTTTCTATATATCATATCTACTCAAAATCTCAATTTCTTTATCTGTAAAATGGAGATAAAATAGAACTCATTTATTGTGAAGACTGCTGTGAAAATTAAAGGGAATAAGTCACATAAAATAAACCATTGTCTTGCATATGGTAAATCCTCTATAAATGTTTCTATGGCTGTTCTTACTATTATTGATGTTGTTACATTTTTTGGCAACTTGAAGAAAGATATTGAAAACACTGGGATAATCCATTTTAAGGGGTGTTTACAGTAGATAAATTACATCATCTTGAGAAATGATGCCTCTATACCTAGTTTATTTGGAAATTTCAAAGTCAGTAATAGGCCTTTAATTTTATCAAATACTTTATTTTTCCATCTTTGATGATATTTATCTCATTTTTCTCATTCAGCTTTTTAATTTAATGGATTAATCCTTGGGATCTATATTTCCCTGGGATTGTCATGGTACGTTTTGCTTTTAATATACCAATAAATTTGTTTTATCATTATTTTAATTAGGACTCACATCTATATTAACAGTGAGATTTATCTCTAGCTTTCTTTCTTTGAGCTATCTTTATCAGATATGCACTATATTCTATGCACTATATTCTATGCACTATATTCTCTTCAAAAAATCATATGGGAAGCTGTTCATATTTTTCTGTGCTTTGAAATAGTTTATGTACATGACAAAATTTTTGTCTCTGTGTCATGTAAAAGAACTTCAATATATTTCCACAGAGCAGTTATACTTTTCTTTTGAAAAGTAAATCAGATTCTACCCCTCCTCAACTTAAAACTTACTGCTCTTGGAATAAACCCGCAAACCATTGCTACAGACTATAAGAACCCGGATGATGTGGCTGCTCCTACCTACCTCGTTAGCATCAAGTCTCAACCATGCTTTCTCAGGCTCACTCTGAAAGAAGCTAGTGAGGCTGTAGCTTGGTTCTCCCAATGTGCCATGTTCCTTCCCACCACAAGGGCTTGTGCACCTGTCATGACCTTCACCCATAGCGCACTCTGCTCCTCTCACTCTCTACTCATCCTTCAGGTATTTCAGCTTCAATGAAACATCCTAGGAAAGTTATTCCATGAAAGTAGGTTACCCAGTTATTCTCCATCACAGCATCCTATTTCTTTCCTTCATAGTATTAATAGCATTTATAATGATTTCTTTTGTTTATTTATGTATTTGTTTATTTATATGCTCAATCATTTCCTTATTAATTGTCCATCTCCCTCCATTAGAGTTTAACATCTAGTGTTTTGGTATGCCATTATGTTTTTCTCATCATAGATCTCTTATAATACAACTTTTTACCATTTGCATTCAAGTTTTACAACCATATCTATATCCTTTGGGAGGCTCCGTGCTTTATTCCATTCAGTGAGCAATGGCAGTTCTCTTAAGGTAGGAATAGCCTTTGCTTGACTTATCCATCGAGCTTCATTGCTAGGTGGTCTGGAGCACCATGTGGTCAAGTATTTTGTTTGTTTGCTTGTTTTAAGAAAGGCTTTTTGTTGGTGCATTTTTCAGGCTCTTTCATATCTGATATGAATAAATGACACCTTGTCTAAGTATACAGTTCTTGTTGCAGAATGTTTCTTCCTGAGAATTCTGTATATATTGCACAATTATTAACACGTTCTTCTGAGTGTATCAAGAAAGACTTGTGACATCTGAAATGGCTGATTTTTATTTCTATGTAGATAATTATGTCCCTACCCATGCATGCCTCAAAATTTGTAGGATATTTTTAATTATTGTTAATAAAGTCAAATCAAATATTTGTGAGAATATGTGTAGCTGTAGACCTTTTTATTAAAAAAAAACAAAAAACTTCTTTTGCTGGTATTCAGGAAACCCTGAGAATTTTGGACTCTGGTATATATTCAGCTCAGAAAAGTTTTCAATTATTATACTCTTTGTTATTATATCTGTTCCATTTATTCTAGTCTTTTGCTCTGGAATGACAATTATCTGTGGTTGAATCTCTCTTTTTATTTTTCCCATTGTTTTTGACTGTCTTCTCCTCGCTGCTACGGTTTCTCAGCTTGCCCTCTGTTTCATGGAGTTTCCTTAGTGTCAATTCTGTTGTTTTCTGCTTGTAGAGTGTGTTTTATTCATTGTTTGCTATTTTAGTTTCTTCAGAATCGTTTCCCCACAGAACTTCTTTTCAGCTTATCTAGATGATTTTGCATAGCATTGTCTTATCTTTTATTCATTTTTCTCTGTTCTTATTTCATAGAGACCACGTCTTGTTGAATTCTATTTAGAATGCTAAGAAGTTTAATTTCTTTTCTCTGTTTCCTGGGACAAATAATTGTCAAAATCTGCTTCTCCACTAAGCCTTCAAAAACATCACCTTTCCTCTGTTCTGCAGTATCCTTTCATAGACCCCATGTTCATCATTTGTTCTCCTTCTCCTGGAACAAGAAGAGCTCTAGTCTGTCCCAATGTCATGAGGTATGAGAGGCATCCCTTTTCCCCTCATCTTTTCCAATATATATATAGATAAAATCTTATTCTCAAATTCAGTTGATATTTCTGTTCCCACTCAATTTACATTGCTAGCAGGCATTTATCTATTTCAGGGTTCCTCAGCTTCTTTGGGCCAGATAATTCTTTTTTGTGTTTTTGGGGGGAGTGGTCCTGTATATCATAGGATATTTAACAGCATCCCTGGCCTCTACCCACTAGATGACAGTGTGACCACCAAAGATGATGTCCTCCCCTAGTATAACCACCAAAAATGGCTCCAAACTGACTAATATCCTTTGGAGGCCAAAATTGCCCCTGGGCTGAGAACCATTTATCTAAGCAGACTTTGTTAGAATGATGTGGGATCCCCATTTATGTTTTAGTTTTCTCTCCATGCTCATTTCTCTGACACTGAACTAAAGAAGAAAATGAAAAACTCTAAGCTTCAGCATCCACCAGTGCTGGTTACGCTTCCACCCCTTCCTCCAACTACAGCCTTTTACTTCCTGGGACTCTTCAGAGCTGCTGAGTATGGTTGTGCAGGTTTGGCTCTACACAGGGTCATCTGGTTTAATGCAGGGTGTAACCCAGCATGTACTTCATTCTCCAAGATGTGCAGTGTATAAGGCTGGATCCACTAAGAGGGAGTGTCTCTTCCTAATTCAAACAAAGCTAGTGAACTTGGGTCTATTCCTTGCAGAATGCAGTATATCACTGCCAGTTCCTAGTTCACTTCATGTTTTCTGTCACATTGTTTTCTTGAGTTATAGGCGCTGAATGAATGAGAAAGGTAAGACCTGATAGGAGAGTTTAATAGTACCTTGGTCACCTAAAAAAAGTACCTGCCTTGTATTGGTTGGCCTGCCTGTTTTTCTGAATGGTACCTACCCTGGGGCCAGGCAGTGTGGGAGGGATGATGCCTCTCCCCAGTGCTATCAGGACAACAGGTGTTTTTCATTTCTGCTTGCAAAGCATCTGCCAACTTCCACCTGCCATTGCCAATTTCATTGTGGATGTCCTATAATTAGACAAAACCTATTCCAGGTTCTGACAATTACTTGCTTGTCAATCTTTTTTTTTTTTTTTTGTCTTTTTTCCTGTCTTCATAGGTATTATTGTAGGAAAGTGGGTGCGTGTGAAACAGAAACTACTAGCCCACATCACTTTAAACCTGAAGTTCTGAATCAACTTTTCAACTTGGAAGACAAACTCTCAATCAAACACATAACTTTTATAGTATCTACTCTGTGGCGAGAGTGATAAAAAGATGAGCACATGATCCCTGCCCTTGAAGAGTTTATAATCTCTTAAAGGCAAGCTAATTATACAAGAGAAAGGAAAAAGATAAAGTAAGATAAATGTCATAAAAGAATTACAGGCAGAATACTCTGGGGGATTAAAGGAGGACCGATCTTTTCCATCTCCATCAGGAAATGTTTCCTAGAAGCTATGATATTTGACCCGGTTTTTAAAGGATGAGAAGTAGCACCTCAACAGGAAAATATGCATTATAGGCAGGGCTAACAGCATAGAGATAAGCAGAGTGTGTCAGCCCCTGCTTCTCCCATCCCTGTTTAGCTGTAGGCACTGAATGGCTTCAGCCTACAAGCTTAGACCCATGCATTTTTTTTAAACCATATGTGACAAGTCAGTCGGGTGTTTATGATCGTATTCATTATCCAGGTTCTAGTATTGGCTGTGAACAACTATGACACTTCAAGTTGCCTAAGCTGCAGCCTTCTCCCAATACTATTATATTTGTCAAGTCTGTATCATGTGATGTCTGTCTTGATTCCCTAATTTGTACACCAAGCTCCTTCTGGAACTCCTAGACTAATCGAGAGGGTCCTAGATTCCCTGACTATCTCTTGATAGCTCCATTTTGTTTGAGGCTGGGTCTTGATGCCCTTCTCACCTTACACTAGCTATGATTGTTCTCTTATTGGATAAAAATGGAACATTAGATAAAAATGGAAGACGATGCTACCCATCTGGTTCTGAGCATTGTTTCAGTTTATGAAGACTGCGGCTACGATAAATAGGTCTTCTCCTTAGCTAGTTAGACCAACCTATATTAGCCCAGTTTTACCCATCTTTTTTATATTGGACTTTACACAGCAGACCATTTCATTTACTTCTTTTTTCCTTTGGATCTAGTTCATTAGTAGGGTGAATCCTCTTAGCTTCATCATGATCCTTCTTAAACTTGCTGACAGAAGTTATCCTGATGGAATGTAGGAAGAGGACACTGAAGGATTTTTTTCAACCTTTCCCTAAGTGTGGACTGAGGAAGAAAAATCAACTATTTTTTTCTTAACGACTGTGGTATATATTATAGAATAGATCCATCTGCCATTCTCTCTTTTTAATGAGATTTAGGCAGGAGACACTAAAATGGTTACAATGGAAGGTTTGATAATGAAATATTAAGCCAAATTTTATTTTCTTATTGATAAACTTCAGGCTGAAGTCTTGAGGATCTTACCATGAAAATTTTCAAACATACATGAAAGTTGAGTGAATAGTATAACAAATCCTCATACACCCATCATTCAGCTTCAACAGTTATCAATTCATAGCTGATCTTATTTCATTTACACCCCAGCCACAGACGCAGGATTATTTTAAAACAAATGTTAGACATAATATTATTTTATTTGAAAAATATTTTGGAACATGTCTTTAAAGTTAAGGGCCCTTTAAAAATTATTCCTAAAAATAAATGAGAATTATTCTTTAATATCATCAAATAGCCATTCCTCAGTAGTTATCTTTTTATAGTTTGTTTGAATAGGAATCCAAATAAGGTCCACCTAACATATATAAATTGTTTGATTTAAATATAAAGGATAAAGAAAAGATCCTAAAATATTCCAGCAAGGGAAAAAAACAGGTAATCAACAAATAAAATTAGTCTGACATCAGATTTTTTTCATTGACGAAACTAACTACTAGAAAATAATGAAGGAATGCCTTCAGAGTTCTGAAAGCAAATGATTTTCAATCAAAGATTCTATTTTCAGCTAAATAAATGGACCAGTTAAGCATAAAAGTAGAATAAAAACATTTCTGGTTTAAAAAAAACCCCAGAAAATAATAAAGTCCATATATTAGAATTAATGGATATAGCTCTTCAGTCTCTTTTAATCTCTAGGTACTCAAATAACTGATTTTTCTTTGTAATTTTTTTTGCTGAGAAACTAATTTTTTGTCTGTGGAAGTACTCACAGTTTGGTTTTGCTGCCTGCATCCCCATGGTGTCATTAACATATTTCTCTGTCCCTTGTATTTCCTGTTAATTGGTCATTAGATCTACAGGCTTGATCAGATATGTATTCAATTTGGGGGGTCAATACTACATCATAGATGGTGCAGCATCCTTCCCTTAGAAGTACCTGATATCTGGTTGTCCTTTTTTGTGATGTTGTCAGTCATTGATGATTATTGCCCAGAACCATCACTTTAATAGGGATTACCAAATGCTGATATTCTCATTCAATTATATTTTCTTCATTTATTAGCTGGGATACTTCCACAAAGAGAAACTTTCCCTAATCTGCTCTTTAGTAACCATGATGTGTAGGTCATATAGGAAAAGCAAGAAAAATGATTATTTCTCCTCATTTACCAGTTTTCAAAATAATGGATTTCTTTCCTGGCATCCTCCAAAAGTGAGCCATGATTCTTTTTAGTATCACTATGAAGTTATGGATACCAACGTATTTAAAGTATGTAAATTTACTTAAATTTTTTGTAACTCATATCCTTATTGATGCTCATATGATCCCACCTTAAGCCATTCTGAGTTTATTCAGATTTTTTCTTGAGTTCTTTTGACATGACTCCAGAAGTTTTTGATGGTGTTCTTGTTTTATGGTATTAACACATGTTCCAGGCTTATTTTGTACATTCCCTGCACCATTGTTGAAATTAGTCATTTACCCAAAGAGCTGTGGTTTCTTTTAAGTAAGAAGTTGTATTTTGAAACCATAATTTAGACACTGGAGTGCTTAGTGCTAGTGGGATAGTCACTGTTTCTAGTCCCTTAAGTGTTCAGAGCTAGGGAATATGTGTTGTTTTCATTTATTTTTAAGGTAGAATGTATTACAAATTCGTGCTAATACTTTCTATTCCTATTCTAATTAACCTTATTGATTTTATACATGTATCTCCTTTTAACTACACTGAAAAGCATGCTTCTCAATGACCACTCTATGAATGCCCATTTGATTGAACCTCAGAATAATAATGCCAATATTACTAATATGATATGATTACTGGAAAAAAAAAAACTGTAAGATGCCTTCTGCAGTTTATCCATAGGCCACATCCCAGTAAGTCAATACCACCAAATTACTGTGATTTACAGTTGCTCAGAATTCTTCCTCCTTATGTGATTATGTCATGGCTACATGGTTAGGTTCATTTGTTTACATTGTTTTTTATTTTAGGATTGCTTTTCTAAATGGAATTTTGTTTTATAATTATAAAAAATATTTGCATTGTTTTAAAGTCAAAGCTACAAAATAAGGTATATTCAAACACAAGGTATATTCTACTAAGCAAATCTACAAACCAAGAAGCCTAACTTCTATCACTGTTCATTTCTCCCCACTCCTTCTCTTCTGCTAGTAACCATTACTTTTTTATTTTGTAATTTATCCTTTCATTTTTCTTTTTAATACAGCAAATACATTTTAGATAAATAGTAGATAAATGCTAGAATATTATGCAGCTGTTTCTCCACCTTGCTACTTTTCATTTAAAAAAATCCTCATGATTACTTGACAATTGGATGTACAGATACTTTCCAACCCTGTTTCAGACTGCATAATACTTCATTTTGTAGATGTACTGTAGTCTGTTCATTCAGTCTTCTTTTGGTGAAGATTTGTGTGATTTTCCAGTCTTTTGCTGTTACAAATAGTGCTACGGTAAACAGTACTATGCTCACATCTTTCCATACTTTTGCCAGCATGTCATTGAGATCAATTCCTACAAGTGAGATTGCTGGGTCAAAAGCTAAATACGTATGTAATTTTCCTAGATATTGCCAAATTCTCCTCCACTGAAGTTATTGTTTTCTGCATTCTCAGCAGCAATGATTTCGATGGCTCTTTCCCCATGGCCTCACCAACAAAAGGTATATTGTTAGATTTAGAGATTATTTTCAGTTGGGTAGGTGAAAATGGTATCTTAGTGCAGTTTTAATTTGAAAGTTGAGGCTAATATTTTAAATCCAACTTTATTTCACAAACAGTTGATGTGTACCTATTTTGTGCCAGGTGTAGTTCTGTACATAAAGAGTCAGAGTTGAACAAGACCCAGCTCTTGCTCTCAAGAAATCCACAGTCCAAGAGCATAAACATAAGAAAATCAACTCTATCTGTACATCATGATGAATGCTGCAATGAAAGTATGCACAGAGTATTATGGTAATATAAAAGAAGAAAACAGAGAGGGGAAAGCAAGCTAGGTGAGTGAGGAGAGGTGTTTAGGAAACTGTAAGGTTGAAGAGATGCCCAAATTCATATAGACCTATGAAACAGTAAAAGTTAGAAGCATAGACAGAAATACTATAGGAAACCTGAGTTCTAGGGGCCACATTTCTCATGATTATTAATTGTGACTTTTGATAAGTAATTTATTTTTTTGTGACATTTAGTTTCCATATATGTAAAATGAGGGTGTAGAACAGATAATTTTTTTTAATCGAAATATATTTGATTTACAATGTTGTGTTAGTTTCTGGTGTACAGCAAGGTGATTCAGTTATATATGTATGTGTATATGTGTGTGTGTTATACATATATATATGTGCTTTTTCAGATTCTTTTCCATTATAGATTATTGCAAGATATTGAATATAGTTCCCTGTGCTATATAGTAGGTCCTCGTTGCTTGTGTATTTTATATGTAATGGTATCTTTCAGTCCCAAACTCCTAATTTATCCCTCCCCCTTCTTTCCCCTTTGGTAACCATAAGTCTGTTTTCTATGTCTGTGAGTCTATTTCTGTTTCGTAAATAAGTTCATTTGTATCATTTTTTTAGATTCCACATATAAGGGATATCATATGATATTTGTCTTTCTCTGTCTGATTTACTTCACTTACTCTGATAATCTCTAGGTCCGTCCGTGTTGCTGCAAATGGCATTATTTCATTCTTTATTATGATTGAGTAATATTCCATAGTTTATATATACCACATCTTCTTTATCCATTCACCTGTTGATGGACATTTAGGTTACTTCTATGTCCTGGCTATTGGAAACAGTGCTGCAATGAACATTGGGGTGCATGTATCTTTTCAAATTAGAGTTTTCTCTGGACATATGCCCAGGAGTGGGATTGCAGGTTTATATGGTAGCTCTGTTTTTAGTTTTTTAAGGAACTTCCATACTGTTCTCCATTACATTCCCACCAACAGTGTAGAAGGGTTCCCTTTTCTGCACACCGTCTCCAGCATTTATTGTTTGTAGACTTTTTGATGATGACCATTCTGACTGTAGACCAGATAATTTCTAAAGCCCCTTTAATCCTTTCTGATTTATAAGTGCTTCTGCTTCTGCTTCTCTCTGTGTGTTAGCTTCACTCTCCACCACTCACCAAGTTGATGGACAAATTAAAATAAATCAACACAATGTGGTTAATCTATATGTAGTGATTTCGGTTGTCAAGAAAGGATTACGGAGGTGAAACGTGGGTCTAGTGAAAAAATGTTAGACATATGAAGGAAAGGTCACCAATTTAAGAGTGGGCAGAATGGGTCGGCATATGACAGAAGCTCATAAGGATGTGGTTGGATGTAAAGTCAGTAAAAATTTGAGTCAAAATTGAAAATCTTTTTACTTGGGAAACTGAAGAGTTAGCACGCATTCTTATGGGTCAATTATCCAAGTTGCAAAATAAGAGCTTGTTACAGGTAGATCAGTTGAAATGAAAAGTTTCAGTAATGGTAAAATTCTGGAACAGAAAACGACACTTGCAAAAGGTTTCCCATAGTTAGCAGGTCATCACACCTTTTTTTAGGTGACACACCTCTAAGGACAATGAATTCTACTAAATGCCCTTGATCTTCAGAGAAAGACACTTGAACATATTTACTGAAACAGCCACGGTACATCAAATAGAACTTTATTCCAATAATGAAAGGATGTAATTAGTGAGATGGTATTTTCATTTTCCAGCTGGGACAGCTTTCTATAGTCTGGGTAAATGTAAAGCTTCTTTGAAATGTGTTCTTTGCGAATAAAATCCCCCAAAAGCCTTTTAGGGACCCTCATTTATACAGATACAAAATAATCTCTTTAAAATAGATGACCCATTTTTTCCCAGGCAACATTCATAAGCAAATACATAATACTTGACTAAAGTTGAGTAGGCAAATTTTCGTTTGATTCTGCACAGGAGACCGGAGCAGACATTAGCTTAAAGATTCACAAAGAAATGTCAGCTTGTAGATCAGGTGCACCCTGGGAATTATGTGGAAGTAAAATCAGCATACATCATTTATGGGGATTGGGAGAGATGCACAATTCTGCCTAGAAAATTCTCACCAATATTTGCTTCATAACAAGATCCATATTCTTTCTCTAATGGAAAAATAAATGAAGAATGATGGTTATCCTGAGCTCTGTTTTTTGTTGTCATGTAACTTTGGACGTGATTGCTGCTTTTCTTTTCCCAGTTAAAAGTTAGGATTGGAAATTATTATAGAGCATACTCAGCAGATAAAGCTTCTTTATGTTGCACGAGACAAACAGAACAAATGTCAGTAAGCACAGTCCATTGGGAAAGCACATTGGCAATTCTGCTTCGTTGCCACGCTTCTGTCTGACCCGCTTTGCAGAGCTGCATCTGTTGACAGCCTTCACCTCTAGGTTCAGGTTTAACATAGCTCCTGAGGAGCTGATTAAGGCATGAAGAAATTTAAAAGCTTCCGTAGCGGCGGGGAGTGAGGAGAGGAGAACTCAGTTTGAGCAGAGCTTGAAATTATCATGTCTCGTGATCTGACATTTAGTGGTTTATAATAATCACTGTTCTGCTTCTATGTTTCTTCCACTTCCCTGAGTTTCCATCATTGCCAGCAAGATCCAGCACTGAAAGTAGCTGTCTATGAGACCTGGGCCAGTCACTTAATAGTTTTCTAAAAATTTGTAGGTAACAATGATTTTTTAATATAACAGCTTTATTGAGATAGAATTCACATGCCACTCCATTTGCCTATTGAAAGTGTAACAATTCAATGGCTTTTAGTATATTTGCTGAGTTGCAGTCACCTAATTTCAACCTCAGTGCCCTCCTCTGCCCATGGGGTTAATACAACCTGAACCTCCTACGGCACAGGTTTCTCGGAAGAATAGAATGAGAAGATACAATAAAGTAACACTGGAAGGTTAAAATACCTCTGGAAATATGAGTTGCTATAGTCATTTATTAATGAGACGCTAGATGTGAGTAGAGCCTTGAAGAAGACCTGGGATTCATTGAAGGGAGTGTGGCAGCGATAATAGTCCCTTCCATTTATATACCAATTTAGAGTTTCAAGGTGCTTTCACATATGAGCTCTCATTTGAAACATTATTGTTGATGATCTTGGAGTGTCACAGAACCAGTCTCATTCCCCAGGATAGGAGGAGGGGGCCCATTTACTTTAAAACTCCGAGAGACTCTTCTGTAAGTGGGGAAAAATATCTGGCCAGCAGTGTTTCTGTAGTCCCCAAATTTGTCTGACATTAAATACTTAAAAAAATGGACTCACCTCTTTGCAATTCCTGTTATAGCCCCTATTTTCCAGGACCTTGTAGAGGGCTTTGTAAATGCCAGTGTTAACAAAACCATCTGAAGGCCTTGTTCTCCCAGCCAGCTGGATAATGTTGCCCAGTACTCAGAATTTTTAATGCTAATCACCATACTCTACGAAATGGATGTTGTTAAAGATAAACAGGATGCTCATAAAATATTCTATTGAACATTGCTGCCATTAAAGCATATTCTAGTTTGGCCTATGAAGGCTTAATGATCATTTTTATCTAACAGTTAACAAATGTTCAATAAAGGAAAAATCAAATCTAGCAATATGAGTATCAGCAGAAACTTCTTAACAACACAAATTTATTATCTTATAGTTCTGTAACTTACGAATCTCACCTGGGTGTCACTGGGCTAAAATCAAAATGTCACCCTGGCTGTGTTCCTTCTGAAGGTTCTAGAAGGCTTCTATAAACCATCTGCATTCCTTGGCTAATGGCCCTCTTTCTTCATCTTGAAAACCAGCAATGTTGCATCTCTCTGACCCTGATTCCATCATCACCTCTCTCTCTCAACACTGGAAAATGTTCTCTGCTTTTAAGGACTTGTGTGAATAGATTAGCCACCCTCGGATAATCCAGGATGATCTCCCCATCTGAATGTCTGTAACCTTAATCACATCTGCAAAATCCCTTTTGCCATGTAAAGTAACAGTTTATATTCACAGGTTTTGGGGATTAGGGCATGCACATCTTTGGGGGTTCATTATTCAGCCTACCAAATTTCTACAGAGTATTCGCTTCACATTGATGTTTTCTTCAGAACTAAAATCTGTGCAAGGTGTTGATGGGTGATTTGTGGGTCACATATAAGGATACTTCCTGGCATGGTTTTCATACTCCATTACCATGAATACCGGCTAGTTCTGATTTAACTCACTGGAGAGAGGGGTGGCAAATGTCTGTGTCAGGTGGATGTATTTATTCATTAATTTATTCAACAAATATTTAGTGAGCATCTACTATGTGCCAAGCACTGTGCTTGACATTATGCAGATTGAAATGAATAAGAGTGTCCTCAGCACTCAGTCTAGTAGAGGAGATGGACAATAGGACTATGATAGAGTTTTATAGTGGGTGCAATTGCACATAAGCATATAGTCACCTCATAACAAACTTATGGTTATCAAAGGGGAAGCGGGGAGGGATAAATTAGTAGTTTGGGATTAACATAAACATACTACTATATATAAAATAGATAACCAACAAGATCCTACTGTATACCACAAGGAACTATACTCAGTATTTTGTAATAACCTATAAGGTAAAAGAGTCTGAAAAAAAAATGTATAACTGAATGACTTTGTTGTACACCTGAAACTAACACAACGTTGTAAATCAACTATACTTCAATAAAAAAATTAAAAATAAAAAAATTAACATGTCAGTGAAAAAAATAAAGAATATAGTCACTTAATTCCTTTTAATTTCAACTATTGATAGTGGGAAACCAGCAACCACTACAGCAGTAAGTATTTCAGGGAGCAATGTCTTCCAAACAGGACTTAACCTGGAAGATGTTCTTTTCCTTCCCTACAGTCAGAGAAGTTACAGAGAAGTCAGAGAAGTTACAGCTCCAAAAGCTATTTTGCAGAAGCCATTAGCAGAGACGACTGTTATTCTGAGGTCATGGCACTCTGCATTTCAGCACTGACCACATTGAACGGTAGTAAATAGGAAAAGAAATAGCTAGAACAACAGATACCCAGCAGATTTTCTTTATAGTGCAAGACAGCGTTTTAAATTTTAAAAGCTGAACATTGAGCAAGAGCTAATACTAATCCAAAGATTAGTATTAGCTCTTAATATTAAGTAATACACATTGACTGATAAGAGAAGTAGCATGTAGGATGTGAATTCTTAGGGTCTAGATTAACGCCGGATATGGACATAAACGTGCCAATAAGGCCGGTGGAAGAAGTAATACAGATGAGAGCTGGGACAGACACCATCCTAGCCACTTCAGACCAAGTGCTTCTGCTAATATCCTGTAGAGGAGGGTTGGCAGCCAGAACAGGATCCAAACTGGCCAACAACGGGCCACATTTGACTTACAGACATCGGGTGATTTCAAAATTGGGAAACTAATACAAATCCAAATTGCCAACTTCTTTTGAAAACTCAGAAAATCTGGCACACCCGTGTTTGCATTTCCACGTGGCCACAACCTGTGTTAGATAAATAATAGCTACCCTATTTAGAGTGAGCGTGTATTCCCCAATTTCCCAGTTTCTACCGCTCTGTTTGTTTATAGCTGGCCCACTTACTTGTGTTAACTTCCTGGGCTTTGCAGGCAATCTATGCTTTAAAAAGTTCTATCAATATTTTATAATTCACTCTATGTTTATGATACAACACAGGCTTATGCTTATGAAAACTGTTGAACGTCCAATATATAGTTTGTTCCACAAGGTGGATACAATTTTATCTTTATGATGTCTTGAGTTGCAGCCCTATGCAGGTATTGTTAAGGAGACATGCAGCACTGGGTGGCCCTAACCTGTATTGGTAAGTGCTCTTTTGTTGCCCAGATGAAGCAGATCTAGTAATAACTGGCACCTCTTAACAGAATAAAGTGAACAAAGTCAATTTCTGTTCAGTGGCCATCTCTTACAAAAAGTACTTGCTTCCTGTATGAACACTATTGCCTATAGCCCTGCTATCCCCCAAAGGAAAATAATAACAGACCATAGAAAATTAGGTTTGTTTGTTTGTTTTTTCCAATCAGGACATTCTTTGAACTTTAAAAGGCTATTGTTACGTGTCATTTGTAGAGCTATCTTTATACACAGGCAGAGTGACTACTGCTCACCTGGTATGATTCATCAAAACACTAGAAAGTAAGACCTCTTCATTATTGACGTGTACCTCCCCTACCTCCAGAGACCTGAAATTCCTATAACAGGGACAGTGGTCTTATCTAAACTCTTAAATACGAGAATCATCCAGAAGGGAAACAATCATAAGTATTTCGAGTATCTCTCAGAATGAGAACATACTTAAATTCATTAAAAAATATAATTATTGGTAACAGATATGATAACTATTCTAAATTATAAAACAAAGGGATATTTTTTCTTCTGCTACATATGCAGATTAAAATATTGGCACGCACGGTTTCTGGTGGTGGTAGTTGATGTTCTAGTAATGGTTTACTAAAGCAAAAAACATTTCCTTCCATCACATTTTTCTTCTCTTTTACAAAGATAAACTAAGAAGTTAGGCAAGGTCAAGTTTATCCAATTCAAAAGATTCCAAAACAGAAGAAACAATGGCATATGTTGAATACTCTTTTGAAACACCAAACAAGGTAGTCCTTGGGTCCAGAGTAAAATGTGATTTGGCTAATCAAATAGAGGAAAAATGAGATCAGAATTAACTATAATAGTCTCACCAGCTTTCCAAAAGTCAGACCCTTCTTTGTCTATCAGCAAGAGGTGGTCTGACATTTTTTCCTGCTAATCAGTGTTAGTTGCCTATTTTCACAAACTCAGCTGAAATTAGTTACATGCTTTTAAGATGTGCTGCAGTTTACTGGCACTATATAATCTTTGTTCCTAGTGCAGTGCCTGAGATCTCTGAATGCAGGTTTTAGAGGTTTTCTTCCTGAGGGCTGGTGAGAGGTGGGAGAAAAAAAAAAAATACTGTATCTGCAAGTCACTATTTCCTTATCTAGGGTGTTAGTCTCTTGACATACCCACCAATGTTCTATTTTTTGGGTATTATTATTCCTGGACTGAGAAATGAGTGTTTTCCACCTTCAGCCATATTCTTGACAAGGTTTCTAATGAAAGCTCTACTTTCCACTGGAAAATTCTTAGGGGAATGAAGCCTTGAATAAAAAGGGCTAATGAGGGCTTCCCTGGTGGCGCAGTGGTTGAGAGTCCGCCTGCGGATGCAGGGGACACGGGTTCGTGCCCCGGTCCAGGAAGATCCCACATGCCGCGGAGCGGCTGGGCCCGTGAGCCATGGCCGTTGAGCCTGCGCGTCCGGAGCCTGTGATCCGCAACGGGAGAGGCCACAGCAGTGAGAGGCCCGCGTACCACAAAAAAAAAAAAAAAAAAAAAAAAAAAAAGGGCTAATGAAATCCAGCATTTCCTCCTAGCCCAAAGCTACCCTGGGCCATACCTCACATGAGCCTCCTGCCTCCTACTTTCATAGTTCCAGATGCAAGTATCCTAGCTATGTTTACTGTAGCCATCTTCGTAGCAAGGCATCAATGATTCAAAAATGGTCTAAGTGTCATGTTTACATGTTATCAAGAAACTTGTGTTATTTGCCAAATTATGAATTGCCCAATCAGTGTTTCCCAAAGTATATTCTGTGCAAATGAAGTACTGGAAGATGTTTAGAGGAGTCTGGAATAGTGTTTATTGATCAAATATATTCAGCAAAATCTGGATTTAAAAGTTCAACAGACTACTGTAGAATTTCTCAGGCCTTCAATATGAATCCAAGATAGTCAAGAAAAAGGATAAGCAGTGCTCTCCAAACATCTTTTACCATAGAATTCTTTTCTTGAGGAGAATTTTTTATAATATATCTTAGGAGTAAATTTGAGAAATGCCCATCATTTCAAATTGCCTTATTTTTTGTGTCTATTTCCTATTTGCCCTTTGTTAGCCTTTATTAGTAGATGATCCTAGGATTCTATTTCATGACCAAATCCAGTAAGGAAAGCTTTGCCATTTATTTTCAAGGATCAGTAGGATGAAAAGGCCTGCTTATTATTCTTTCAAGGAGAACAGGTATGATTCAAAATCAGAAGCATTGGATTCATTTAAATTGTCATATTTCTGAGGGCAGGACATTTGCCATTATCTTCTAAATTGATTCCTGTCTTCATTTTAAAGTACATATTGCTATGTTCATAGACTAAGGACATAAAAACCACAGAAAGCAGTAACAATTTGGTTTTAGACAACTGATGTAAGATTTTACTAAATTATTTTTTGCAATCCACTTCTATTTAATACCACATTATATATTCACAAGGTTGTACAACGGTCACCACTAATTCCAGAACATTTGATCACTCTAAACAGAAACTCTGTACCGATTAGCAGTCACTCCTTGTTACCCTCTCCTCCAAACCTCTAGAATCACTTATCTACTCTCTGACTTTATGGATTTGTCTATTCTAGAAATTGCATATAGATGGTTTCATATAATATGTGGTCTTTTTATGTCTGGCTTATTTTACTTAGCATAATGTTTTCAAGTTTCACCCATGTCATAACATGCATCAGTACTTCATTCCTTTATAGGGATGAAAATATTCTCCTGTATGGATATATCACAATTTGTTTATGCATTAATTGATGGATATTTAGGTTGTTTCCCCTTTTTGTACTATTATGAAAAATGATGTTTATATACATTTTTGTACATGTTCTTTGTGGACATATGCTTTCAGTTCTCTTGGGTATATGCATATGAGTGGAATTGCTAGGCAATATGGTATACTCTGTGTCTAACCTGTTGAGAAACTGCCAAACTGTTTTCAAAAGTGGTTACACCATTTTAACATTATTAATATTGTTAAAATTATCCATATTACCAAAGTGATCTACAAATTCAGTGCAATCCCTATCAAAATCCCAATGGTATTCTTCACAGAAATAAAAAAAAAAATCCTAAAATTCATATGGAACAATACACACACACACACACACAAACCTCCAAATAGCCAAAGTAATCTTGAGCATGAAAAACAAAGCTGAAGGGATTACACAGATTGATCTCCAAATATATTACAAAGCTACAATAATCAAAACAGTATGGTACTGGCCTTAAAACAGGCATATAGACCAATGGAACAGAATGGAGAGCCCAGACATAAATTCACACATGTACAGTAAACTGATTTTCAACAAGGGTACCCAGAACGCACAATAGGAAAAGGATAGTCTCTTCAATGAATGGGTGTTGAGATAACTGGATATCCATATGCAGAAGAATGAAGAATGAAATTGGACCTCTATCTCACACCATAAACAAAATCAACTCAAAATGGATTAAAGACTTAAATATAAGACTTGAAACTATAAAAATACTCAAGGAAACATAGAGGGAAAGCTTTTTTTTTTTTTTTTTTTGTGGTACGCGGGCCTCTCACTGTTGTGGCCTCTCCCGTTGCGGAGCACAGGCTCCAGACGCGCAGGCTCAGCGGCCATGGCTTACGGGCCCAGCCGCTCCGCAGCATGTGGGATCTTCCCAGACCTGGGCATGAACCCGTGTCCCCTGCATCAGCAGGCGGACTCTCAACCACTGCGCCACCAGGGAAGCCTGAGGGAAAGCTTTTTTACATTGGTCTGGGCAAAAATTTTTTGGCTATGACACTAAAAGCACAGTCAACAAAAGCAAAAATAGACAAGCAGGACTGCATCAAATTAAAAAGCTTCAGCACAGTAAAGGAAATAATCAACCGAGTGAAAGGCGACCTCCATAATGGGACAAAACATTTGCAAACCATGTATCTGGTAAGGGGTTACTATCGAAAATATATAAAGTACTCATACTTCTCAATAGCAAATATATAAATAACTTGATCTAAAAATGGACAAAGGACCTGAATAGACATTTTTGCAAAGGAGATAAAATGGGTAACAGGTGTATGAAAAGGTGTTCAATATCACTAATTCTTAGGGAAATGCAAATCAAAGCCCCAAACAGATATTACCTTATATGTGTTAGGATGGTTATTATCAAAAAGACAACTATCACAATTGTTGGTAAGGATGTGGAGAAAAGAGAACACTTGTGCACTGTTGGTGAGAATGTGAATTGGTGCAACCATATTTAAAAGAGTATGGAGGCGCCTCAAAAAATTAAAAATAGAACAACCATACAATCCAACAATACCGCTTCTGGGTAAATAGCCAAAAAAATGAAATCACTATCTCAAAGAGATATCTGTCCTCCTATGTTCATTGCATCATTATTCACAATAGTAAAGACATGAAAATAACATAAGTATCTGTCAACAGATGAATAGATAAAGAAGATGTAGTTAACAGCTGACCTTTCAGCAGAAACTCTACAGGTCAGAAGGGAGTGGCAAGATATATTTAAAGTGATGAAAGGGAACAACGTACAACCAAGATTATTCTACCCAGTAAGGATCTCATTCAGATTCGAGGGAGAAATCAAAAGCGTTACAGACAAGCAAAATTTAAGAGAATACAGTACCGCCCAACCAGCTTTACAACAAATGCTAAAGGAACTTCTCTAGGCAGGAAACACAAGAGAAGGAAAAAACTTACAAAAACAGACCCAAAACAGTTAAGAAAATGGAAATAGGAACATACATATCAGTAATTACCTTAGGGCTTCCCTGGTGGCGCAGTGGTTGAGAGTCTGCCTGCCGATGCAGGGGACACGGGTTTGTGCCCCGGTCCGGGAAGATCCCACATGCCGTGGAGCAGCTAGGCACGTGAACCATGGCCGCTGAGCCTGCACATGCGGAGGCTGTGCTCCGCAACGGGAGAGGCCACAACAGTGAGAGGCACGCGTACCGCAAAAAAAAAAAAAAAAAAGATATTCCATGCAAATGGAAATCAAAAGAAAGCTGGAGTAGCAATTCTCATATCAGACAAAATATACTTTAAAATAAAGACTATTACAAGAGACAAGGAAGGACAGTATATAATGATCAAGGGATCAATCCAAGAAGAAGACATAACAATTGTAAATATCTATGCACCCAACATAGGAGCACCTCAATACATAAGGCAAATGCTAACAGCCATAAAACGGGAAATCAACAGTAACACAATTATAGTAGGTGACTTGAACACCCCACTTACACCAATGGGCAGATAATCCAAACAGAATATAAGGAAACGCAAGCTTTAAATGACACATTAGTCCAGATGGACTTAACTGATATTTATAGGACATTCCATCAAAAAACAACAGAATACACTTTCTTCTCAAGTGCACATGGAACATTCTCCAGAATAGATCAGATCTTGGGTCACAAATGAAGCCTCAGTAAATTTAAGAAAATTGAAATTGTATCAAGCATCAATTCTGAACACAACGCTATGAGACTAGATATCAATTACAGGAAAGAAACTGTAAAAAATACAAACACATGGAGGATAACCAATATGCTACTAAACAACCAAGAGATCACTGAAGAAATCAAAGAGGAAATCAAAAAATACCTAGAAACAAATGATAACGAAAACACGACGACCCAAAACCTATGGGATACAGCAAAAGCAGTTCTAAGAGGGAAGTTTATAGCAGTACAATGCTACCTTAAGAAACAAGAAAAATCTCAAATAAACAGCCTAATCTTACACCTAAAGTAATTAGAGAAATAAGAACAAGAAAACCCAAAGTTAGCAGAAGGAAAGAAATCATAAAGATCAGATCAGAAATAAATGAAAAAGAAATGAAGGAAACAATAGCAAAGATCAATAAAACTAAAAGCTGGTTCTTTGAGAAGATAAACAAAATTGATAAACCACTAGCCAGCCTCATCAAGAAAAAAAGAGAGGAGACTCACATCAACAGAATTAGAAATAAAAAAGAAGTAACAACTGACCCTGCAGAAATACAAAGGTTCATGAGAGAATACTACAAGCAACTATATGCCAATAAAACGGACAACCTGCAAGAAATTAATGCACAAATTCTTAGAAAAGCATAACCTTCCAAGACTGAACCAGGAAGAAATAGAAATATAAACAGACTAATCACAAGCCCTGAAATTGAGACTGTGATTAAAAATCTTCCAACAAACAAAAGCCCAGGACCACATGTTTTCACAGGTGAATTCTATCAAACATTTAGAGAAGAGCTAACATCTATCCTTCTCAAACTCTTGCAAAATATAGCAGAGGTAGGAACACTCCCAAACTCATTCTGTGAGGCCACCATCACCCTGATACCAAAGCCAGACAAAGATATCAGAAAAAAAGAAAACTACAGGCCAATATCACTGATGAACATAGATGCAAAAAAAAAATCCTCAACAAAATACTAGCAAACAGAATCCAACAGCACATTAAAAGGGTCATACACCATGATCAAGTGGGGTTTATCCCAGGAATGCAAGGATTCTTCAATATACTCAAATCAATCAATGTGATACATCATATTAACAAACTGAAGGATAAAACAATATGGTAATCTCAATAGATGCAGGAAAAGCTTTTAACAAAATTCAACACCCATTTATAATAAAAACTCTCCAGAAAGTGGGCATAGAGGGAAACTACCTCAACATAATAAAAGCCATATATGACAAACCCACAGCCAACATCATTCTCAATGGTGAAAAACTGAAAGCATTTCCTCTAAGATCAGGAAAAAGACAAGGTTGCCCACTCTCACCACTATTATTCAACATAGTTTTGGAAGTTTTAGCCACAGCAATCAGAGAAGAAAAAAGAAATTAAAGGAATCCAAATCAGAAAAGAAGTAAAATTGTCACTGTTTGCAGATGACATACTATACGTAGAAAATCCTAAAGATGCTACTAGAAGAATACTAGAGCTAATCAATGAATTTGGTAAAGTAGCAGGATACAAAATTAATGCACAGAAATCTCTTGCATTCCTATACACTAATGATGAAAAATCAGAAAGAGAAATCAAGGAAACACTCCCAATTACCATTGCAACAAAAAGAATAAAATGCGTAGGAATAAACCCATCTAAGGAGGCAAAAGACCTGTATGCAGAAAATTATAAGACACTGATGAAAGAAATCAAAGACAATACACACAGATGGAAAGATATGCCATGTTCTTGGATTGGAAGAATCAACATTGTGAAAATGACTATACTACCCAAAGCAATCTACAGATTCAATGCAATCCCTATCAAATTACCAATATTATTCCACTTATAAAAATGTCTCCATGTAGTTAAATATTACTAGTTTATATGATTTAATAGTTGCATAATATAGACATTTCTCTATTGTTCAACATTTGTCTATTTTTCAACCACAATAAAAATGCTTTACTGAATATCCTTGTCTTATTTGTTATGAAGTGCAGTTTGTAGGTCAAAGGCCATTAACCTTTAAGATTATGTGATGCAAATTTTCCACATGCCTTCCCCAAAGTATGTTTACTTGCCCTTGACCTCTATTAGACTGGGATCTTCAAATATGTAGATCCAACACGTCACCTGGTACCCGTCACACAATAGATGCTTAATAAATATTTGTTGAATGATCAGGTAGATAGATCATGAGAAAAGAGAAAAAAGAAGACTGAGAAAAAGAGAGAGGGAAGGATGCATGCCCGACCTTGAACTGTGCTGAGAGTTGGCCCCCAGGCTACCTCTATGGTATCCTTTTTTTTTTTCAGTTTTAATATTTTTTTTATTGAAGTATAGTTGATTTACAATGTTTTGTTAATTTCTGCTATACAGCAAAGTGAGTGGTTATACATACATATATTCTTTTTTTTATATTCTTGTGGCATCTTTACCTACTAATGTACGAAGAAATGAGTGCTTCATTTAGTAGATCCTTTCTGGCGCGGGTGGAAACAAACAAAACTTGTTTCTCTGGGTCTGATTTCCTCCTACAATCAACCCTTATCTTATTCTTCCCCATGGATGCCACTCCAAACCTCCAAATTCCTCTTCCATTTTAACTCTCAAGTTTTGTCCCTGACTAGACCTACTTTTGCGTAAACAAGACCTGATAATGAGCATTTTCAAACAAGAGCCATTTACCTCAGGACTGTATCTTTAGCAGCTCAAAGGACAAATGGAAATTTGAAATGATGGTTTTTCTTTAAGTAGAACTAGATAAATATTTCAGGTATGGCTTTCTAGCCCATGGCTAGGACAAACCTTAGGAATATTGTTTTCTTTTCCTTCCACTTACATGCAAAAACACCCAACGCTTTATTAAACAAGCAAGGTACATTTATCTTTGCAGTCAACCATGTCAAAAATTCTCTGCAATTTCTACTTGTCCCACTTAGAAGAGGTAAATAGGAATAATTAGTGTTCAGCATCTGTAGCCTCCTTTTCTGTTTTTTTTTTTTTTTTTCGGTACGCGGGCCTCTCACTGTCGCGGCCTCTCCCGTTGTGGAGCACAGGCTCCAGACGTGCAGGCTCAGCGGCCATGGCTCACGGGCCCAGCCGCTCCGCAGCATGTGGGATCCTCCCGGACCGGGGCACGAACCCGTGTCTCCTGCATCGGCAGGCGGACTCTCAACCACTGCGCCACCAGGGAAGCCCTGTAGCCTCCTTTTCTTGCATCCTTTTCTCTGCCCAATGTCTTCCTGCTCTTCTCTCCCTCTCTCCCC